>NC_140587.1:79993547-80496047 GCF_964204655.1 Triturus cristatus | reverse complement strand
CCCAACCCGGGGCCCGACCGGGCCCCTGGACCCAGCCGGGTCTCCCAGGCCCGGAGCCACAGGGGGAGCCTCCCCGGACCCTCCGGACCCCGTCCCAGGCACCCTGCCACACGGCAGGACCCAGGACGGAGCCCGGGGTGGAGAGGCCGCACTCCCCGGGGCCCCCAGGGGCCCGACCGGAGCTCCTGAACCCAATCCAGCGAGGGGAGGCTCCCCGGCCACAACGGAACCCCGTCCCGGGCCTTTGGCAGTGCCGCAGGCCGGGGGACGGGGCCAGGGGACGGAGACCCCAACCCGGGGCCCGACCGGGCCCCTGGACCCAGCCGGGGCTCCCAGGCCCGGAGGGGCAGGGGGAGCCTCCCCGGGCCCTCCAGACCCCGCCCCAGGCACCCTGCCACGCGGCAGGACCCAGGACGGAGCCCGGGGTGGGGAGGCCGCCCTCCCTGGGGCCCCCAGGGGCCCGACCGGAGCTCCTGAACCCAATCCAGCGAGGGGATGCTCCCCGGCCACAACGGAACCCCGTCCCGGGCCTTTAGGAGTGCCGCAGGCCGGGGGACGGGGCCAGGGGATGGAGACCCCAACCCAGGGCCCGACCGGGCCCCTGGACCCAGCTGGGGCTCCCAGGCCCGGAGGCACAGGGGGAGCCTCCCTGGGCTCCCCGGACCCCGCCCCAGGCACCCTGCCACGCGGCAGGACCCAGGACGGAGCCCGGGGTGGGGAGGCCGCCCTCCCTGGGGCACCCAGGGGCCCGGCCGGAGCTCCTGAACCCAAGCCAGCGAGGGGAGGCTCCCCGGCCACAACGGAAGCCCGTGCCGGGGGACAGGGCCGGAGCCCCGACCAGGGGCCCGGCCCCTGGACCCAGCCGGGGCTCCCAGGACCACAGGCACAGAGGAAGCCTCCCCAGGCCCTCCGGACCCCGTCCCGGGCACCCTGCCACGCGGCAGGCCCCGGGGATGGGGCGGCATCCAGGCCCATCCAGCTGCCGGCTGAGGACCGAGAGGGGTCCCAGAGTACCCTGTCCCTAGTAATCCGGAGGAAGGCTACCCCCCTTTCTTGTAACCCGCGCACTTCGGGTGACGGAGGGGACCCAAGGGGCGAACGCACCCGGCCTCCTGGAGCCCTGGCTGGGATCCGGGAGGCGAATGGACCCTCATCGGGACTTCCAGGCCGGCCCAGCCATCTGGTCGCCCCATTGGAAAGCCTTGCGCGCGACCAGATGGCCGAGGGGCAAGGAGCGACCAGATGGCCGGCACCTGAAGACTCCCGTCTGCCATAGCGGTAGGGCTCCCGCCTGCCCACCCGCCAAGGTCTAGGGGGGACTCTGCTTCCCGGGGTGGGCTCGGGGGACCCCGGCTGGGCCTCAAGCATGGGGAGGACCACCGGAGCTCATGGGGCCCGTGGGCCCGGGCGCCCGGCGGAGGACTGCCCGGGACCCGTGGAGCCCGTCCCTGGGCACTTTGCCACGCCGCGGGCCGGAGGAGGGAAGCCCCGGAGGCCTGGGAGGATGTTGCCCGGGAGCAGCCCATCTGGTCCCCGGCAAAGAACCGCCAGCGCCGGAGGGGTGTTCCGGCATACCCAGCCCCTACTAATCCGGAGGAAGGCTACCCCCCCTTTCTTGTAACCCGCGCGCTCCGGGTGATGGAGGGGGGCCCTAGGGGCGAACGCGCCAGGCCTCCTGGAGCCCTGACTGGGATCCGGGAGGCAAATGGACCCTCATCGGGACTTCCAGGCCGGCCCGGCCATCTGGTAGCCCCTTTGGAAAGCATTGCGCGCGCGACCCGATGGCCGAGGGGAAAAGAGCGACCAGATGGCCGGCACCTGAAAGGACTCCCGTCTGTCCGAGCCATAGCGGTAGGGCTCCCACCTGCCCACCCACCCGCCAAGGGCTCGGGGGGGCTCTGCTTCCCGGGGTGGGCTCAGGGGACCCCAGCTGGGCCTCAGGCACGGGGAGGACAACCGGAGCTCTCGGGGCCCGGGCGCCCGGCGGAGGACTGCCCGGGACCCATGGAACCCGTCCCTGGGCACTTTGCCACGCCGCGGGCCAGACAAGGGAAGCCCTGGAGGCCTGGGAGGATGTTGCCTGGGCGTAGCCCATCTGGTCCCCGGCAAGGAACTGCCGGCCTCGGGGGGGGGTGTTCCGACATACCCTGCCCCTACTAATCCGGAGGAAGGCTACCGTCCTTTCTTGTAACCCGCGCGCTCCGGGTGACGGAGGGGATCCTAGGGGCGAATGCGGCCGGCCTCCTGGAGCCCTGGCTGGGATCCGGGAGGCAAATGGACCCTCATCGGGACTTCCAGGCCGGCCCGGCCATCTGGTCGCCCCATTGGAAAGCCTTGCGCGTGACCAGATGGCCGAGGGGAAAGGAGCGACGGGATGGCCGGCACCTGAAAGGACTCCCGTCTGTCTGAGCCATAGCGGTAGGGCTCCCACCTGCCCGCCCACCCGCCAAGGGCTCGGGGGGGCTCTGCTTCCCGGGGTGGGCTCGGGGGACGCCGGCTGGGCCTCAGGCACGGGGAGGACAACCGGAGCTCTTGGGGCCCGGGCGCCCGGCAGGGGACTGCCCGGGGCCCGTGGAGCCCGTCCCTGGGCACTTTGCCACGCCGCGGGCCGGACGAGGGAAGCCCCGGAGGCCTGGGAGGATGTTGCCCGGGCGTATCCCATCTGGTCCCCGACAAGGAACTGCCGGCCCCAGGGCCCTACTAATCCGGGGGAAGGCTACCGTCCTTTCTTGTAACCCGCGCGCTCCTGGTGACGGAGGGGACCCTAGGGGCGAACGCGGCCGGCCTCCTGGAGCCCTGGCTGGGATCCAGGAGGCAAATGGACCCTCATCGGGACTTCCAGGCCGGCCCGGCCATCTGGTCGCCGCGTTGGAAAGCATTGCGCGTGACCAGATGGCCGAAGGGGGAAAGGTGCAACCAGATGGCCGGGACTGAAAGGACTCCCATCTGTCCAACCCCGAGCCTTCGCGCTGGGGTTCCCGCCTGCCCACGCAGGGCTGCAGGGCTGCAGGGCTCCAGGGCTGCAGGGCTCCGAGGCTCCGGGGCTGCAGGGCTCCGGGGCTGCAGGGCTCCAGGGCTGCAGGGCTCCAGGGCTGCGGGGCTGCAGGGCTCCGGGGCTGCAGGGCTGCAGGGCTCCAGGGCTGCAGGGCTCCAGGGCTGCAGGGCTCCAGGGCTGCAGGGCTCTAGGGCTGCAGGGCTCCAGGGCTGCAGGGCTCCGGGGCTGCAGGGCTCCGGGGCTGCAGGGCTCCAGGGCTGCAGGGCTCCGGGGCTGCAGGGCTGCAGGGCTACAGGGCTGCAGGGCTCCGGGGCTGCAGGGCTCCAGGGCTGCAGGGCTCTAGGGCTGCAGGGCTCCAGGGCTCCAGGGCTGCAGGGCTCCGGGGCTCCAGGGCTCCGGGGCTGCAGGGCTCCGGGGCTGCAGGGCTCCAGGGCTGCAGGGCTCCGGGCCTGCAGGGCTCCGGGCCTGCAGGGCTCCAGGGCTCCAGGGCTCCGGGCTGAAGGGCTCCAGGGCTGCAGGGCTTTGGGGCTGCAGGCCTCAGTGGACGCCCGGGGGACCCATGGAGCCCGTCCTGGGCACTTTGCCTCGCCGCGGGCTGGAAGAGGGAGCACCGGACGCCCCTGGGAAGTGTCGTCCGGGCTTGGCCCATCTGGTCCCCGCCTGAGAACCGCCATCCCCGGGAGGGGTGTCCCGGCATACCCTGCCCCTACTAATCCGGAGGAAGGCTACCCACCTTTCTTGTAACCCTCGCGCTCCGAGTGACGGAGGGGATCATAGGCGGGGGTGCGCCCGACCTCCTGGAGCCCTGACTGGGATCCGGGAGTCAAATGAGCCCTCATCGGGACTTCCAGGCTGGCCCGGACATCTGGTCGCCCCATTGGAAAGCATTGCGTGCAACCAGATGGCCGAGGGAAAGGTGCGACCAGATGGCCGGGACCGAAAGGACTCCCAGCTGCCCACACCGAGCCATAGCGGTAGGGCTCCCGCCTGCCCTTGCAGGGCTCCGGGGCTCTGCACCAGGGTCCCTTGTCCCGGGCAGATGGACACTTGTCAGGCCGCAGAACGTGGGATCCCAGGCCCTGACCAAAAATCAGGAGGCCCGGGGCCGGTCCCTGCTTCTCAACGCAGCCAGGCCGGGGAGATAGGGGAGCCTGCCCAAGCACGAGGGACCCCAGGTCCCTCAGGTTGTGCGCTCGTTTTCCACAATTTTTTTTTCAAAATTCCGCGAAGAGGCATTCCGCAAATTCCGCCCAGCCCTATATTATACCCGCTTCCCATAAAAGAACTATATCTAACCTGGAAAGAACTAACGGATATTACTGCATGTCGACTATGCAACTATAGAAGAGAATCTCTGGCATATATAATCCTATGCTGCCTGGCTCTGCGGCTAGCCCGTCTAATCCCCCTCAGGCCCATACTTCTTTCCCTGGGCACACGTACTGCAAAGGATTCAATCTGCAACTCTATACCTTGGACACAGTGAAGAACATGGCCAACTTTGGCAAATTCATCTACCAAGCATGCTCAATTTTATATTGAAATGATTTTAAGAAATCACACTATAAATTAATTAATTCATTCATTCATAGGCCAAAACGACATTATTCATAAATACTGTGCATACTATGCAAATCCTGAAATAGTATTCATCCTGACAGTGCAAGTTCCCCACAACGCTAAGAACAAGGCAAAACAGTGTTCCCCGAGTAGACACGTTATGGTAATGCACGACTGAGGAAAATGTCGTAAATGTCCTAGCATGTGACCATCAGGCACAGGAACACCTGTGCGCCTTCTAGAAGATATACAGTAATTTGGTAGTCAAAAAGAAATCTGTCCCTAGCAGTGGCTTCACGCCACTCGTGGAGTCCTCATGAGAGGTCTCTCCTGTTATGGAGCCCGGAAACACAGTCCATTCCCCGCTGCAGGCCCAAGTGTGGAAAAGTGCGTACACACGCCTGAGGATCCCACTGCAAGACCTCGCCGGGTCCTCCTCTTTGTGCTGAAACTATCAGCAGGGGCCAGGAGGGCAGGCACAGTTTAAGGCTTTGGAATGAGATGGGCTAGACTGCCAGGGTAGGAGCACAATGAGGAAGGCAGTACCCAATCGCTGTCTGGCGCAGTGCCCTCCTGCCCACGAGTGAGTCTGCGGGACAATCTTGCTTCCTTTTTGACTCCAATCACCGCGTCCTTCGTGATGGAGGGGCCCCACTAAGGAGTTTCTGATGGATGGCAATCCTGCTCCCAACAGGAATGGTGTCTTAGAACAGCTCTGCTCCCAGATGGATGGTACGTCATGATCCTCCTGCTGGGGCCGTACTAGGAGCCCTCACACCAGAGCCGTTTCTAGGTGTTTTCCTGCCTTGGCGAGAATTGAAAAATGCCGCCTCCTCCCGTTTACTACCATCACTCTCTCCCACTGTCATCCAGGTGTTGGGGAATAGAGGCCTGCTTTGGTAACTCTCTATCTAGTCTGGACTGTCAAATCCGTATCAAAGATTTCATCCCACATACTAAACCTTTCACTCATTCTCCCACCTCTCCAGGTCCACTTCGTGCCACGATCGAACACGGTCCAGCGCTCAGCTGGTCATAAATCTACCTTCTTAGATAGTCTAAGCCCACGCTCTGCATACCACCAACCTTACAAAACTTCCCTCGCTTTACAACATCAGGTTTCTATACCGCATTCCTAAACACTCCCAAATTAGTCTTGAGATCAATATATGAAAGACCTTCCCAGGGAATTATGTTCCTCTATCTGACATAGCTGTGTCTGTACCAGTTGTCTCGGGGTCATCTTTGGTAGAACTGAAAACAATATGGAGTTCAGTGACGTCGTCGGACCCCTGCTGCCTGCCCTGAAGGCCTGGCTGAAGATCTGTGACTGACAAACAATGTCGTACATCAAAGGGGAGAGAGTGGGTTGACAACAGCAGAGGAGACGGGCTTTCGCAGCAGTGTACCGCGGTCACATTGTTACTTTGATGCACACTGTCCGTACCATACTATCCGTTGATACATACATTGCATTGTGCTTGTTATCAAACACCAGTTAGCCCACAGCCCTCTCCCGTCTCCAGCCCAACCCACAGTGCTGTTAGGGCAGACCCCTGATGGAGCTGCCGCCTTCTCACCTTCATGTGATGTGCTCAGTCATGAGGAGATGTCTCCTAACGGCCAGAGCTCTACACTAACTTTGAAAAATTAATCCAACCTTGTGTATTGTAATCTCTAGTGCTCGTATAAAGCGCTGAAATGCCCTTGACCCAAGTTTGCGCTCTATAACACTGCAACAGCAAAAAAGACTTGGATATATTTACTGGGGTTCTGGTGATCTCCTTTCTCACTGCTCAGAGTTTTCTTCAGTTATAAATTGTTTGAGTTTAACGGACTCGTGGGAGCTTTGCACACGTGGGAATACAAAATACGTGATTTGGACACCTGGTGATATTATTTAATGGTGTGCATGTCAGAGTCTAGTCTCAAAGCATGCGCTGGGTACCCGTGCGTCACGCGCTGCCTGCCCCTGAAGCCCTGCCCTTTGCTTTGCAGCATCCGTCGCCATCCTCCATCCAATGGCGGACATCCAGGCATCACCATCAAAACCTGAAATTCTAAACTACACCGCAGACGACTCCAACCATGACCCCCACTTTGAACCGATAGTTTCGACTTGTGAATGCTTGTGAGCTGTGGTGACTTTTACCTCCTAATTCCATCTGCTTGTCTGCCGGTTTTTTCGCAATTTACTCCCGAAGTGTCTATCGACTGGTCCAACGCATGATGCACATTTCCAATAGCAGACAACAACTTAAAGGCAACAGTTCGTAAAGTGCCCCTTCCCACGCATATTATGTTTTTTGCTGCCCTCCCCCTTTTGCTGCCCTAGGCGGCCGCCTAGGCTTGCCTAATGGTAGAATCGGCCCTGCCTCACATGCCGCTCTCTCTCCAAACAAGCATTTGCAATGCAATCGGTCTCGCCTTTGGGACCTCATTTAGCTATGCAGCACATTAGTCCGGATGGTGAAACATCTACTATTCTTCAACATGGAGGGAAAGTGAGCACCAAACTATGTGACACACCAGGTATGGGAACACATAGAGAGAAATATTGACTTTCTGCGGGAAATGGTATAGGCCAAAGCTCTGTTTTTAAAATAAAATCAGGGCCTTTGGTGGTCATATCACTGAAAATACAATATTTGAAAAATATATTATTGTCAGTGAGTGCTCGTGGAAGATAATTTCTATGGAGTGGAATCTAGAGAATGCTAAAGTGATTCTGGTATTTTACTGACCTCAGCCTGTTGCGTGAAGTTTTGTATTCCATGATTTGGGTAATAAACATTTGGAAATCCTTATATGAAAAGTCGTTCACCCCCCAGATGAGTGTTCACACTGGGTCCAAAGCCAAGGGTCACTTTTTTCTCTGGTGTTCTGGTGTTTAAATCCGTAGAGTGCTTTCTGTTCCCTGCATTTGTCAGGACAAAAGCATAGCAAACTAATCCCAAAGCACCACCTTCAAAGTCACACATAAAATGAGATGGTTCGCATTCTGCTGAGATGTTGTGCAACCGACAAGTCAAAGATTTGGAGTTGGTTAGATAGTCAAGTAGGTTAAAGGGCCTGCTGCAGAGATCTAATTATAACATATCGTAGGGGGTCAAATCTGCCAAAATAACTTAGTGGGTGAATGTGCATGCTGCACAGGTGGGGGACCGGCCTGAGACCTACCCTAACCAATCCCCCTCCCTTTCCCCCTCCTGAGTGGGAATTCTTTGGGGGGGTAACAAAGTTACGCAGACACCGTTAGAGAATATACAATTCTGTGGCCATATTTATTCCATTTCCATAAGCACGACATTTTAAACAGAAAATATCAAAACTTTCAATTGTTATTTACAATTTGTACATCATGACACTTTTGATTGCAAGAACTAATACATGTTGGTTCCTATCAACAGTTCTTTAAAGGAGTCATGTCTAGCCATTCCTCAGGCACCACGGCATTGACTTCTCCGAATGATTCAGGACTGTGTCCCCCATACCACAAATTGCACATCACAAGGCAAATTCACCTTGCCCCCTCAAGATAGAGGGAGCGTGGGCCAGCATGACAACTGAGACCCCAACATAACCGTGCCAGAGCCAACCCAAGAACGGTTCCCCCCCGGCACCCAATGGGGATGGGCCTGGGCAACCGAGCCCTACCTTGGACCCCTGGCGCTGCCGCCATCCCCCAACACCCTCCAGGGCTATGTAATGGAGTACCGTGAGAGACCTAGGGACAGTTGCTGTAGCGAAAGTCCCAACCTCCAGCCCCGGTTCTTAAGTCAAAGGCTTCATAATTCAGAATTCACCTGCACTTCAATTACTGATGCCAAGGTTGACCACCTGTTAAGTGACAAGACATGACCCCTTCCCCTCCAGAGATGCAGTCCAAGGAAATGGGAGGGTGGGAAAAAGAAAGCTTCTTCCGGAGGCCACCCGCCGCGATCCTTCCCAGCAGTGGCGAGGTCCAGGAGCGAAGTTGCAAAGCGGTGAGGCAGCCAGGTGAGGTCCCAGGTAAAACAGGTGGGGAAACACTTCACTTTTTATCCTCTCCCGGTTGCCCCACGCGACCACCCCCCTGCCCCACCGGCCAATTGGTGATCGCGAGCGTAAGCCCATGAAAAAGTTTAATTGGTCTGCCCACTTTAAGAAGGGGACGTCCCTTCCCTGTCACAGCTCAACGCTCAAGTGGTTTTACGCTCCGCTCTGCTTCAATGCAGCAGCCAGCCAGGCTCTTCCATCAAAGACATATGCAGGCGCCGCCGTATTTGATTGTGTGGGTGGTGTGACGACCCTGTGAAGCGCCGACCCCAACTTCAACGGGCTGTCAGGCCGCTAGGTGGTTGTTATGTTAAGGTGAGTTGAACAATGCATCGGGTGCGCTTATGTTCAGAGGGCAACACTGAAACAAATGGACATGTAGGACGACGGCAGTTAGTAGTGTTCCTACCGACACTGGTGTCTTTTGGTACGCAAAGAATAGGCGCTATAGTGCCGAAATATACAGTATACCATACACACGCAAACTCATATACGCCATACCTGACCATTCCACACTGTTCTATGCGATAACACAACTTGATGTGAGATAACAGTTCAGCATAACACAGACTTGCATCATAATACAGCCTAGCATGGCATAGCACACCGTAGGATACTATACACAATAATACAGTATGAATATGAACAGTGTCAGTGTGGCATATAAGAAAGCTTAACATAGCATAACACAGCATGAACTGACTTGACAGTGCACAGCAGGATATAGCAACACATACAATAACAATACATGGCAAAGTACGATATAAAAGCTTAACAGAACATAAAATAACACACAGTAACAGGTGCAGTTAGAGGAGAAACTCAATCTTATGCAACGCCCCAGAAAAATAGATGACCACTGCCATACACAGAAATAAACCCAAGAACACATCCACAAAAACAGAGACACACACAGAACAAACATGCTGCAAATGATATTACAATAAAACATACTTTCATTTCTACGCAAAAAACAGGCACCTACACAGAGCCAAGAGACACAGCTAAAGGGTAATTAGGGACACGCACATTACATACACACATTCCACACCACAATGGGAAACAAGCCAAAATTATCAGTGCAATGGTAAATGTCCAGCTATACAAGCACACAGAGAAAGAAATGGAGAGATAGATTTGGGAATATATTCCCACTCACCCTCACATTCACACAGAAGTATAACAGACACAAGTTCAGCTTAAATGCACGCAACCGACCCATTAACGACAGCTACATTTGGGAGTACACCTACAATGTGACAAGCACTCGCATGCATACACAGAGACACACGTACACACGCATCCATGCAAACATAGCTAGACCTAAGACTAGATTGCCCAAGTCTGCACGCACATACCAAGATATGTCAGCACTCACACACGCAGAGGCATGCACACAAATATAGCTACACATTCAATATTGCACATAGACCCACACTGGAACAATTCACTTCAGTTCCCAATTAGCCTACGCAATCCTTCACACAGACATGCACTTCACCACACATGTACATGTGGACACGTGTATACAGAATACCTAAACAGGCAATGTCGAGGAGACAACCATGCACACTTACAAGTGCAATGCCATACTATCAGAGTGTCCCACATCAGGAACAGACCAATAGATAAATATGTACAGGCACATACCTATAGATGCACATACATATAATCTGAATACAGACATACGTCTATTGATCCAAGTGGGCACAGGCATGTAATGTAAATGCACATGTAGATTCATTTGCATCCATACCCACACACACAAGCACACAGGCATAAACACATCTGTATCAATGTTTGTATGCAAACACTTTTACGTAACCATGCACTTCCGGAAGATGCACGGGAACAATCACATCAAGCACACAGGCCACAGATAGAGATGCACATGCATGTTACTTTAAACACACATGTAAACCACCCCTCCCCCACACAGATACATTGATTACACAATCAAGTATGCAGAAATAGACATGCAGATAAAACACACGTGCAAACACACATCCACGCAAAGACATGTAACCATTGGACACAAGCATACATACCTGCACACGCACACGTGCAATGCACCCATGAACAGCCAGTGATTCTGCACAGGAGAGACGCCCCAGGCAGACAGATGCAGAGAATAATTCAGCTGCAATGACTTACCCTCGTCTCTGCTCTCTCCTGAATCGTGTCCCCGGGTGAGAAGAGAGGCGAGGGGCTGCCAGCAGCAGAGGAGACGCACACTTGGAAGACACTCACGCTCTGGACAGACCACTCACTCTGAAAAGATTGTGCAGATAACAGAGACTGGAGAGACCGCACACACCTCGAGTAACCACACACTCCTCACCTTGGGCAGTAGAGACTGCAAGTCGGACAGGGAGACCACACGTGAGGCGGCACACCCTCAATATAGTCCGCAAACTCCACCAGTGGGCAGAAGAGACTGCAAATTTGTGTTATTAGAGTGCCAACGAGTACAGTAAGAGAGACCACGGGTAGTTTAGGAGGAACACTTTCAAACAACAGGGAGGAGCTATCTTTAGAGCCAATACAATAAAAAAATAAAAAATAAAAAGCGATGTGGGAGAGAGCTGCAGGCAGGAAAAAAGATATTTGCAATGGATTAGGTTTTGCATTTAAATGCGAGACCTATGCGGGTATTGTCTGTGCATGGTGCACTCAATGTAAGCAGAGCACTTTGTGCCTACAGGAGAAACTCATTGTAGTAAATAGTGCTCAGAGACTAAAGAAGAGGGACCATGTAACATCCGAAGTAAAAGGGCCAATCGCCATGGGCGGTAACATGTGGCGACAGGGCGGTAACAAGGCGGGACTAACAAACCTCATTATCAATCGGAAGCCCCCATTTACCAAGGACAATCACATCAGCCAATGAAAAGTATAGGCAGAGAGTAGGCTAGGCTTCCAAACCATACTCTACCACTGCATGCCTCGCATAGTGAGCAACACATGCGCACTGCAACGCTAGGCTCGACCTTAAAACAAGGGGTGCCCATCACGCACTCCTCTGGACTGGGCACAGCACTTCTTTGTGCACTGAATGTGAGCACACGCTGCTAACTTTGGGACAGAGAGGGGGCAGTAAAACAACATGCTCTTGGGGTTGTAGAGGCCGGGAGCACAATCGCGCGCTGGGCTCCTGGGAAAGCCCTTTGGGGGGATCAAGGCAGCAGTGGGCAGTTAGATCAGCACAGCTAGACCAAAAGTCTTAGGGGTGATGTCTCCTGGCAGACCTACAGGGCCTAGTGCCACCAACGACAGGGGGGCAGCTGGCAGCAGGGTAATGATCAAGCGGAAAGCTGGGCAAATTTACATATCCTCCTTGTGTCACAGATCCGTCAACCGCTTATTCATTCACACACACATTCATTGGTGGGGCCCATAACACCAACACTCACACTTTTCACTCAAATCCACACGCAGGAGGATGAGGAATCTGCCGGACATGGGGAGGAGGGGGTACCTTATTACCTATAGGGAAGGAAAACTTGTTACAATATATACATATTTACATTAATACCTATAGGATCCTAACCTTAACATCAAGGCACTCCACCACTTGGTCAACGGACTAATTAGTTGGACTGGTTGATGGTGATCTAGAACCAGCTAAAACACATTAACGCTTCGGAATGCTTATTTAGTGTCCTACTCAAAGAACCACAAACTCATTCTTTGTTAATCAATGTTTAGTTTATCTAATTGCTTGCTTTCAGTTGCATAATTAGCATTTCGGTAAACAAGGTTCAAATTTAATTATTCAACACAATTTAGCATGACATTTATATTTACCTATTCTTGCTATCGGGGGTCTTTTTCTAATTCAGTTAGCTCTGCATAACCCAAATCCTTTTGATAAATCGTCCCAATCGAATGCAGGCCAAAACTCAAGTCCGAAAAGTTCCTTCGCTCAGCACGGCACAGTCCCAAAGATATCCAACGGACCAAGCAATCGTGCAAGCAAGTCGATCACGCAAATTCAGGACACCCCTCTGGAACACACTAACTTCTCTCTATTCTACTATCCTTTTATAACAAATTCTGGGGAACGTGTAACATTTACTGAATTGGGAACGTTTTGGGAGTGGTTGAACGCCTTAAAGTTGCAATCTAGTTCTTTTTTCTCATAAACCGGGGTTCTCATAAGATTTGCCATGTCATTCTCTTAGCTCATACAGTTCTCATGCGAAAATGTCAGATGTATCAACATTTTGGCCTTCCGTTATAGGTGGGTATTGTTTCTTTGGGTCTTTCACACTGACTAAAATCTGGCAGTCCTCCACTTTTCTATCCTTAACAAGGAACACTGTGCTCTGAATTGAGGATGCCTGGAGATCTTCGGAGCCATCCAAGTCTGCGCTCACAAGACCGTGGCCACTTCCGAACTCTATTTTGAATGTCATGGCTTGGTAGGCCCGAATGCCAACTTAAGCAAAACAAACATAATTAATATACGGAAATGAAGATTCTAATGTTTAACCCCATACTAATCCCATTATTTATTAGTATTTTCCTAGTTCATAGCGACATTTAAAGCAATAATACTCACCATTTGGTCCCAACAGGAACGCAAAACATCACCAAAGCAATATAAATCATGCAATTTCTATCACCACACCTTCTATGGTTAATATGTGTACCACAGTTAGTCGTTAAAGTTATTCTGCCATGCAAATAGCAATTAGTCCCGCGTGTAATTCGTGTTTATCAAAGGTGCACTTTGTTGGTTAATAAATCATAGCACACAGTTAATACAGGTTAATATATAAACTGATTATGTCATTAGTATATTCGTGCAAAATAGAGAAGGAATACAAAATTTTGTTTTACCTGTTCCATCAATCCCCCCTTTGGTGATTTTTAATATCACCATAAATTCCACTAATTTTTGATTAAATGTTTTACGGAAATGAATTCAGTTCTCTTAAGTTTGTTACGTCACATTATAGTTTCCCCCGTCTCATCCGCTCTTGTTTTCTTATATATACTTTCTTTCCATTCTTCCAGTTCTATGTCTCTTATTTCTCTTTCCTTTCTTTCTTTCTCTTTTTTCTCATTGACTTCTCTTTTTATTTTATTTTGTATTTTCTTCTTTTTTACATACACATCCTAACCTCAAAATTAATACTAATATTACCACACAAGTTATTGGAATTAGAATCGTACTTATAAATGTACTTCCTAACTTAACTAAGAAGTTCTTAATAGTAGAAAACCCTTTCCCAATTTTCTCCCAAACATTTTCAACCTCCAATGGAACAATCTCCTCATGCAAGTCAGTTATATTCTTAATATAGGTCTTTAAATCTTGACTTTCATCAGGAATATAAGTACAACAATTTTGCACTTTCAGCATTCCACAGACTCCTCCCTCTTTCGCCAAAATAATATCAAGGGCAAGTCGATTTTGCATTATCATGGCTCTCATGGCAACCATTTCGGTATTTACCAGTAAGAACCCTCCAGCAGTGCTTGTTGAGAAGCGAATTTTGTGTGCATTCAGAGATATTCCAACGGCTGGTATCAGTGCTCCAAAAATATCCCCTACAATTTCTGACCAACTTTCCCTCCTTCTACATGTTAGTTGTCTACCTATCTCATGCGCACCATCTTTTCCCCTTCCCACATGAAATATTTTTGGGAAGACCAGGCCTAGGTAACATGTGCCATACCAATGGTCCGGTAGTCGATAATAAGCTTTGTTCCCACAGATAAAATATAATCCAGGGAATACCGTTTCATTTCTTCTAATACATAATTTCCCTTTCTGAGGCCAATCTAAAGCTGGTTTCTCCTTTCAAATGTTTTTCTCTTTCAACATCCCAGACCGTCTTTTCTCCCTTTCCCTCAGGTATCTTTCTTTGCATCTTGATTCTCCTCTCTTCTACCATATCCAAAAAGGTATTTTCTTCTTTCTTCAAACTACAGGTGAGATTATTTCGAAATACTGATTCTAAAGTTTATTCTCTAGTTTCTAAGAAATATTCACCTAAAACTTTGCCAGGTTTTATCTTATTTAATTCAGGGACTACAGGTACTTGTGAAAGAATGTTATCTACATCAGAAAAATAATATTCTAGTTTCCCTGTTTTATAAAACAAACTTGCTAGTACAGTACATGTTATTCCATATGTTACAGGAAGGTGGTGGTACGTAACACCTTCAGACACTGAAGCAGGTAACTGCATGCAGACGTAACAATCTCTTACATCCATAGTTTTTACGTATTCATATAATAACTTCGAGAAAACGTTGTTAGAAAAATCTGTTATGGACCTATCCTTATGTAAATCAGTTCTATCTATCACTCCAGTTGAATGAGTATCATGAATCTTTTCTATATTAGTCTTATTCTCACTATGACCATCTATTGTTTCGAATGTTACTTTAAATTAGACTATTAAAGCTAATACACTCCACAAAAGCATTAGTAATCCTGTACAACAACAACACACCTTGCACCATCTTCGAAGGAACACACATGTAGATTTTCTACCTTCTGTGTTTGCCATTTCGGAAATGATCAGTGTCTTTTGACTTAGCCTCGTCTACTCACAACTAGTTTTGTCTAAACCCAAGACTCTGAGCGCCTACTTGGTTCCTTTCGGATATGTCTTATTCAGTATTTCAATTTTATTTCTCTGGAACACCTTTGTCCCTTCAATCTGGCATTTGATCGTTCTTCGCTTTATTCTCACAGTCTCGGTTCAGAATTTCCTGAACATCCATCTCTTCTCCGATGTCGGACAAGATAACTCTCAGGATTTCCAAATCTTTGTCTTCCTCAACCACTTCTGGTATAGTCACTCCTAGACTTCCTCGGCTGTCTGCTTCCTCTGGTACTTCAGGAAGTGCCACGTTAGTCCATTCTAGTGACTTATACTTCTGGTTGGGTTTCTTAGCCGTCTTCCCTTTTCCAAGGGTGTCTGATCAATGTCTTTTGATTTCCCTTGGCTAGACACCTCATTCACTTGTTCTGCTCTAGATGACTTTACTCGTATCAATAGATACCTTAATCTCTTTACCTTGTTTGGCCAAATTTCCGCCTTCGCTGGCCTTTTCAACTTACTTCCCTTTTCACTTCTTTCAGTTTTCCATGCTCTTTTCCTCAGGACTCTGCCTTCTTGTACTTCTTCTTCACTGTCTTCAGATCCTGCTCCACCTTGACCCTTATTTTCTGTAGTTTTTCTTTCCACAACTTCCTGTTCCTTATCTAATTCTGTCCATCCTTGTGTTTCTTCCACGCAATCTTCCTGCTGACTAACTGTCCCTTCTTCTACCTGGATGTGTGGTTTCCCTACACCTCCCCGGGGGTCTTCCGCAACAATCTTACCCTTACTCTCTTTATCTAGTACCTCGCTATCTATTTCTGTGACTTCAGGTGGAATTTCTCTCGTACTTACATGTGGAGCTTATTTATCAAGGATTTCCTTGACAGTTTCCTCAATGTTTTCCTTTACATTCTCATGTACTTGCACTTGTTCCGTATCTGACTCTGAGCTAGTGTCAGAAATCTCCAATCTCCTTCTTAAGGGCAAATTCTCTGGTGCTATAATTGGACTTGATTCCAACTCCCCCCTTCCAGGAGTCGGTCTTGTTTTTGCTTCTTCTGAATCCGACTCGAACTGGTATCAGATTCTTCCAAGTATTCCTCTTCAGGGTTATTCGCTGGATTAGGGATTTGCAAAGTATGACTCGCATGAATCCAATTCTTCACCCTGGCACATTTCACAGCTGTCGTCGTGGTCAAGATCACTTGACGTGGTTCTCCCCACCGTGGGACCAGACAATTTCTTCTTCTATGTACTTTAATCCTTACCCAGTCTCCTGGACGTAAATCATGAGTTGGCTTCTTTTCAAGAGTAGTTGCATCCGATCCAACCTGATGAAACACAGAATGAACGGAATCAGCCAACCCCTTGCAATAATCCAACACTAAGTCATCAGATATAGGCAATTGTTGACAGGAATGAAAACATGTCTCATTGCCCTCCCCATTACAATTTCGTGGGGACTCAGTCCAGTATTCCTATCTGGGATAGATCTAATAGTCATGAGCACTAGAGGCAAGACATAAGGCCATTTCAAACCTGTGGCTAAACACATTTTCCCCAATCTATTTTTAATGGTGTCATTCACTTGTTCTACCACTCCAGAAGCCTCTGGGCGATAAGCACAATGCCGTTTTTGTTCTAAATTCAATGCTTAACAAACCAGTTTCATGATTTCATTATGAACATGATTCGATCGTGACTGGAAAACCAAATCTGGGAATGAATTCTCTCAATAGGAGTTTTGCATCTGTAATTCCATCACTCCTTCTAGTCGGGTACGCGTCCACCCAACGTGAAAATAAGCAAACTACTACTAGAACATACCTCAGCCTATTGCAGGGGGGCATTTCAATGAAGTCAATTTGCATTCTGGTGAAAGGCCCTCCTTCCCGTCCTATCGTTGCTAGGCTCACCACTGTTTTTCTTCCAGGATTGTATTGCTGACATATAAGGCATCTCTGACACAGGCTCTCAGCTACAAGCCTAAATTTGGCATTATACCATGTCTGTTTGAAAAGCCTAATCATAGCCTCCCTTCCTACATGTGCCTGTCCATGATACTTCTGTGCCATGGTAGAGACCATGCTATCAGGCATGACTGGCCTTCCATCCCTATAAACCCAAACGTGGTCTGTTTCTCGGGGTGTGCATCCTTATTTTATCCACTGTTTCCTTTCCTCATCCCCTGCCTCTTCTTGTAACAGTTTCACCTCCTCCCACGTATCCACAGTGTTAGTAAAAAGTAAGGGACATGAATTCATTTCTTTTTCCCTGCCTCGATTTACCGAATTCTGGTTGCGCACACAATATTGCGCCATGTCATTTGCAAACTCGTTCCCAGCCGACACATAGTCAGCGGTCTTTGAATGGGCAGCACATTTCATGACTGCCAATTGCTTAGGCAGCTGTATCGCCTAAAGCAACTTTCCAACCACTTCAGCATTCCTTATAGGAGTTCCACTGGATATCAAAAACCCTCTTTGGGACCATAGCTGCCCAAAGTCATGCACCACACCAAAGCCATACTGACTATTGGTAATCACAGTGACTCTCAAATTCTTTCCCAATTTGCACGCTCTTGTTAATGCAAACAATTCAGCAACCTGGGCTGATCTCACTCCTTTCAGACAAGATGCTTCCAGTACAGCTGCCACAGTACATACCGCATACGCTGCACTCAGAATTCCCTCGTCTGTTCTCAAACATGATCCATCCACAAACATCACATAGTCACTTTCTTTCAGAGGCACATCTTTTATATCAGGGCGTGGTTTAGTGCAAAAGTCAAGCACTTCCAGACAATCATGATTCACGTCATCCCTTACGTCCACATTCTCAGCATCAGGCAACAATGTCGATGGGTTCACATTTAGACATCTCACAAGGCTCACATTTGCTCACATTTGTTGCACCTAAAATGACCTTCTCATACTTAGACGACTATGCGTCATAAACTGAGTGCGACTCCTAGTTAAAAGGATCGTCACATCATGAGGCCCCATTTTCAAGACTAGTGTCTTGTTTCTCCCTCCACTCACCCAATTTTTCATTAGCATTTAGAGGCACAATTCACAGGATATCCCATCACAATTTCTTCACTCTGTTTAAAAGCCGCTACAGCTTTTAAACAACCAGGTAATGCCACAGCTACAGGATCTAGTATAGCCGAAAAATATGCAATTGGTCGGCTCAATTTCCCATGTTTCTGTACCAGTACAGAAAGTGCACACCCATTTCTCTCGCTGCAATGGAGCTCAAACTCCTTTTCATAGTCAGGCATGCCAAGAGCTGGGGCTTCACACAAACCGTCTCTTAATTGTTTGAAAGCCTTCAATTCCTCCTTATCCATATCAAGGGGGTCTTTCACATCAATCTTTGTCAATCGTACCAGAGGTTTTGCAATCAGTGAGAAGTTGCTGAACCACTGACGGCAATACCCAACCATTCCAAGAAACATTCTCACCTCTCTTTGAGTCATTGGTGCTCTCATTCCTTTGATTATCCTGATCCTATCTGCAGTCACCTTCCTCAGCCCTTTTTCAATTTTATGGCCTAAGTACTGTACTTCTTTTTAGCAAAACTGTAATTTTCATGGGGATACCTTAAGTCCTCCATCCGCTAAATGATTCAGCAACGCAACAGTATCCACTACTCAGGCCTCTCGAGTTCTCGATGCCACCAGTAGGTCATCGATATATTGGACTAGTACTGACCTTTCAGGCATTTTTAAATCTTCTAGGGACTTCTTCAGAATATGATTGAATATCGATGGACTTTCTGTATACCCCTGTGGTATTCGGCATCATGCCAAAGTACATTCGCCAAACCGGAACGCAAAAATCTGTTGTCTGTCAGGGTGCAATGGGATGGAAAAGAAAGCATGACACAGATCAATGACTGTGTACAATTCTGCATCATGATGAATCTGGTATAGAATCACAGGAGAGTTTGGTACGATGGGACAACATGATACAACAATTTTATTCACTTTTCTCAGGTCTTGTACTATCCTAAAAGTTCCGTTAGGCTTTTTCAAACCCATAATCGGCGAATTACATGGGCTGCAAATTATCTCTCTGAAAATACCTGGTTTAATCATTTTGTCTATTATAGGAGTAACTCCTGCAATTATCTCGGGTGTCAATTTATACTGTGGAATATTTGGGTAACTTATTCCTTCTTTCACAGTAATTTGTACAGGATCTAAAATTCTCATTTGTCCCATGTCTTCTCCCGTAAAATCCCATACCTCTGTTTTCACTGTTTTTTTAATTCCTGAGGCAATTCTTCTGGGTCAAATACAGCAAATGCCTCAGTAAGCTTGGGTTCAATATTGGCCATGGTCATTTTGTACAGTATATCCTCGTCAGGAATCTCAAAAGCTATGACATCAGGAGTACAGAAGATCATACAATTCATCTTACACAACAAATCCATCCCTAACAAATTTACAGGGCTAGTGTCGCATATGACAAAGCGGTGCATGTCGGAAAATTTCCCTATTTTAACCTTAACTGGTCCAGTAAGATACGTTTTTATCTGTCTGTTTGAGACTCCAACTACTTGGATTGTGTCATCAGAGAGAGGAAGATTTTTAATGTCAGCTGATCTAACAGTTGAATGAGTAGCACCAGTATCTACTGGGAAAGTAATGTTTTCATCATTTATCTTTCCATCAACAAGAGGGCCTGTCTGGTCTACTTCCAGAGTTGCACCAAGTACGCACTCTTCTTTCTCTCCTCGGCACCGTCAATAACTCTCTTCTGACTCACTCTCATCACGCTGCAGCCAATACTGCGAAACAGCACTAGCGCGCGGCAGCTTAGTTACCTGTTCCTCGGTGTAGAATCCTGTCTCATTGCTGTATCTCTGTGGGTTTACGCTCTGTGGAAAAGGTGGTTTTGGTACTTGACACTGTTGGGCAACAACCTACTGCTGTCACTGTGGTTGACAACTCACCTCATTCTGCACCTGTGGATTTAATGATGCATTATCGCCGTTAGCACTTGGGGGTAATTTACACTCGGTTTTCCAATGCTCTACCTTTCCGCAGTTATGACATGGCCACTTCTTTTTGGCTTTGTCTAGACTAATCTGTCCTTTTCCCTTCCCAATATTGGGTTTTAGTTTCACATGGCTCATGCCATTTGCCTGTTCAATCAGTTGGGCTTCCTGTCTTTCCGCCACCTTAACCTGAGCCCACATGGCTTTTTCCTTTAGCTTACGTTGCCTGGCTTCAATCTCGTCACTAAAATATTTTGCATGCCTCAATACTTCGTCTATCTTTTTATTTTGCCAATCCACAGTATGCTGTTTTATCATTTCGCTTACTTCAGGTCGCAACTCGTACACAAATCGATATACAAAATGACTTAAATCTTTCTCACTCAAATTTTCATCACCACTGTATTGTTTAAAAGCCAATAACAATCTCTCATGATAGGAATATACAGATTTGTTTACTTCTTGGTGAGTTCTATCATTTTTTACCCAATCAGTTTCTTTTGGAGGTACTTTATTTTTCAAGAAGGTAACTACCTGTTCGTATTTTCTCATTACTTCTGGATCAGGGGCACCTGTTTTTGGATCTCTAGGGTATTCCTGAGTGGGCCAGCCTACTGTAATTTTACACTCTGCCCATAGATCTGCTGGCACAATTATGTCGAATAGACCATTCAAATCTATCCAGAGTACTTTTGATAATTTAACAAACCTATCTACCTGCCTGTACCATTCCACCGGCTTCTCGCGAAGTCGGGGAAAGTCATTTGTGAATGATAAAATGTCCTGCCTAGTCCAGGGAACATGCACATAGCCCCCTCCTGGGATTTCCCTCATGGGACATTCAGTTACCACTGTCTCTTTTTCTCTTCCTGGGAAAGCTGAAAAAGCCTTGTCTGTTGCATCGTCTCGTTTCCGAAACCACCTGCTCTTCCATTTATCTACATCGCCCCATTGCCTTAGCAGAACAATCAGTTCTTTAATTTGAGTTAATCTTCCTGCAGCATTCAAATTCTCAATGTCTTTTTCAGCAAAGTCTACTCTGTATGGTTTCTGTAACGATTTTATTTTCTCAAAATCAATCCCCATTTCACTCGCCACTTCTTCCAATTTCTCATGCAAATTTCTCGGCCTCCATGTTATACTTTTACATAGAAACATTAGCTCTTCATCCTGATATGCTTTTAACTTTTCTGTGGGAATAGTCCCTACTATCAATTCTTCCAAAGGTATCTAAAGGTCGAGGTTCGGCATCTTTTCGCTGTAGGCTCCTTACCAATCACTTAGTTCATCAGAAGTAGGACCTATAGGGATTGTTTCATTTCTAACTCGCTCTAGACTCCTCTCTGGGGATTCTGGTGCCGATTCTGTTGTCATCAATGTTTTACTTGCTGGACTTTTATTTACTGTCAAATTTTTAGGAGTACTTAACCCAGAAGTTCCCACCAATTTTCCCCATGGATTTTCTCCTGAATCCCTTTTTCCCGTTTCAATTTGTTTATTACTATTGTAAGGAATTGTTAGACAATGCTCACTATCCTTCTGCTTATCAAACACAGGCATCACTGGTCCTATTGTTAAAGGAACAGTTACAGCTTCCATATTTTTGGTCAATTCCCTAATCTTTTCAGTTAACTCCAGTGTAGTTCTAGCTTATTCAGCTGAGTTTTCATTTGTCATCCTAATGGGCTGTATATTTTCAGATTCCCTAAAGGGATTATTTTTCCCTAAATCAGGTGGTGTTGGCTCAAAATTCTTATTGCGTGGTGCTTCTTTTACTGGCGTACTTGGCGTCAGCAAAGTGGAATTTGGTTGGTACGGGGGAGGATTTTTATAAAACATGTCCTTGAGTACATCATCCTCTGACTCATTCACACCATACTTGTAGCCTTCTGGTCCTGTATTATTTCTCTTTTCTGTACACTTTCTACTACTAGTCTCTTCAGCATTTCTCATAGGGAACATCTCATCAGCCATCTTTGCACTCCGCCATCTCCTCATCCTGTCATCATGACTCTCTTGTCCACACGGTCTCCCAAACATGTATTTATACCTTCCACCACTCCGCTGTTGCTCCCTTTCATACATCTCATCTTCCCATTCTGTCAAACCTTCAAACTGAGTAGGTATAGGTTTACGTTCAAGTTTCCCCATTGTTTCTCTTAAATTCCTTAATACAGCTAAACTAAAAGAGCATTTTTCTGGGAATGCTAATACTCTATCTTCTTTGGTATACTTCGCCCAATTATCTAACCAAATACACGTATGATACCCATATTTCGCCGCCATAAAGGATGCGGGTGATTTCGGTGGGGGAAGTATCTGTCCTTCCCTAGTCACAATTGACTTGTCCTTCTTAAGTAAGTTCTTGATTTTTCCAAACCATGATTTTTTCTCTTTCTCTGGCGGATCGTAATACATCATTTTCCTTATCCTGTATCGCTAACTTTCCTCTACGACTATTCTGTGGTCTTATCCAATCGTAGCGTGACTCACACTAACACACCAACTCGGAGCGTTTACGTCACCCTGTAATTCTCCAATCCTAGCGCGACTCACACTAACGCACCAATCCGGAGCGTTTACGTCACCCTGTAATTCTCCAATCCTAGCGTGACTCACACTAACGCACCAATGCGTGAACACTTCGTCTTTTCTATGGCTGGCCAATCCCAGCGCGGTCTTTCTGACGTCAGCTTGTCTTGCTACTCCTGCTTCTGCTGACCCCTCCTTTACAAATTTTATCAGCAAACATTTCTCTTACGTTCTTTTCAATCAAACTTCTGTTAATGACAACATAAAAACACCACCATTGTCCGCTTTGCTAAACCAAAGAAATAGTTTTTACCTTTTACCCAAGAATTCTGTATTTCTCGAGAGCAGCGCTTACCTCTGCCCTTCCACAGAAGTATTCCATTCGCCGATAAAGTAGCACTTCCCTCTACTTTACAATTCTAATCCTTATTTAGTGTCCTACTCAAAGAACCACAAACTCATTCTTTGCTAATCAATGTTTAGTTTATCTAATTGCTTGCTTTCAGTTGCATAATTAGCATTTCGGTCAACAAGGTTCAAATTTAATTATTCAATACAATTTAGCATGACATTTATATTTACCTATTCTTGCTATCGGGGGTCTTTTTCTAATTCAGTTAGCTCTGCATAACCCAAATTCTTTTGATAAATCGTCCCAATCGAATGCAGGTCAAAACTCAATAAGTCCGAAAAGTTCCTTCGCTCAGCACGGCACAGACCAAAGATATCCAACGGACTAAGCATTCGTGCAAGCAAGTCGATCAAACAAATTCAGGACACCCTTCTGGAACGCACTAACTTCTCTCTATTTTACTATCCTTTTATAACAAATTCTGGGGAACGTGTAACATTAACTGAATTGGGAACGTTTTGGGATTGGTTGAGCCCCTTAAAGTTGCAATCTAGTTCTTTATTTCTCATAAACCGGGGTTCTCATAAGATTTGCCATGTCATTCTCTTAGCTCATACAGTTCTCATGCGAAAATGTCTGATGTATCAAGATTTTGGCCTTCCGTTATAGGTGGTTATTGTTTCTTTGGGTAATTCACACTGACTAAAATCTGGCAGTCCTCCACATTCCTATCCTTGACAAGGAACACTGTGCTCTGAATTGAGGATGCCTGGAGATCTTTGGAGCCATCCGAGTCTGCGCAGTAGACATCGTACTCACAAGACGGTGGCCACTTCCGAACTCCATTTTGAATGTCATGGCTTGGTAGGCCCGAATGCCAACTTAAGCAAAACAAACATAAAACATAATTAATATACGGAAATGAAGATTCTAATGTTTAACCCCACACTAATCCCATTCTTTATTAGTATTTTCCTTGCTTATAGCGACATTTAAAGCAATGATCCTCACCATTTGGTCCCAACAGGAATGCAAAACGTCACCAAAGCAATATAAATCATGCAATTTCTATCACCACACCTTCTATGGTTAATATGCGTACCACAGTTAGTCGTTAAAGTTATTCTGCCATGCAAATAGCAATTAGTCCCGCGTGTAATTCGTGTTTATCAAAGGTGTACTTGGTTGGTTAATAAATCATAGCACACAGTTAATACAGGTTAATATATAAACTGATTACGTCATTAGTATTTTCATGCAAAATAGAGAAAGTATACAACATTTTGTTTTACATGCTCCATCAGTAACAAGCAGAAAAGCAAGTCTGTGAGACCTTTAACCCACCCAACCAGTAGCAGACAGCAGCACAGCAGCAGAAGAGCAGCCCAGATAAGACTTTTGTGTAGTGTGACAGAGGTTCACTCCCAGTTCCAAAATTGCTCTGAAAACATGGGGTCAGAGCACCTGCACTTATACTCCAAAATATCTTTATTCAAGTGGCAGCTTCAAAGAAATCCTTTCAAATGTATCACAAGCCCCTTCCAATGCAGCCCTGGCTCTGGACATCAGTAGGGGATAAGTCCGCCATCAGTGTGAGGGCAGGATACAGCCATATACAAATGTAAATGTGCCCCGCCTCCCTCTCTCGCAGCCTAGGAAGATGACCAGTATGCAGACGGAACCCTGTCACACCCAGCCCTTCCTGTGTGATGGCTGTCCGGGAAGTGTTCACCAAATGTAGCTGTCACCCAGCCCTGAGCGTGGCTTGGAGTCGGACTGCAAGGCACAAACAGTCATAAGCACAGAGAAATGCCCACTTCTAAAAGTTGAATTTGTGTGGTAGCGCACACCTTTACGTATAAAACCAATGCTCAATCAATAAAACTTGCTAAGCTCGTATGTGCACATCAGAAAAGGGTAGCCCACCCCTCAAAATTTGTACTATGTGCGTGTGACTCTTCACTTGTTGTCTGATTGCACTGCAAGGATTACATTAACTCAAATTATCAAAAATTAAACAATCAATGTACACAGATCAGTAATTACCACTTAAACACATAGGGAATTCACAATGCTAGCCTATGAAAGAAGTTGGCTTCACAGTAGTGAGAAACAAAATAGACTGTTTGTCACTACCAGGACATTCCACATAATGAAGACACATGTCCGAACATTTACTTACATAGCACCCTGCCCATGGGGCTACCTAGGGTCTATCTTAGGGGTGACCTATGTGTAAAGAAAAGGGGGAGGTTAAGGCTTGGCAAGTAGTTTTAAATGTCTAATATATTGTACATAAAACTTAGACCAAGATGATATGAATCATAAGTACTGTGCACACTATACAAATCCTGAAATAGTACTTGTTATCCTGAAAGTGCACGGCAAAACGACGTACCTTAGGAAACATCAGGGCATGAAATGCAACAGAATATAAAATCAGAAAACATGAATCACACAAGATCATCAGGGCATGAAATGCCTTAGAGAGACATGTAAATGACCAAGTGTCACCATAAGAACCTAGACCCGCATAGATACTCTTCTAGTTATCCCATAGAATGCGGTAGTTCCCCACAACACTAAGAAAAAGGCACAACAGTGTTTACCGAGTAGACACATTATGGTAATGCAGGACTGTGTAAATGTCGTAAAAAGGTCCTAGCATGTGACCATCAGGCACAGGAACATCTGCACGCCTGGGTCTATGGGATACCATGTTACAAGGGACTTATTAAATATGCCAAGCAGGTGCAAACCAATAATACCATGTTTAAAGGTGAGAGCAGATGCACTTTAGCACTTTTTAGCAGTGGTAAAGTGTCCAGAGTCCTAGAACCAATACAAAGAGGGTCAGAAAACGAGGAGGAAGAAGGCAAAACATTTGTGTATCACTCTGCAAAAAGGGCCAGGGCAAACAGTCACCGTGTCTTAGGGGAGAAGCACATGCACTTTAGCACTGGTTACCAGTGGTAAAGTGCTCAGAGTCCTAAGGCCAACAAAAAGATACAGCAAAAAGTGGGAGGTAAGCAGGCACAACGTTGGAGGAAGACCAGGTCTAACTTTGGTTTTGGTTTTGAAATAAGGCAAACGCTTGGTTTTGGAATAAGGCTGGTGCTTGAATTTGGAATATATAAGAAACAACAAGGTGATGGATGGAATGCTTAAAGTAATCTCAGCCACTGGCAATCGCTCGAGCACCATCCCAATCAATTTTTCACCCACCATGCCACCTCAGTTTGGGCCCAGCCATATGCACATCAGTCTTGACAACGCTCCTCGTGGGAACAGTCCAGCCTGAACTGCCCGGCCAGGTCCTCCCTGGACCAGAACACAAACAACCCAGGACTGGTTTTGCTCTTGTTATAGACTCATCAGCCGGGTATAACTTGGCTCTGGGGGCAGAGTGAGCCTGGGACCCGGGTCTGGGCATACTAGGTGAACTTAGGGCAACAAATGCACTTTCTGTATACTTTATTATGATTTCGGAATAAGTCTAGAGCTGGTTTATGAATAAGACCAGTGCCTTCCTGCTTTAATTTCTCTGTCAATTGCAAGGTGGCCGGCCCAATAATAAATAATGTGTACTATTCAGTCAGTGGCTGGATAAATGCTAGTGAAAATTCACTATTTACGTAGCAGCTGGCTCAATGGCCTTCACCATACATCAGAGCTAGTTTGTATTTCACCCTAGTCTGTATTTTGAAGCTTGGAGCAGTGAATCCTGAAAGTGTAGGTCTAGCTTTGACTGTAATATGGGGGTTGAAGAAATCTGTGATTCTCGGTTCAAGGTCACTCTCCCCTTTATTAGGAGGGATTCAGGGCCATGAGTTATGCTTCGTTTCAGTTTGACCGCTGTGAGTTGTAGGACCTGTTCCCCTCCTCTAAACCCCTCCCCAGCTCCCCCCACCCATGAAAAGGCATCAGAACTGGTCATTCTTGTTGTTTTGGTTGCTGTGGTGGCAGCTCAGAGGGGTGAGACTAGAAGAGAGCAATGAGCAACGAGAAGGGGCCAGGAGGCGCTATCCACCAAAAGGTAAAGAGGCCTGTGTTTACCAGCTGACCCTATGGTAACACCTGTAACTATGCAATTGAAACACTGCAGCTAAGCACGCCTTGTAAACACAGGAGTCTCACCGCCAGACTCTGGAGGGAGGGTTAGGAGGGGGTCACATGAGTCTCACCGCCTGACTCAGGAGAGTGGGTTAAAAGGGGGTCACAGGAGTCTCACCGCCAGACTCTGGAGAGAGGGTTAAGAGGGGGTCACAGGAGTCTCTCTGCCTGACTCTGGAGAGAGAGGGTTAGGAGGGGGTCACATGAGTCTCACCGCCTGACTCGGGAGAGTGGGTTAAAAGGGGGTCACAGGAGTCTCACCGCCTGACTCAGGAGTGAGGGATAGGAGGGGTCGCATAACTCCAAAGCAAAGATTAGATGTTTTCACAAATAAAAGCAGAATCTTCTGTAGCAAAGACGACTTCAGCACCAATAGACAATCCTAGTAACAGAGAAAATAACATCTCAAAATACACTTTAAATATATACATTTAACAGCATTCTGTTGCATTTGTAATGACAGGCATCGTCAAAGCCAGTAGGTCTGGCATATATCTCAAAGTGACTAAACGCCTAAATCCATGCAGCTATTCATTTATCTGTCAATGCACTCAATCACTCATCCTTGCACACATGCGTTTATTCATCCACTCATTGACTCATTCTTGCATGCAAACATACACAAGCTCACCAATCAATAAAGAACCACTTTCAGTTATAAGCCAGGCCTACAGAAAATGCTTTGTGTTTGCAAGAGCTGTGAGAGTGCTTCTAGAAGTGTGAGACTGCTACCCTGTGAAGGGTGAGACAGTGCTGTTGATAGAGTGAGACAGCTATTCTGAGAGTGATATCAATATGTGACATACTAGTGTAAGAGGACAGTGAGAGTGCTGTCAGTACGGTCCAACATCTACGCTTTGAGAGCTGTGACAGTGCTTTCAATGGTGTGAGACTGCTACCCTGTGATGGGTGTAAGAGAGCTGAATTTGTGACTATAATTCTGTGAGGCTGCTGTTGGTAGGGTGAGACTACTAGTGTATGAGGGCTGTGAGAGTGCTGGCAGTACCGTCCATGAGTATGAGGGCTGTGAGAGCGAGAGTGCTGTCAGTACTATCCAATTGCTACTGTGTGAGGGCTGCGACAGTGCTGTAAGTGGTGTGAATGCTAGCACTTGAATGGTGTGAGAGTGCATTGATCGTGTCCGACCGATCGTCTGTGAGCTGCATGAGCATTGTCAGTAATATTTGGCAGGTACTCTGTGAGGGGTGCGTAAGTACTTTTGGCAGAATGCTCTAGTAGGGCGTCACTGATGCTCTGATACGGGTGAGAGTGGTCAGTAGTACGAGACAGCGAACATGTGAAGAGTCGACCAATCAATCAGGTTACCTGTAAAGCGCGACTGCCTACCCATAAGAGTCTCAAGGCGCAGAGAGTAAACATGGCTCAAGTAGTGTTAGACTACTAATCTGTGAGGAATGTGAGAGCGCGGTTTGTAGTGTGTGACTGCTAGTCTGATAGGGATGTGAGAGCACTGTTCGTAGTGTGTGACTGCTAGTCTGTAAGGGATGAGAGAGCGCTGTTTGTAGTGTGTGACTGCTAGTCTGTATGGGCTGTGAGAACGCTGTTCGTAGTGTGTGACTGCTAGTCTGTATGGGCTGTGAGAGCGCTGTTCGTAGTGTGTGACTGCTAGTCTGATAGGGATGAGAGAGCGCTGTTTGTAGTGTGTGACTGCTAGTCTGTATGGGCTGTGAGAGCGCTGTTCGTAGTGTGTGACTGCTAGTCTGATAGGGATGAGAGAGCGCTGTTTGTAGTGTGTGACTGCTAGTCTGTATGGGCTGTGAGAGCGCTGTTTGTAGTGTGTGACTGCTAGTCTGTATGGGCTGTGAGAGCGCTGTTCGTAGTGTGTGACCGCTAGTCTGTAAGGGATGAGAGAGCGCTGTTTGTAGTGTGTGACTGCTAGTCTGTATGGGCTGTGAGAACGCTGTTCGTAGTGTGTGACTGCTAGTCTGTATGGGCTGTGAGAGCGCTGTTCGTAGTGTGTGACTGCTAGTCTGTAAGGGATGAGAGAGAGCTGTTTGTAGTTTGTGACTGCTAGTCTGTATGGGCTGTGAGAACGCTGTTCGTAGTGTGTGACTGCTAGTCTGTATGGGCTGTGAGAGCGCTGTTCGTAGTGTGTGACTGCTAGTCTGTAAGGGATGAGAGAGAGCTGTTTGTAGTGTGTGACTGCTAGTCTGTATGGGCTGTGAGAGCGCTGTTCGTAGTGTGTGACTGCTAGTCTGTATGGGCTGTGAGAGCGCTGTTCGTAGTGTGTGACTGCTAGTCTGTAAGGGATGAGAGAGCGCTGTTTGTAGTGTGTGACTGCTAGTCTGTATGGGCTGTGAGAACGCCGTTCGTAGTGTGTGACTGCTAGTCTGTATGGGCTGTGAGAGCGCTGTTCGTAGTGGGTGACTGCTAGTCTGTAAGGGATGAGAGAGAGCTGTTTGTAGTGTGTGACTGCTAGTCTGTATGGGCTGTGAGAACACTGTTCGTAGTGTGTGACTGCTAGTCTGTATGGGCTGTGAGAGCGCTGTTTGTAGTGTGTGACTGCTAGTCTGTAAGGGATGAGAGAGAGCTGTTTGTAGTGTGTGACTGCTAGTCTGTATGGGCTGTGAGAGCGCTGTTCGTAGTGTGTGACTGCTAGTCTGTAAGGGATGAGAGAGCGCTGTTCGTAGTGTGTGACTGCTAATCTGTGAGGGATGTGAGAGCGCTGTTCGTAGTGTGTGACTGCTAGTCTGTATGGGCTGTGAGAGCGCTGTTCGTAGTGTGTGACTGCTAGTCTGTAAGGGATGAGAGAGCGCTGTTTGTAGTGTGTGACTGCTAGTCTGTATGGGCTGTGAGAACGCTGTTTGTAGTGTGTGACTGCTAGTCTGTATGGGCTGTGAGAGCGCTGTTCGTAGTGTGTGACTGCTAGTCTGTAAGGGATGAGAGAGAGCTGTTTGTAGTGTGTGACTGCTAGTCTGTATGGGCTGTGAGAGCGCTGTTCGTAGTGTGTGACTGCTAGTCTGTAAGGGATGAGAGAGCGCTGTTTGTAGTGTGTGACTGCTAGTCTGTATGGGCTGTGAGAACGCTGTTCGTAGTGTGTGACTGCTAGTCTGTAAGGGATGAGAGAGCGCTGTTTGTAGTGTGTGACTGCTAGTCTGTGTGGGCTGTGAGAGGGCTGTTTGTAGTGTGTGACTGCTAGTCTGTATGGGATGTGAGAGCGCTGTTCGTAGTGTGTGACTGCTAGTCTGTAAGGGATGAGAGAGAGCTGTTTGTAGTGTGTGACCGCTAGTCTGTATGGGCTGTGAGAGCGCTGTTCGTAGGGTGTGACTGCTAGTCTGTATGGGCTGTGAGAGCTCGGTTCATAGTGTGTGACTGCTAGTCTGTAAAGGATGAGAGAGCGCTGTTTGTAGTGTGTGACTGCTAGTCGGTATGGGCTGTGAGAGCGCTGTTCGTAGTGCGGCTGCTAGTCTGTAAGGGATGAGAGAGCGCTGTTCGTAGTGTGTGACTGCTAATCTGTGAGGGATGTGAGAGCGCTGTTCATAGTGTGTGACTGCTAGTCTGTATGGGCTGTGAGAGTGCTGTTCGTAGTGTGTGACTGCTAATCTGTGAGGGATGTGAGAGCACTGTTTGTAGTGTGGGACTGCTAGTCTGTAAGGGATGTGAGAGCGTTGTTCGTAGTGTGTGACTGCTAGTCTATCATCAATCAATCAATCATATAATTTGTAAAGCGCACTACTTACCCGTGAGGGTCTCAAGGCGCTGGGGGGTGGGGAATGCTGCTACTGCTCGAAAAACCAGGTCTTGAGGAGTCTTCTGAAGGTCAGCAGGTCTTGGGTCTGCCGTAGGTGGGTGGGGAGGGTGTTCCAGGTCTTGGCGGCGAGGTGGGAAAACTATCTGCCACCGAAGGTCGCTCTTTGGATGCGGGGGACAGTGGCGAGGGCGAGGTCGGCGGGTGGGGATGTAGAAGCTGAGTCGTCTGTTGAGGTACGCTGGTCCGGTGTTGTGGAGTGCCTTGTGTGCATGGGTGAGGAGCTTGAAGGTTATCTTCTTGTTGACGGGGAGCCAGTGCAGGTCTCTCGGGTGTGGTGTGGCTGCGGCGAGGGATGTCGAGGATCAGGCGTGCAGAGGCGTTCTGGATGTGTTGCAGCCATCTCAGGAGTCTGCGTAGAGGGCGTTTCCTTAGTCCAACCTGCTGCTGACGAGGGCCTGGGTGACCGTTCTTCTCGTTTCGGTGGGGATCCACTTGTAGACCCTGCGGAGCATGCGTAGGGTGTTGAAGCAGGAGGAAGAGACGGCGCTGACCTGCTTAGTCATGGAGAGGGTGGAGTCGAGGATGACCCCTAGGTTGCGTGTGTGGTCGGTGGGTGTTGGAGCTGTTCCCAGTGTGGTCGGCCACCAGGAGTCGGCCCAGGCCGAAGGGGTGGATCAGAGGATGAGGACCTCCGTCTTGTCAGAGTTCAGCTTCAGTCGGCTGTTCCTCATCCATTCGGCGATGGCCTTCATTCCTTCGTGGAGGTTGGTTTTAGCGGTGTGGGGGTCTTTGGTGAGGGAGAGGATCAGCTGGGTGTCATCGGCATAGGAGATGATGTTGAGGTCGTGCAGTTGGGCGACGTGGGCGAGTGGTGCCATGTAGATGTTAAACAGCGTGGGGCTAAGGGATGAGCCCTGGGGTATGCCGCATATGATCTCGGTGGCTTTGGAGTGGAAGGGGGAAAGGCGGACGCTCTGTGTTCTGCCGGAGAGGAAGGGGGGGGGTCCAGTCCAGGGCCTTCTCTTGGATCCCGGCGTCGTGGAGGCTTGTTCGTAGTGTGAGGTGGCAGACCGTGTCGAAGGCAGCAGACAGGTCCAGGAGGATGAGGGCCGCTGTTTCTCCGTTGTCTAGCAGGGTCCTGATGTCATCCTGTGGTGGTGATGAGGGCATTTTCGGTGCTGTGGTTGCTGCGGAAACCGGACTGGGAAGGGACCAGGATGCCATTCTCCTCGAGGTAGTGGGTCAGTTGTTTGTTGATGGTCTTCTCTATGACCTTCCCCGGGAACGGGAGCAGGGAGATGCGCCGGAAGTTCTTGATGTCCTTGGGGTCCACCTTGAGTTTTTTGAGTAAGGCGTTGATCTCGGCGTGCTTCCAGCTCTCCAGGAAGGTTGCTGTCTCGAAGGAGATGTTGATGACTTTCCGGAGATGGGGTGCGATGGCTGCGCTGGTTTTGTTGAAGATGTGGTGTGGGCATGGGTCTGACGGAGATCCGGAGTGGATGGTGTTCATGATCTTGATGGTGTCGTCATCGTTGATGTTGGTCCAGGAGAGCAGGCGGTTGGTGCAGATGGTGGTCGTGGGAGGTGGAGGTCTCAGTGGTTGTCGGGGTGGTTGTGGCGTTGAAGCTGTCATGGATGTCTTCGTGGCCAGTGAGTCGCACAGGTCTTGCGAAGGTAGGATGTCGTTGGTATTGGAGCTGGGGTTGGAGAGTTCCTTAACGATGCTGAAGAGCTCTTTGCTGTTGTTTGCGTTGTTGACTAGGCGGTCTTTGAAGGAGGCCCTTTTGGCAGCTTTCGGCAGGTTTGCTTGGAGGCATCTGAGGTAGTTGGGTTCTTTCCTGGTCGGCGGCTTGGCAGGGCGAATGCTGGCAAAGCTGCATTTTCGGCAGGTGAAGGGTCTGTGGGTGCGCTTCGGGGCAGCCAGTAAGCAGGTGTGTGATCATCCGGTGTTGAGTGCGTGGAGGGTGCTGGCATCGTAGTGGTGTCGGGCATCATGGCGTCCGCGGGGCCAGGGGGTCTGGCGCTGGGCTTGCCTTAGGTGCACCCGTTGCGTGGCCTCCATATGAGGGGAGGTGGGAGGGAGGAGTAGCTGGGAGGTGGGAGCGGGGTGGCGAATGGGGGAGCAGGGGGGCGGGCCCGCAGGGACGCAGCAGCGGGAAAAAAACAGGTGAGGGACGGTGGGGGGAGCAGAGGGAGAACCGGGCACAGAAGAGATGCAGAGGGGAAAATCAGAATTAGGGACAGTCTATAATGGATGTGAGAGCGCTGTTCATAGTGTGTGACTGCTAGTCTGTAAGGGATGAGAGAGCGCTGTTCGTTGTGTGTGACTGCTAGTCTGTGAGGGATGTGATAGTCCTTGCACTAGCGTGTGAATGCTAGTCTACCAAGGGTGTGAGAGTGCTGGCAATGGAGTAAATCTGCTTCCTTGAAAGGGTGTGAGAGTGCAGTTGATATGAACCTGCTAGTCTCTGAGGAGTGTGAGCGTGTTATGTTATGCGTATTTGTAGTGCACTCTATCGCCCGTTAGGGTATCCTGGTGCTGAGGCGGTGTGGTGGGATGAGCCAGGTCTTCAGCTTTTCTCAGACATGAAGAAGGGAGGAGGAGGTTTTGAAGTGTAGAGGGAGGTCAGTCCATGCTTTAGGAGTGATCGACGAGAAGGCCCCACCTCCGGATCTGCTTCTGTGTATGCGTGGGACGTCGTGAGTATGAGACCGGTGGAGAGGAGGTGTCTGATTGTTTGGTTGAAAGAGATGTGACTGTTCAGGTAGGCAGGACCTTTGTTGTGTAGTGCCTTGAAGGTGTGGATAAGGAGTTTGAACTGTGATTATTGGTGTGTAGGGAGCCACTGGAGCTCCCTGAGGTGTGGTGCAAAATGGGTTCTACGTGGAAGGTCGTGTATGAGTCTTGCTGCAGAGTTCTGAATGGTTTGTAGTTTTTTGGTGCCTGCAGCGTACAGCGCGTTCCCGTAGTCCAATCGGCTGGTGACAAGGACATGACATCCCTCCTGTGCTTACGGAGCCACATGAAGATCTTACTCAGCAGCTTCAGCCGGAGGATGCTGTGATGACGTTGATTTGTGCCATCATGTCCAGTTTGCTATTGATGATCCAGAGGTTCTTGGCATGGGTGCTGGATGTGCTTAGAGTAGTGACAGATTTTTAATATCTCAGGCATTTGAGATCGCTATCAATAGTGTTCAACTAGTAATCTGTGAGAGGTGAGAGTGCTGTTGTAAGTGTGTGACTACTGCTCTGCAAGGGATGTGAGAGTACTTCTGTAGTATCAGTTTCTGCTACTCTGCTGGGTGCTGGAATACAAGACTGCTAATATATCAGGATATTAAAATGCTTTAGGAAGAGTGTTACTGCTAGTCTGTGAGGGGTGTGAGTTTTTCAGGTAGTGTATTACTGGTAGTCTGTGAGGGGTGTGAGTGTTTTGGGTAGTGTTTTCATGCTAGTCTGTAAGGGGGTGAGTGTTTCAGGTAGTGTATTACTGCAAGTCTGTGATGGATGTGAGAATTTTTTGGGTAGTGTGTTACTGCTAGTCTTTGAGGGGTGTGCGAGTGTTTCGGGTAGTGTGTTATTGCTAGTATGTGAGGGATGTGAGAGGGTTTTGGGTAGTGTGTTACTGCTAGTCCCTGAGGGGTGTGAGAGTGTTTCAGGTACTGTGTTTCTGCTAGTCTGTGAGGGGTGTGAGAGTGTTTTGGGTGGTGTGTTACTGCTAGTATGTGAGGAGTGTGAGTGTTTCAGGTAGTACATTACTGCTAGTCTATGAGGGATGTGAGAGTGTTTCGGCTAGTGTGTTGCTAGTTTTTGAGGGATGTGAGTGTTTCGAATAGTGCGTTACTGCAAGTATGTGAGGCGTGTCAGTGTTTTGGGTAGTGCGTTACTGAGAGTCTGTGAGCGATGTGAGAGTGTTTTGGGCAGTGTGTTACTACTAGTCTCTGAGGGGATTGAGAGTGTTTCAGGTAGTGTGTTACTGCTAGTCTGTGAGGGATATGAGAGTGTTTGGGCAGTGTGTTACTGCTAGTGTGTGAGCGGTGTGAGACTGCTTTGGGTAGTGTTACTGCTAGTCCGTCAGGGGTGTGAGAGTGTTTCAGGTAGTGTTTTACTGCCAGTCTGTGAGGGCTGTGAGAGTGTTTCAAGTAGTGTGTTACTGCTAGTCTTTAAGGTCAGTGTGGGGTGTGAGAGTGTTTCGGGTAGTATATTATTGCTATTCTGTGAGGAGTGTGAGTGTTTCGGGTAGTACATTGCTGCTAGTCTAGGAGGGATGTGAGAGTGTTTCGGCTACTGTGTTGCTAGTTTGAGGGATGTGAGTGTTTCGAATAGTGTGTTACTGCTAGTCTGTGAGGCGTGTCAGTGTTTTGGGTAGTGTGTTACTACTAGTCTCTGAGGGGTGTGAGTGTTTCGGGTAGTGTTTTACTGCTAGTCTTTGAGGTCTGTGAGAGTGTTTCGGGTAATGTTACTGCTAGTATGTGAGGGATGTGAGAGGGTTTTGGGTGGTATGCTACTGCTAGTCTGTGAGTGGTGTGGCTGCTTCGGGCAGTGTGTTACTGCTACTCTGTGAGGAATGTGAGAGGGCTTCTAGTAGTGTGTTACTGCTAGTCTGTGAGGAATGTGAGAGGGCTTTGGGTAGTCTGTTACTGCTAGTCTGTAAGGAATGTGAGAGGGCTTCGGGTAGTGTGTAACTGCTAGTCTGAGGGATGTGAGTGTTTTGGGTGGTGTGCTACTGCTAGTCTGTGAGGGGTGTCAGATGCTTCGGGTAGTGTGTTACTGCTAGTCTGTGAGGAATGTGAGTGTTTTGGGTAGTGTGTTTCTGCTTGTCTGTGAGGAATGTGAGAGTGTTTTGGGTAGTGTGTTACTGCTAGTCTTTGAGGTCTGTGAGAGTGTTTCGGGTAGTGTGTTACTGCTAGTATGTGAGGGATGTGAGAGGGTTTTGGGTGGTATGCTACTGCTAGTCTGTGAGTGGTGTGAGTGTGCTTCGGGCAGTGTGTTACTGCTAGTCTTAGGAATGTGAGAGGGCTTTGGGTAGTGTGTTACTGCTAGTCTGTGAGGAATGTGAGAGGGCTTCGGGTAGTGTGTTACTGCTAGTCTGTGAGGGATGTGAGAGTGTTTTGGGTGGTGTGCTACTGGTAGTCTGTGAGGGGTGTCAGGGGCTTCGGGTAGTGTGTTACTGCTAGTCTGTGAGGAATGTGAGAGTGTTTTGGGTAGTGTGTTACTGCTAGTATGTATGGAGTGTGAGTGTTTTGGGCAGTATGTAACTACTAGTTTCTGAGGGTTGTGAGAGTGTTTCTGGTAGTGTTACTGTTAGTCCTTGAGGTCTCTGAGGGGTGTGTGTGTTTCGGGTAGTGTGTTACTGCTAGTATGTGAGGGATGTGAGAGTGTTTTAGGTAGTGTGTTGAAGTACTTTTCATCCACTGCCGGTCTACCAGAACTGATCCGCTTCCCAGCCCCCTGTTTCTACGCCCCTCCCATATTTCCCCCCATCCTCTACTTGGGACTTGTTCTCCTATGTTTGATTATGCAACTGTAACTAACATAACATGCAATGCTGGTATTCTTGTTATTCCTGACCGTGGAAACCTGAGCAACATGGCTGATGTCTGGTGGAGCTGCTAGACAGCTATAGAGGAGATTGGCCCTGGTTCACCCCCTTGGACGTCACCTACCCAGCCGGACACTAGGCACAGTTCTCCTTGTCTCCCCACTCATTTTGCCTTCCGCCCCCTTCCTCCGATAAGCTACTGTAACATTGTTTGTTTTCCTGTGTTTTACTATGCTCTTGTAACGGATGTAAATTGTAACTTGTAACTCAACGATCCTCATGTAAAGTGCTCTGATACCTCCGGGTCTAGCCAGCGCTATGTAAAACTCGCCAAATAAATAAATACTGCTAGTCTGTGAGGGGCGTGGGAGGGTTTCGGGTAGTGTGCTACTGTTTATCTGTGAGGGGTGTGAGGGTTTCGGGTAGTGTGTTACTGTTAGTCTGTGAGGGGTGTGAGCGTGTTTTGGGAGGTGTGCTACTGCTAGTCTGTGTGGTGTGAGAGTGCTTCGGGCAGTGTGTTACTGCTAGTTTGTGAAGGATGTGAGAGTGCTTCGGGTAGTGTGTTACTGCTAGTCTGTGAGGGGTGTGAGAGTGCTTTGGGTGGTGTGCTACTTCTTGTCTGTGAGGATTGCGAGTGTTTTGGGTAGTGCGTTACTGCTAGTCTCTGAGGGGTGTGAGAGTGCTTCAGGCAGTGTGTTACTACTAGTTTGTGAGGAATGTGTGAGTGTTTTGGGCAGCGTGTTACTCCTAGTTTCTGAGGGGTGTGAGAGTTTCTGGTAGTGTGTTACTGCTTGTCCTTGAGGTCTGTGAAAGGTGTGAGAGGGCTTTGGGTAGTGTGTGTTAGATTTGGGGGTCTCTAGTTGGCAGAGGTAGGTACCTTTGACAAAATAGGGAGCCTTGCGTCTAGTCAGGGTAAGGGGGGTACACTCCTAAAATAACCCCTGCCCACCCCCTTGGTAGCTTGGCACGAGCAGGCAGGCTTATCTCAGAGGCAGTGTGTAAAGCATTTGTGAACACATACAGTAATCCAGTGACAACACTACAGATGGACATCACACAAGTTGTAAAAATAAGTATTTTTATATAGACTTAACACAAGACCACAAACAACAAAAATCCACAATACTTTAGTTTAAAAATGGTAGAATTAGCTTAGTTCTCTTAAGATGGTAAATGCGACAATTTAAGTTCAATGTACCTTTGGATGCGTAACGCTATACAACTAAAGTGTTGCAGGTAAGGTGATGCGTCGGTTCCTTACACGCAAGAACGGTGATACGTCGGGTCCCTACTGATGCTTAGTGGATGCGTCGGTTCTTCTCGGCATGGGCAGGTGATGCATCGGTTTCTTACTGCGCTTCCATGTTGGTGCGACCCGCAATGCCGTGATCCGATGAAGATCCGGTGCAATGAAACAAAATGGTGTCTTCTTCTTGATTCGACACAATGCGTGAACGCCCGACGGCTGTGCGGCGACTCAACGAATCTTCTGAGCCGCGACAGGCACTGCGACATGCTTCTCTGGTCATGCGATGGCGTCAGATGCGACGGCAACACTCTTCTCCGGTCATGCGAGACGCTTCGGCGATGCGACAGCTGCAGCGGCGACACCCTTCTCCATTGATGCGAGAACAGCGGCTGCGGCGGGGACACGATTCTCAGATGATGCAACGGCATCTGATGCGACGGCAACACTCTTCTTCGGTGATGAGAGGCGCTTCTGCAATGCGAAGCGACAGCAGCAGCGGCGAAACCCTTCTCCAGTGATACGACGACAGCGGCTGCGGCGGCGACACGCTTCTTCTTCCTGAGTCGCGCTTCCAGCTCCTTGCGACACGCAGTCCCTCAGAAGGCCCAACACAACAGTAGGCACTTCAAAAGAACTCTTGGGGAGCTGGTGGGTGATGTCTGTTGTCCCTGAGACTTCAGCAGGAGGCAAGCTCTATCTCAAGCCCTTGGAGATCCTTCACAAGTTGAATTCAAAAGTAGCACAAAGTCCTTTTTTAGGTCTCGGCTGGCGTGGGCTGTGCACATGTGCAGTCTCGTTGGCGAGATTTAATGATTTAGAGGGAATTCTGTAAAGGGCTTTAAGCCCAGCCCCTCTTTACCATTGGCTGGCGTCACCGTTTATGCTAAACGGTGGCCAGCCTTTGGGAAGAGCACTTTGTGACATAGACTTTTCCATTTTTCAGACGGCCCACTTGGACGGGCTCGTCTGACTTCCTTCTGCCGTGAAAGGTTTCTTATCTTTATGGGGACATGTGTTTAAACACATGGCCCCATAAAGACAAGAAAGCTTTCACGACGGACCTAAGTGAAAGTGGACCGTGCTTGTTTTCTGCCTGTCTCCAACTTTCTACGCGTGCATCAGTTTCGCCATTCTCTGTCATTCCCTTCGTTGTCTCCTTCCTTCATTTCTTAATATTTACTTCTAAATGAATTACGCTACTCCTTTGTAATTCATTCTTGCCTCTTAACCGAGTCTTCTTTTTATCTTTCTTTTTCACTGCCCTCCCAATGTATCCCTCTTTTCTTTGACTCTCTCCTAAACATCGCATGACATTCCTTCATTCATCCCTCCCCTTCTTTGTCTGACTCTCTAACTTTCTTTCATTCTTCCTCTCTTTCCCTCTCCCCCCTTGCCTCTCTTTTCTCTTTCTTTCTTTCTTGCTTTCCTTCTAGCATTGTCAGTTCCTTCCTTCCTCCCGCTACCCCTCCCTCCCTCCCTCTCCGGCCCCTCCCTCTCTGAGAGACACAAGCCTGCAGGTATGCTGTCCACACGCCAGAAAGGCACCAAGATGAGACCCTCGGGACAGCAGCATCAGAGGGCCGTAACCCCACTCCCCCACACCTGGGCTGCATCATGTGGCACCAGGCGCAGGGGCAGGACTTGGGGCCACCTCCATATCAGCCGTATTTGAGTCCCCCGGTCTTGGAGCAGAGCAGACACCCGCTGCGGAGGAGCTGCAGCGTGTCCAGACACCGGAGGGACTGGAATAGCGTAGCCGCTGGACACACTGCCCCGAGGACTGTCCCAGCTTTGGATCAACAGTGAGCGTGTCTGTGCCCTGCTGCCACGGGGTGGTGAACAGCCCTGAGCCGAAGTAGTGCCAAGGGGCCTGGGATCTGTGGCAGGGGTGCCATCCTCCATGAACTGCCCTGGGATGCTTCCTGCCTTGGAGTGTCCTTTACCTCCTGCCCTGAAGCTGAGGGTGCCATGGACGGTGCTCCGGGGTTTGCCCTGGGTGTAGGACCCAGCAGTGTGCTGTCCTGGAGCCTCCACTATGCAGTCCAAGACGATACCCTGGATAGTGCTGCTGGGTTGGGCATTGTGGGCGCACAGCGTGGCAGGTAAGGTGCTACAGGTGCCATCAACTCTCCACATAAACAAGAAATGTCAGTGCCGGGTCACTTCGCCTTTTCCGTCTTCTTACTTTGTCTTTGTTTACTTTCTCTTCTCATATTTCTTTCTTCTGTCTTGTTTTTTTCTTTCCTTTTTGCTTCTCCCCTTTCTTTCAATTGTACTCTTTTTCCTGTTTCTTTCTTTCGTTCTCTTCTGTTTCATCTTTTCTTTCTTTTTTCAGTTTCTTCCCTGTCTTTGCTTCTTTCTCAAATCTTTCTCCTTTCATTCCTCATTTTTCTAACAATTTTATTCTGGTAGCTTGTCTTCTTTCTCTTTTATTTCCTTTTTTCTTCGTGTCTTTCTTTCTTATGTCTTGCCTTCTCTTCTTTCGTGCTGGAATAAAGTGTGCTGGATTGTTGGTAGGTATGGTGGGGTACAGCTGAAGAATGTGGCTTCCTGAAGCTTCAGTGCCACAATGACCTGTGCAAATTGCTTTGATGGTGATACTTCTAGCCAATGGCAGCCGTGTATAGACTGAATTGTCGGAGGAATGAGTGACCTGACATTAAGGTTAAAAAATAATTTTGCAGTTGCACTTTAAATTCTATAGTTTATAAATCTTTATGGCATGCTCTGAGGAGTAAATTATAGTGTCGTCGGCAGAGTGGCGGACTGATGGTGGGTGGTACCTTGAGGAGGAATCCTAGGTAAGGGAGGTTTGGCCTAAGCATCTCATTACGTAAGATGCTCGCTTCGTGTCTTGGTTCCCTTGAAGCATCAGACAGAGGTTTGAATCCAAGTTCACACCTGTGCTCCTTACCTGGGATGATGGTTTAGGTGCAGGACTTCATTACTTTGGCCAGTGGTCGATGGGTGATAGGGGCATCTGTTGGTCTTTATCTTGGACTGCACAGGAGTCCAGCTCTGAAGACCTTTGAAGTTTTAGATTCATTTGTGTATCATCCAGATGGTTGTAGCAATTCATGTTGAAGCAGGCGCTCAGCACCAGCAGTGTCCTGAGATGCATCTTAAGGTGGAGCAGGGTGGTGGTGCATCCTTGTGATACTCCCAGGGTTCATGGGATAAAGGTCAGAGTGCAGGCTACTAGAGGTTGAATGAGAGATTTACCAGTCACGCAGGAGTCGGTCCAGTGCACAGTGCCTTCGAGCCCTGTTAGAAATGGGGGTCTCTATTTGGCAATGGCTGGCCACTGTCCAAGTAGGGATCCTTCTTCCCAAGTCAGAGTAAGCGGGCTACACCCTTTGATAACCCCTGCTCAACCCTGTGGTAACGTAGCACGAGCAGCTAGGCTTATCTCAGAGGCAGTGTGTGAAGCATTTATGACCATACACTGTAACACAGTGAAGAACACTACAAAGGGACACAACACAAGTAGTTATAAAAAAATAAGTATCTTTATATATAGACTTAACACAAGACCAATAACAGTAAAAATCCACAATACTAGAAAATTAGGGTTAGTCTTGGAATGCTGCAAAAATAGTTGAAACTGTGCAAAGAGTTGTTCAGGTCAAGGCAGTGGTCTCTGCGACCCTTTTACTCACAAGATACCTGGATTCTGTAGCAAAGCAACCAAAATGTCGCTAAGGAGTTGTAGCAATGATTTTCCTTACGCTAACCAGCGATGCGTTGAATCCTTGCCGCAAGGGAGGATGATGCGCTGGTTTGTGTGCAGGAGAAAGCGACAAACTTCTACACGCTGAGCCGGCGATGCGATGAAATCCTTGCCGCGAAGGGAGGATGACGCGCCAAGCCTGTGGCGTGTGCGATCTTGTTGCCATGAAAAGAAATGGCGCTCTGCGAGGGAGCGATGATCCTGAGGCGATGCGATGAAAATGGCGAACGCTCGCCGTCCGCGCTGCGATGTAGTGAAGCGATGAACTCGATGCGATGATCTTTGGTTAGCGAGCACTTTGAGGCCCGCAAACATGCAATGCGATAATCTTCAGGTTAACGAGCATTTGGCAGCCCGCAAACGTGTGATGCTATGATCCCCGGTAGCGCGCACTCAGCGGCAGCAGCGCAATGATTTTCCTTACGCTCTTCAGCTGCGGCGGCTCGCTAACGGGTGTTAGCGACGATTTTCAGCACTCTCTTCTCCACAGTAGAACTAGAGGCCATGGAACTCACAGGAGCCTCACCTGCAGATAGAAATCCTCGCTGGGACAAAACAGGAGGCTGGTGGTGGAGCCTGATGTGCCTGAGACTCCTGCAGAAGGCTAGCTCTCTTCTAGCCCTTGGGTGATTGCTGTAGCAAAAATAAAAGTCCCTTCAAAGTCCTTTTCCTCTTCTTCCAAGTCCAGTAGTAACCACTGCAGGCCAGTCGAAGAAACAGCACACAAGCACAAGGAAAGTCCTCTCCTGCAGATTCCTTTAGTTACACGGACAGAGGTTCTTCTTGTTGTCCAGGAGCAATACAAATTGTTGGGGTTTCCGCACATATATTTATACCCCAAAAGTCTTTGTTCGCAGAAGCTACAAGTCACTGAACCCAGCCAGAACCAGTTCTGCCCAGTCCTGGAGCGCTTTGTTTACCAGGCTGCATCCTTCCTTTCAGAAAGAGGGGGTCTGCCATCAGACGCACCACAGGAGGTGGAGCCAGCATTGTGGAGGGAAGGCATAGCCCTATTCAGGTCCCAGGTGGAACTCCTCCCACCCATCTAGATGCAGATCCCTCTATTCACCTCTGGGACACCTCTCCCTGTCTCCTGGAATTCCCCAGCCCTGTCACTCCAAAACCAGACAGCCAATACACATAACAGCAGAGCACACTGGAAGGCTTAGGCAAGAAAATACCTACTTTCTAAAAGTGGTATTTTTAAACACAGAATATAAAACTAAACTTCACTAAAAGATGTATTTTAATATTCTGAGCTCAGGCATACTAAATTCGTTTTTCTACCATGTTCTTTGGGTCAGTTAGGACTATAGAATGTAATAGTCAAACAGCCCATTCTGGCCTATGGAGAACAGGTAGCCTTACAGTAGTGAAAAACAAAATTAGGTGTAATTCACTACCAGGACATGCTACACACATCAGGGCATGTCCTACCTTACACATACAATGCACCCTACCATAGGGGTGACTCACATGATGCCAAGGGAAGGTTCAGGGGCTGGGAAGTGGGTGCACTTCACAGCCAAGATGGCAGTTCTGGACTGCACACAGACCCTGCAGTGGCAGGTCTGAGACACACTTTACAAGCTGCTTCTGTGGGTGGCGCAAACCAGCGCTGTAGGCCCACCAGCAGCATTTGGTTTACCAGCCCTGGGCACACACAGGCCACGCTACTAGGGACTAACAGACACACCAAATAAGCCAATCATGGATATACCAATTCACATGCCATATTTACACAGGGAGAGCATATGCACTTTAGCACTGATCAGCAGTAGTAAAGTGCCCAGAGTCATAAAGCCAACAAAAACAGGTTAGAACAAATCCAGGAGGAAGGCAAAAAGCTTAGGGATGACTCTGCAAAAAGGGCCATTTCCAACAAGCCCATTAATTCAAGTATCACAGGATGATCGGCCATTACAAGGACAGTAGATAGAGGCGAGTGTTGCTGTCTCAGTAGAGTCAACGGGTGATGTCCTCGGTTGCTATTAGCACACATTCAGTTCTCCTACTGGGCCGAATCTGGTTTGAATTTCAGAGAGGTCATTCTCCCAATCACTTAATTGTAATGTAGATGACATAATGTGTAATTGAGATATCTATTGTGGTATGGTGATAAAATATGGCAGGTACATTCAATTGGGTATGAAAGCGCAGTACGGGCCAGAATTTGGAGCCAATCAGAGAACGGACTACCTGAAGTGCGTGTAGAGCACGTGATCTGCTGGGGAATAAGTCTATTGTGATATTGTGCTGGGAGAAGTGAGGAGAGATGTGTTTAAGACTGGCAGAGTCTGCATTCGGATGTAGTAAATAGATATGCAATCGAAGTATATTTGAAGTAGGAAGTCAGAGATTACCACTGTGTGAAAACTTTCACCGTTTATTTAATTAAGCATGCGTTCGTTTCTCTGATTTTTATAGCGCTGAACTGTGACAAAAAGCTGTGCCAAGTCTCTCAAAAGCCAGTAGTTTGCTTATTCGGGACTTCGAAGCCTAGTTAACTGTTTTCTAATAAATGGCTCTGGAACATCACGGGGTGCGGGTGTCTCTCTAGGAAAGATTCTTTGCCATGCTTCACAGGAGCTGTTATGTTCTTCGTGGGGACCCTGTCCTCTAATAACAAGCATAAAAAATGCAATAGGTCTCACCTTTTATTATGTTAAAATCCATTAGCTTTGCTATAAAATACCATTAGCAAAGCAAATGGCTTTAACTTAAAACAAAGACGAGACCTGTTGCATTTTCAATACTTGTCCTTTCTTTGGCAGTCAGGCAACCACTGCAGGCCAATCCCCCAAACAGCACTCTGCTAGGGATAGTCTCTTCCTCGATTTGTATGGCTCCTCTCCTCAGCAAAGGTTTTTCTTGTTTCCCAAAGTGATCTAAAATTCTGGGGTTGGGGACCCCTCTTTTATACTCATTTTCCCTTTGTTCTCTGAAGGCAGAGAGGCCTCTGCCTATTCCAAACCAGTTCTGGTCAATCCTGGAGCACTTCGTTGACAAGACTCCTTCTTTCCTTTCACAGTGCAGGCCAGGGACATCAGACGTATCACAGGAGGTGGAGCCAGCATCGTGGAGGGAAGGCACAGCCCTATTCAGGTGCCAGGTGCAACTCCTCCCTCCCATCTGCATGCAGATCTCTCTATTCAGCCCTGTGCTGACTAACCCTGTCTCCTGGCATCCCCCAGCCCCTGTCACTCAAACTTCAGACAAGGAATACACAACCTAGCAGAGGCAGGCTTGGATAGTTAGGCAAGAAAATACCCACTTTCTAAAAGTGGTATTTTCAAACACAGAATGTTAAAACCAACTTCACTAAAATATGTATTTTATCATTCTGAGTTCAGGCATACTAAACTCGATTTCCGCCTAGTTCCCTGAGTCAGTTAGGATTATACGATGTAATAATCAAACTGCCCATGCTGGCCTATGTGGAACAGGTAGCCTTGCAATAGTGAAAAACGATAATGGCTGTAATTCACTATTTGGACATGCCACACACACCAGGGCATGTCCTACCTTTTGCCTACAATGCACACTGCCCTTGGGCCTACCATAGGGCTGACTAATATGCAGAAAAGGGAAGGTTTAGGGACTGGCAAGTGGGTGCACTTGCGCAGTCAACATGGCAGTACCAGACTGCCCACAGGCTCTGCGATGGCAGACCTGAGACACACTTTACAGGCAGCTTCTGTGGGTGGCACAACCGGTGCTGCAAGCCTACCAGCAGCATTTGGTGTACAAGCCCTGGGCACACTCAGAGCACTGTACTAGGGTCTGATAATTAAACCAAACCAACCAATCATGGAATCACTAATCCATGCATCAATTTACCATAGGGAGCACTTGCACTGTGGCACCGAATAGCAGTGGCACAGTGCCCAAAGCATCTATAACCAGCAGAAACACATGAGGCAACAGCAAAAAATGGAAGGGAGACCCATGCCAAGGTGCCAGGTCTAACAGTGTATTACTGCTAGTCTCTGAGGGGTGTGAGAGTGTTTTGCGTAGTGTGTCACTGTTAGTATGTGAGGGATGTGAGAGTGTTTTGGGTAGTGTGTTACTGCTTGTCTGTGAAGGGTGTGAGCGGGTTTCGGGTAGTGTGTTACTGTTAATCTGTGAGGAATGTGAGAGTGTTTTGGGTAGTGTGTTACTCCTAGTATCTGAGTGCTCTGGGAGTGCTTCGGGTAGTGTGTTACTGCTAGTCTGTGAGGAATATGAGTGCTTCGGGTAGTGTGTTACTGCCAGTCTGTGAGGCGTGTGAGTGTTTTTGGCAGTGTGCTACTGCTAGACTGGGAGGGGTGTGAGTGTTTTGGGTAGTGTGTTACTCCTAGTCTCTGAGGAATGTGAGAGTATTTTGGGCAGTGTATTGATGCTAGTCTGTGAGGGATCTGGGAGTGCTTCGGGCAGTGTGTTACTGCTAGTCTGTGAGAGGGCTTCGGGTAGTGTGTTACTGCTAGTCTGTGAGAGCTGTGAGGGTAATGTCGGTATTTAGAGTGTTTTGATTTTCCACCCTATGGGGTTTCACAGATCCCGTCTTATCTTCATTGAGTCCACGGCTGAAGAGACTCTGCGATGACTTAAGGAAGGACAAGTCTTATTCTAGAAGTAACTCTGCAACAACCATTTCGCTTATGACCCATGACGGTCTTCTTTCTTTCCCTAACAAGGCTGCCCCAAGGCTGGATGGGATATGGCTGTCCATTTATTTATTGCACACAAAGAGCTGCATTTATTGTCAATATCAAGGACAAGTTACACAAGTGAACAGCGTCCGAGCTGCCTCATCTTATATCTGTAGTGCATTCGGACACCTACACTCAGCTCCAGGTCCCTGGGTTTGTGCTGCACAATGAGCTTGACAGGAGCAGCTGGTTTGCCACCAGGCAACATCACAATTTTGCACAAATACCGAAGAGCAGTTACTCTTGCATGCACCAATGAGTGTCATACTCACATACTATATACACTGATAACAGATGGGCGGAGCCAAGATGGTGACTGGGTAGGACATATCTTCGCTCCTCCACCCGGGCTCGTCTGTGTACCCACCGCTCTGAAGATCCTATTCCTTGGTATTGCTGTTGGGTTGGGGAGAGACACCCCAGAGAGACTTGGCGGCCCCCTGGAATAGAAGACAGTGACTGATTACGGCTGAGTAGTGACCACAAGTGCCAGGGCAGGGCAGCAAAAAGTGAGTACGCGGATGCGAGGACCAGGTAGGGGCCCTAACCCCCAATGCGAGAAGAAGCAGCCATGCCCAGCGAAGGTGCCCGGACCAGAGGCAAACTGGAGGAGCACCTGCCTGGGACAAGGGGAACAAGAAGCTCTGGAGCTTGACTTGTCCAATCTGCCCACCCTCAAAAGGGAGGATCTGAGCAAGTCGCCTAAGGACCGCCGTGGATGGATGACCATGGGAAACAAGGCAAAGAAGAAAGACCTGGTGAAGGCCATTACGGCTTGGGAGGAAGCCCACAGAGCCCCACCAGCTCTGGAAAAGGAGATACCCCAAAGAAGTGGGGAAGAATAAAGACAAGAAGGGGTAAGCTCTGCCCCTATACACCAGGCCAAGAGTGCACTGTACAGCAAGTAGTGTGGGGAGTTCACATGGTAGCAGGAGATTCACTTCATGAGAAGGTGCCTGCCCTGGAGCTGTAGGAGGGAGCCCTGGCCCTGGCAGAAAGGAAGCTGACCCTTGAAGAAAGAAGAGGCAGACTGGGCCTAGAGCCAAGAGAAGATGGTGGCAGCAATAGAGACAGGGAGACATCTAGCAGGGGTGCCCAAGTCAGACTGCCCAAGGGGATTGTCCCTAACCATGCACCAGGGGATGACAGACAAGTGGATGGCTTCATATGAGAGAGCTCTCAAATAGAAGAAGCACTTGTTGAGTTGTGTGGCCTCACTCTTTAGGAGTACAGACACAAGCTTAAGACATCATACAAGGGGGCAACACAGACCTGGGTGGACTTTGTAGATGTTTCAGTAAGGGCCTTGGATTGTTGGGCAAAAGGTAACCAGATGAGGGCTATGAAGGGCTCAATAATTTGTTGGTCAAGGAGCACATCCTTACAAATTGCCCCCCAGAAAAACTACACCAACATCTAGTAGACTCAAAGATTATTGGCCCACAAGAGCTCAGCAAGATAGCTGATGAGTGGGTCAGGGCAAGAGTAGCCAAGAAAGCCTAGGGGGTGATCCAAAGAAGGGGGTGTAATGCCCACAGAAGGGGAAGGAGGGAAGCAGTAAACCTACCAAAAAGGTTGCCTCAGAATCCTATAAAGAGGGCAAGGACCAGCCCAGTATTTGCCAAAAGAGTGAGGGCAATTCCAGGGGAGGCCACTGACCACCCTGTGGCCTTATTGTTCCTAGAGATGAGGGGGTACCCTTTACTGGTATAGGGTGGTAGTCAATATGACATCCCCCTAGAATGCCTCTTAGACAATGACCCCTCAGAGGTTGGTCTGAGCCCAGAGGGGCAGCCACCAAAGGTGCTGCCAGTCCCAAGGATCCGGGGGCTCTTGCCCGTAATGTTAGGAGATGCAGACCCCAGAGAGGAGATAAGGGTGGGAACGTAATGACACTCTTAGTCAGAAAGCCAGGGATTTACAGGCAACCTACCCAAGCAGCAGAGGACTCCAAGACCAGACCTGGTAAGGCTTCTCCCGACATAAAATAAGTGCAGGAATATCAGGCAACTGCTCAGAATCAGGGTGCCAGCAGCCCCTAAGGTAGCATATTCACCGGTCAGTGGAAAGCCCCGGGCGTAGTTTTGGGCACTTGATTTTCAAGAATTGCTCTGGGCACAGACAGCCGTCAGTAGCCTCTGTTGGATGCTTGTCTTTGTGGAAGCCCTAGCCTTCGGATGGGGGTCAGACCCCATCATAGGGAGTAAGGTAGGACCCCTGACCCTGTTGGCATGGTAGGGTTACTCGTGTGTTGGGTGCCCTCTTTTGGTCAGCTAGGAGTTCCCTAGCTGAGGTAGGGCTAGGTGAAGTAGGTACCTCTCTGTCCCAAGCAGAGGGTGAAGAAAAGATTGACCGAGACACAGTCCTAGTGAAGGCCCATTTTAGGTTTGGGTCTGTCATAGTTGGGGTAGTCGCTCCCCAGAGAGACTGACCCTGGCAGAAGGATGTAAGGCAGAATAGGCCCTGCAATGGTAATTCAGTTTCCCTACACCCTTCCTTGCTAAATAGTCGAGACTTACCAAAAGTCTGGTTGAATCCTCATGGACGTATTAGCTGATAGGGTGTGTGTAAGGAAACAGCTTTTTTGCCGGTTTTCCTCCACATTTGCCCCGATTTTGTCTGCTAGGTACTGTTGTAGTGGCTCTGAAAGGACCTGACCCCTTCTAAACACGTCTCAGTGCATGCACTCTAACCCCTAAAATGGTGTATGTTTAATTGGCATGCCCCCAAATGGCATAGACAGCCCAACATATGTGTAAGTACCTAGTATATGGTACCAGAAGTACCCAAGGCCTGTAAGTTGACGTGTCTATCATCGACTGCACCACTTGCGTCACCCTGAGTTGGCCAAGGTAAAATATGGCTCCCAGTCTGCCACTGCAGTCTAGAAGGGCAGTTTAAAACTGCTGACTCAGCTTTGCTGTTTAAAGCAGTGGTCAACACCCAAACCTCCCTTTTTAGGTCTAGCCTGACCCAGCGCATGCGCTGGTCTGGCGAGACATTTTGTGAGGGGGCTTAAAAAAATGCTGCCATGGCCGGCCTAGAGCTACAGTGCATGTACGCGGGCGCGCGCTTACGAGCAAAGGCTTACCTCCTCATGCTCATTAAGCGCATCGCTCGCCGCGCTTGAACGCGAACGCGAACGCGATCACTTTCACTTTCGCAGCCGCGCGTTTACAATCGCGCGGCCAATGCTTGTTTTTTTTGCATCTTTTATATAGCGCGAACTCGACCCGAAGGTATTGGAGCGCTGTACATTTATGTATGACGGCCATCTTGGGATGGGATCTTTTAGTTTCAAAAGAAACAGTCATTATTTCAAGCATATTTTGCTATCAGTTAAGTTGGCATACGTTTTGGAAGTGAATACCTTTTGCCATCAGTGGCTCTGGGTCCGAATTTGGTAGTCGTTTGAAGTAAAAATGTGTGTATTTTCACACGTCACTTATTCAGCGCTCCCATCCGTGCTGGACAAGCACAAATAGTGCTACGACGCTGTGTAACGGTTGGATCACAAACTTCGCTTGAACTTGGTATCTGTCTGCAGCCACAGAGCAGAAACAGAACTCAACTTTCGCAGGTTCTTCTTTGACTTCGTGCATCTGTAGTGGAAGTGGGATTTGGGCGAGGGAGGTCCGGGTATTTTCTTTCAGTTGTGCGTCTTCAGTATTTGGGAATGTCGGGCAGTCATTCCGTGCACGTTCATCTAAATGTGCATTTTCAGTGAGGGGAAGCCTTCTCAGTGAATTTACTTACTGGTTATCACTTACAGAGAGAGGGGGGGAGGTGTGCAACTATGGTTTTGCATTTTAATCGGGTAGGCTGTCTGAACATGACGTTTTTCTGGAATGTTTACTGTGGTTGTTGATTTGCCGCTGCCCGCGTCCCACGCAGTGGGACATCAGCAGGGCAGCTCTCTAGTGGCCGCCCGTCGCAGCCTTCCCCCTCCCCCTCCTTCTGCCTCGCGCGCGAGGCCGTGCCCAGGGAGGAGATCTCCCAATGAGTGTGTAGGTGGAGGCGGGCCGTTAGGGGGGCGAGGCTAGCCCCCCCCCTACATAGGCGTCCCTCTCGCCCAGTTCCTCCTCTGCTTCCTGCGCGCCGCTCCTGCCCGGACACGCGTATTTACTGCCGTCTGCACCACGTTGCTGCGATCGGGCCCCCCCCCCCCTCAACGTCGTCGTGCTCTTCGGGATACCATCTATTCGGTAAGTCTTGCTAACCTCCCCCACCCCGGCCCTGTCCCTGGGCATGACCAGGTGGACGGGGCCCTGTGGCCTAGATGGCCATGGGTGTGGGGGGCGCAAGCAGCGCCCGCATTCCTGCGGGGCGATGCGGGTGTCGCTGGGGGGGCATCTTCGTGGTGCGACTGCGGGGTGGCAGGGTATCGGGGAGGTCCTTTGCAGGACGGGGCGGCAGGTTGCGAGTGTGTCGTTCGGGCCGTTGTACGGGTGTTGCGGCCATCTTGTCTAGGCTTCGTGTTTATGGTACGATGTTAGTCTTTCGTTCCCCGGCGCGCAATAGTTAGCGCTTCACCAGGCGGGCGGAGCCTCGGGCGGGTTCCCAAGTACCGCATCGTTGAGAAGGTTGCATCCGGGACTGGTGGGAAATGGGGGCTATGGCGCGATTCGGGCCCCTGCAGGGCCGCAGGAGGACTCTGGGGTAGAGTGCGGGCTGGGAGAGGAATGTGGTCCGCCGGCTTAAAAAACTGCCGACTTTGGTGCAGGAAACCAGGTTCGTGCCCTCGAGGTCGCGCCCACATTACGGTGCGCATGTAAGCGCTCCAATACCTCCGGGTCGAGTTCGCGCCATATAAACATGCAAACATTTGCCCCCGCTTTACGGTGCTCATGTAAGCGCTCCAATACCTCCGGGTCAAGTTCGCGCCATAATAAATATGCAAACATTTGCCCCCGCTTTACGGTGCTCATGTAAGCGCTCCAATACCTTCGGGTCGAGTCCGCGCCAGATAAAGATGCAAACATTTTCCCCCGCTTTACGGTGCTCATGTAAAGCGCTCCAATACCTTCGAGTCGAGTTCGTGCTATATAAATACCAAACAATTTTCTTCTGCTGGCGCGCAAATTCCTACCGCCCCCTGCATCCCCTCCTGTCGTGCAGTACACACACTGTAGGTCCGCGCGTCTTTGCTGCCCACGTCTGATTGTAACATGCCGGGTGTATTAGGTGGCACAGGCTTCTCCGGTGGCGGTAACGCACCGAGGCTGCCGGTTAGCGCTCCTCGCATTCACCCGATAGTTAAGGAAAGTGTCTTTTGAGGAATGCGTGATTCAAACCAGACTGTGTGGACACTACTGACATGCATGGCGTGCACAGTACTAATTCGCGCGCTCACACACACGGCTGCCCACAAGGACGAAGACTCACCTAACACGCGTGCCCAACACTAGTACACGTCACACAAGCATTCTGCTGCCCCATTAAAGCAGGTTCTGCTGATACCAGTGCGCGGTACTAGCACACGCACACACAGCTGCCCCAAATAAGCAGACACCTCTGAGGCGCGCGCACAGTTCTGTAACTTACACTTTGTCCCCAAACATGTACTACTGCCCTGCGTGCACAGTACTAGCACACACTGCTGCCCCCAATATATAGACACCACTAACACGCGTGCACTGAGAAGGTATATTGCTGCCAGCCTCACACATTATTGCGCAGTTGCAGGCGGTAATAATTGTATTTATAAAGCACTTTTGGGCGATACGGGTATTCGTCTTTTGCCATTTAAGCACCAGCCATGTCCGGCCCGAGACCACGCGCTGTTTTCGCTCCACTTCTGATTTCCGCTGATGTTTACAACGTTACTAATTTATAGTTGAGGTAGCAGAGAACGTGCCTGACACACCATAAATGCGCAGCATATGTGCTGTGTTCGATATCCTCCAATCCTTCCTGATTTCAAGCACAAGGTTTTCCTGGCTATGCCAGGGCAAGGGGCTGGGGTAGGTCATTTACGGTGATTATCTGGCCCTTCACAGATGCTGTTGTCGTAGTGCCATAAGAGGGCAGATTTCCAACTAGGTTGGACATAGGCAACGCGGCGCATGAGTGTGTTGGGTTACCAGCTGTGTGGTTATGGGTATATTTAGTGCATTGCTTCTCCCATCATTCTAACTCCGTTCCTTTCCCCATCTACAGATCCGGTGAGGGACAGCCCGCAAACGTAGGGCCAGGGACTAAGGGGAAGGCGCAAGGGGGACGCGCGCTAGCTGTGACTTCGGAGTAGCCCACCCGCGATGGAGAATATCGGGACACCGGGTCCACTGTTCTCCCAGGAGACGTCGGTCGAGGAGACGCAGTCGAGCGCACCGCAAGAAGGGGTGTGGGCGGACTTTATGGCGTTCGCCCGTGAGAAGGGCACGGCGTGGGCCCAAGGTTTCCTTGAGGGTCGCAGGTTGGAAGATTCGGGCGTGGTCGTAACCCCCCCCCCCATCCGAGGGCGTCCAAGGCCCTTCGGGGTCAGAGCCCTGGAGGTCCACCAGGGTGCGTAAGCCCACATCTAAAGACATGACCGAGGCCCCGCCGGCCAGGAAACGACAAGCGACCGCACCACGTACCGTCCTCCCGGCAGTTGCAACACCACCGGTGCACGACTCTGCCACAGGAATCACTGACATGGCCCAGATGGGCAAAGTCATGGACCACATGCTTAGCCTCATGTCCGTCTTTCAGAGCCGCTTGGACGCATTAGCTGCACCGCCACAGTTGCCCACAGCGACGGGGCCCGCACCAGCCCAGGCACCCGTGCTCCAAGTCTGGGCTGGGCAGAGTACGGCCGTGGAACAGCATAATGGTGAGCCTGGGGGAGCCCCGGGGTTCTCACCTCCAGGGAACACAGGTCCCACCGCAAGTACTGCAGCGAGTACATCCACGTCTAGCGCGTTGGCTTCCCTACCACCCCCACCGGCGACTGGTACGCCCACCACCTCCGTTGCTGCTGAGCCTACGCCCACCGTGGCATCAGGGTGTGCTGTGTCAGGAGGGGAGGGCATGGGCCAGGTTCCTAGACCCCTTGTCACCCAAGCGCCATTGGCATCAGGCCGCTGCTCCCTGGCATGGTTGGTACCGCAGGCCGCTAAAGAAGGGATATGGAGGCGAGAGTATATAGACATTCTAACATTACTGATGCACGGGTCGGCAGGGGTGGACACAAGAAAGATGGGGCGTAAGGAAGAGGAAAGGGTCAGATATCAGCGATGGCCGGACAAGACGATCGAGAATTGGACGTCTGCATTTAATATATTGGCGGCTGTAGTAGTGCAAACATTTCCTGAACAGAGCGAGGCCCTAATGCAGTATGCCAGCACGATCCAAGAAGAGGCGAGGCTCTCTGGGGGGTTGGGTTGGTTCTATTACGACCAGGATTTCAGAAAAAGAATGGCCATATGCCCGGACCTGGGGTGGGATCAGAAGGAGATTCAACTTTGGGTAGAACACATGTGCCGACCCACTCGGGATAAGAAGGATCAGGCATATAAGGGACAAGGGGAGACAGACGACAGAAAGAGGGATCAGTTTCCCAGGCGCCCCTTTAAGCAGCCTTTTCGGGGGTCAGGGGGCGGGGACAGCGGCAGGGCAAGCGCTTCAATTCAGGCACATGCCGCCTTTACAACGGGGGAAACTGCACCTGGGGGAGGTCATGCAAATTCTCACACAGCTGCAGCAAGTGCGGCGCACAACACCCTGCTACTGCTTCCCCCCCAGCCAGGGCGCGCCACAGCCTGCCGCACCCAACAGGACAGACTCCCAACGGCAATGAGACCACACATGTACCACCCCCCGTCATTCCTCCCCACCAACGCCACCGCCCCCTGCGTTCCTGGGTTCACTGCAAAGCGCCCCAGCCCCGCGAAGGGTCCTTCCCCCATCATCCTGGAAAATATCATCCCGCTAATTAGGCGTTATCCACTGGTGCAGGACAGGGCCCTACTGGCGGATGGGTTCATTGATGGTTTTAGGATTCCCTACAAGGGGCCGCTGGAGTCCAGGGATGCACAGAACCTGAAGTCAGCAAGGGACATGCCCGGGGTGGTGGACCAAAAGGTACGAAAGGAGTTGTCAGCAGGAAGGGTAGCTGGGCCGTTTAGCAGCCCGCCCATGGACCATTTCCTGGTGTCACCGCTGGGAGTGGTACCGAAAAAACAACAGGGCGCCTACCGCTTAATTCACCACCTATCGTACCCCGAGGGAAATTCTGTGAACCACTGGCTGGACGAGGGGATTTGTTCCATGGCATACTGCTCCCTGGACATGGCCATTGACATGGTCAGGAGAGTAGGGAAGGGGGCGTGGTTGGCAAAGGCGGACATTGAATCCGCATTCCGCCTGCTGCCGGTGCATCCAGCTAGTCAGCATCTGCTCGGCTTCAAGTGGGCGGGACAGTTCTTCTATGATCGCTGCATGCCAATGGGTTGCGCAGTCTCCTGCGCCTACTTCGAAGCCTTCAGCTCGTTCCTACAGTGGGCCTTGGGGGACCTTTACGGGATCACGCAGGTGACCCACTACCTGGATGACTTCCTATTCTTTGGTCCGGATGGGACAGACGAGTGTGCGGTAGGCTTGAGTCGCTTTGAGGAGCTGGCAGAGTTTCTAGGAGTTCCCCTTGCCCCAGGTAAGACCGAGGGGCCGGCTCAGGTCTTGACTTTTTTAGGCGTGGAGCTAGACACGGTAAAAGGTGAATCGAGGCTCCCCGCCGATAAGGTACTGGGCTTGTTGCAGGACATCCAGGCGCTGTTGGGCAAGGACAAAGCGACCCTAGGGGCTGTCCAGAGCTTGATTGGCAAATTGAACTTTGCAGCCAGAGTGATTCCAGCGGGCAGGGTATTCTCAAGGAGGCTGGCAGGGGCCACGGCAAATGTAACTCAGAAGCACCATTTTGTACGATTGACCGCCGGCTTGAAGGCTGATCTCGCAATGTGGGCAGAATTCCTCATTGGTTTTAATGGGACGGTGATTTGGAGGGCCCCGTGGATATCAATACACATACAAGGAACGCGTGCATCAGAACCCAGATCCACACCGACCCTTGGAACAGCGCGCAGTCACAGAACAGCGCAGAGAGGCCCTCGCACTCTGAGACCCGCACTTACACCCGGGTGACTGGCCTTTTATTGGCCCCTCCAAAGGCTGCGCGATGATTTTAATGACAAGATCTTTCATCTCACCGATTCACAAACGCTAAGTACCTTTTCACGCCAAACCTCAATGCTCGTGCTAGGGGAGCACGCGCAGGCGCCTGCATTGTGCGCGCATTACGGCCCCCATTCTTTCTTCTATGGGTTTCCCACACCATCTGTCCTCTGCTCCCCCCGCCTGCACCCCGACAGACTGCCTGACTTTCCCAAGCGTCTGAGTCTCACTGTCTGTCTCTTCCTCTCTGTGTGATTGAAGTCTTTCTTTCTTTCTTTCTTTTGTTCATTCCTTCTTTCTTCCTTCCTTCTTTCCGTCCGTCTTCCTTTCTTTATATGACCATTTATCTCGTTCAATCACTTTCAACCTTCATTCTTTCAGCTTTTTTCTTTCTTACTCTTCCTTTTCTTTAATTGTTTGTCACGTAGACTTTATTTCTTAATTTCGTTTTGTTTGTGCCTGTTCGCATTATGCAGCTTCTCACTCGCCCCCACCAAAAGCCATAAAGATTCAGTGTAGCTATGGGGGAAGGGCAGAGGGCTCCCTTTTGCCTCTGTACTCAAGAACCCAACTTTGCGCACGATTTGCGCTGTTTTCCCTGAAAGTGCGCAGTTTGCCGTCCCCGCCTGGCCTCAAGAGGCCTCTCCCTCTGCGTACATCATACACAGGTAAAGAGCGGGACAGCACCCGAGGCAGCCCTGTTGCGAGCTTGGGATGCCTTATGCTGCTTTCCCGCCTTTCCACGACTGGAACGTAAATTCTATCACAGGACCGGAGGCTTCGTATTATGCTTCTCTTTTTATTTATTGCTACTCACAGCAGCCAATGAAAACTTGTATTATGTAAAACAAAACTACATTTCCCATGATGCATGCACTACATCACTTCCTGCAATGCCCCATAAGAGCCAGCAATACCTGAACCTGTCCTCTTTCTTTGCTGCTCACACAGAAAGTTAAGTGCTGAGATCGTTATATCAATTACTATGGTGATGTATAATGTTGTGTAACTTGATTACAGCATGCGCGGCGTATTGGTATTAATGTTATGACTATCTATGTTCTGCTGCTTTGCTGTACTTTGCCCACTGGCATCTGAAGTTCCGCGCCCCTGGCGCTGTGAGGCTCCCGCTGGGAGCGACGAATGCATGGCGGGCTTAGCGGCCCGATGAGCTTTGTAGCGGTATCCGATGCGCGTGCATCGCGCCGATAACAGCTGAGGTGCGGGCGGACTGCCCGCTTTGCACTGCGTGCAGGCAGCGCTTTCAGTGCTTGCTCAGGGACACGCTGACAGTTTGTGAGTGTTGCTGGTACCACTCGGCCTTCGGCGAGGTATAAATAATTTACAAATATAGCGCAAAGGCGCCCTCATTAGCCGGTGCGCTGGGAGCCAGTCCCTTTCACTTTCTGTCCGGTTTCCACGTGCGTAGCCCAATTGGGCTATATTTCGGTAGGATTGGGCTACGCACGTCGTTACTGTCTGATTTTCTTTTGTTTTCTTCGTGTTTTGCCATTCCACCCTGGGATTTTCATCAGAGAGCACTCCTTTACGCCTGGCTGGCTGCAAAAACGACCTGGGCCTGGAGGGAGCACACCTCCTTGGATTTTCTATGGCTCTTTGGCTCCACTACGCCCTGTGGGCTGCAACAATTGGGACACAGCTTTGCTGAGGAGCTAGGTACCTGTTCTGTTTGTGCTGTGGGTTGGCTCCCCCCTCTTACTCCTCCTTACTGTTGCCTTTATGAGCAAGTACATTTAGAAATTTGGCTCAACAATGGAAAGTTGGGTCCATTATGAGAATGATGACACCTTATATGAGGAAGAAGGGGGTACACCTTCCATTGAAGAAAATATTGGTGAGGCCCTGGACGCTTCCGTCCAGGAGTCGGTCAACAAGGCCCTGGAGAAGACAGTTCCAAGAACAGCTACTGCTTTGAAACCTATTACCAGGCAATTGGAGAAGTTTGCGAAGCGTCATAGCTTCACTGCACCGACAGGGGTTCCGTCAGAAGGCCCACAGCCTAAGCCTTGGCCTCACTCTGCCTCTTACTCTTCACTTCCTCGCCCTGATACTGAGAAAGAGAAGGTTCAAGATACTGATACTGATCCCGGTACGACTGATTCTGATACCCCAGGCGATTCCCCTCCTAAAAAGAGAACAAGGAAGGACAAGAATGTGGAGACTCCACAGACGACCCCTACTCCCTTCATGTTTAACCCCTCTGACATTGTTCACCCCAGGTCATCGGACTGGCTGCCCGCCCCAGAAGTGGCGGCGTACCTACATGAGAATTTGCGCAAAAGTTTCGACAAAGAAGTGCGCAACAGGCTGCGGTCTGAATGCCCCCGGCCAGACCTTTCGGACAAAGTGGCAGAAATGCCTGAAATAGACTCCAGCCTGTTAACTTTCCTAAAAAAGATCGCTAAGGACCCAAAGAAGGGTATAGATCGCGCCTGGGGTGGGTGTCAAGACAAGCTTTTAGATGTTGTTGGCCCTTTGGCCAAGATCTTGGAGATGGCTCTGGAGGCACAAGAATCGGGAACCACAATTGATTCCCATGTGTTGGCGGGCTGGACCCAGCGTGCCATCTGCATTTTGGGTAATGCCAACTGCGCAAGTTCCACGGAACAGCAAAAATCCATACTCATGCGCATGGACTCTAATCTAACTGAGTTGGCAGCGGCAGAACCTGGACCATTGGCGTGTGGAAATGTGGATTTCTCTGATCAGTTATGTCCCCTATCTTAGACCCCAACGGTTCCATGTATATGTTACAAGTACATGTATGTTCCCTCCAGTTCCAGTTATGAAGACGCAAACACATGTGCGTCCACCGTCAACATGTCCTCTTTCAGATCCGCCATGAATGGGCCGGATATTCGATTCCTAAGTACGAAAGGCCACCGACTTTATATGGCTCAGTTACTCCATTTTGCAGTTCAGGCGAGTAGGCCCTGAATGCTACCATCAAGCCTTTCCCTGCTTTCTACCTCTGACAGCTCCAGTCTGAGCTCGCATCTGTATCCATGAACTTTGTCCCACTCCCTGCGCGGCTAACGGTGCCTGACTCGGCCTGTCTGCCTGCCTGCCAAAAACTGTATTTCACCTTCAAGATTATCTGCTCCGCTCCTCATCCAATGCATTCCTGTCTAGTAGTTTAAGTAAACATCCTTCCAGCTACCGAGCTAAGGGCCCGGCTTCTCTGTCTTCATGCAAGTAATTCATGGCCCTGTTACCATGGAAGATTTCTGCCCCTCGCATCTCATGTAGACACTTAGACGCTTGTACACGCACTCACAGTCAGTATAGAATAGATTTTGTCCGAGAGCCCTTCCCTTGTGGATAACATAGTTCTTTAAACATAGGATGTTAGATATGATTTGGGATTAGGTTGACTTGACCCCCCAGACTTTTTGTCTCCACATGTAGAGCTAAATGTCAAGTCCCCTTCACCCCCTAGTTGCACGTCAATCACACGTCATGCTGCTGCGCGCGCATTTCTGCCAAGTATTTCTGCTGACATTGCGAAATCCTTTCATGGAACCACCCATTGTGACATCATACCTAATGAAGTTTTTTTGTTACGCCCAGTTACGCCTATTTTAGTTACGCATGTATGGTTTTATCTCTGTTATCAATTGTTACGCCTCCTGCATCTGTTTCACTGTAATGCCTTTTCTATAAAAATGATTACTTGTCAATAATGCATTGCTCTTCACTTCCTGAACCTCCGTGGTGATGGAATATGAAGTCCACAATTCGAATTGTTCTTGGAATAAAGCCCTTTCCGAACCTCTAATACCACGGATTCTGCCTCTTATTTTACTGAGCTATTTTTAATAACTTTCCGCATCAAATTAAGTACCGGTAATTAAATTATTTACCACATGATTGGCGCCCGAATAGGGACACTTTCTCATCTCACGCACCGGAGGTGCGTTGCAGGCCCGGTCTCCTGCCACAGCTGGACGGACAACAATGCGTACCAGCAGGATTTCCTGTATCTCCCTCCGGTCATGCGGGGGCGACTGAGGCTGCGATCAACACCCAGACGAGGCGGTGAGAAGTGCGAAGTATCCCGACCAGAGCCTAGCTGAGAGAGCAAGATCCGAGGTATACAGAGGCCCACCAGGTTCCGAAGTCCCGAAGTTCCGAGCCAAGTCCAGTCCGGTCCAGTTCAGTTCAGTTCCGTTCCGAGGCCTTCCGTTCCGAGCTACCCGGTGAGTACCATTACCGGGGAGGCGTTCTGACGTGCACATAGGTTGTGCCGGTCAAGACGGGTTTGGGTACACAAATCTGGTCTGCACTGTTTCAGCAGTGTATCTGTACTGTTTAGCGGTATATCTAGTATGTCAAGTATGCTAAGTAACTAGTTCCCTAATGGCCATCGTTATTGTTCGTTAACTGTTAAACGCTAAATGTTAAATGTTTTAAATACGTTCTGCATATTGTGGTGTGAATGATTGTTCATTATTGTGTTTTATTGTATTAAGTGTGTTCAAAAATCAGGTATCAGATCAGTTCTCAATATGCCGCTCTTTTCGAAATTAAGACAGATCAAAACTAGAAAAGGGGTACTCGAAGAAGCTGTTCCCATTCCTCCTAGGGACACTCCAGGGTACTTCATGTATCACAAACATGGCTTAGACGCCATATTATTTCTTGATTTATGGGTAGACTACACCAAGGAATTACCAGAAAATCAGAGATGGCCCGCAGCTGGGACCTGGGATGCAGATTGCATCATGAAAGTAGAGGAAGAATTATGGAAAAAGAAAGCTAGACAATCACAGAGAGATGCCATTGAATTATGGCGTAAAGAATCATATAGACGTACAGAAAAAGCACTCAGACAGGAAGAGAAAAGTAAGGAGAATTCAAATAAAGTCCGAGAAAATCTATTAATTGAAGAAGGTACACAAGTAAAATCAGAACAAGTAGACAGACAAAGAAATGCCCTTATGAATGGTATGTATCCACTTCTGGCCGAGGGGTTACCTAAAGCTACTCCGGAAATACCAAAAGACTTGCCACCCCCATTGTTTCCAATAAAAGTACACCCTAAAGGGCATCCCAGAACCGCAGAAGATGTTTTCCTTTCCTCTTATTTAGACGACGCAGCTCCCGAGTATGCTAACACCGCACCACATAGACCGTCTGCCGAGGGGGTTCAACGCCAAGACCCTGTGTCTGTACCTCTGCAACAACAAATTCCGACACAAGTTCCGGCAAGCACATCTGTTTCTACAGCTGTACCCACACCTATGGTTGCTATATCACGTTCAACGAATCCTTTCACGCCCAGCACCCCAGACGGTGCTACCGGAGGTGCAACAAACATTTTTTCCACGCCACCCAGAATGCCTAAACTTACCTTTCAAGAATTAGCACATCAACGTACGCCCAAACTCGTAACTCCCAACATGCTTAAGGAACTTCTTGTAGATTGTAGATATGACCCTGTGCCCGGCAAAGAGGACGAAATGCTCCTGGAATCATTACGTATCCGACGAGCTGCAATGTATTTAGGGAAGCTACCAGGAATGACTGCACATTTAGAAAATATATATCACTTTGTTCAGTCAGGGCGAGATTCTGAAAGTATTAACAGAGCCATGGAGTACCAGAAAGTGGAGATACAGGGGGAACTGTTACGTTTCCTCATAAATTGTGTGATCAGAAATCAAGACCGGCCTGGGGTAAACCCGGAAGCAATGCGAATTCTTACCACATGGAGCCGGAATATATCAGAGGGGAGACATGATAGACTATTAAGTATAGTAGCTATGTGCCGAAAGATACGCAAAGAAATAGAACGAATACACGAAGAAAGATTAGCGGTAGACCAGCCTGAGCAAAACGAGGAGGAGGAAGAATTAGAACTGCCCACAGGACAGTTAGAAACCATGGCCTATGTAGGTAGAGGAAGATCTTGTAATAATACTAGATGCTTTACTGATCCGATACGTCCGATACGTCCAGATAATAACAGGAATTTCCAAACACCTATAATAAATATAAGGTCCCCCGAACATTCGTTCCAAGCCGCTGACAAAATACTCCGAGAACGAAGGGGTTATCATATACTCGATTCTATGGACGAACAAGAATTAGCCAGGTCAGCCGTTCACTGGGTTGACAGTCCCGGAAAATATGGTGATGATACACTAGCACACACGTTTTTGAACCTCACCCCAGATGAACAGCGTTTAGCTGGGATCTACATGATTCAACAACTCCTTATATTATATAAAAGCCAACACTCCGATCCTGGTTCCTTACCTGATATATTGACTGAATTACTCACGAATAAATGGAGAGGTTCAGGTACTGAGTTAATTAGAGAAATACTAGAATCCAGAAAGCAGTACATTCTTTTTGTATGCCCAGAACATGTCTCACTGCCCAGCAAGGAAAGAACGACGTATTACATGGATAGACAGAATCCTTTACGCGAAGTACACCCAATAAAAGGTGATGACAATGAGTTTAAACGTGTATTTGTATACACGCCCATATCTAAAATAGAATTGTTAGAAATGAAGAAAGTGGTACCCAGTCATGACAAAGACCCGGCGGGTTTCCACCGGGAAATTAAAGACATGTTGCTCATGGGAGAATATACCTATCCCGATATTATGAAAATATTAAAGGTATTAATGCCTGCTGGCATTTACGAAAAACTCAAAGAAAAAGATTGGGAGGTGGGAGACCAAAAGATAGATTGGACAGCATTAGAAACAGAAGAAAGAGCCCGAGGTCCAGGTTCAGGGCTTGGGGACAAGACTAAAATACTACCAGGTTTACTAGTACAGGTACTGCCACGTTTATTAACTACGAAAAAGGAAGACTGGGGTGCAATCTCAGCCTGTAAACAAAAGCAAGATGAAGACACTAGTGATTTCTATGCCCGATTCGAAAAATGTTTTGGTATAAATAGTGGCATAAAAGCAAATAGCGAATCATATCCACATCTGTTTGTGACAAAATTAGTTGAAAATTCCCTGCCTCAAGTGAAGAATAGAGTATTGAAATTTGAGAGTACCTGGCAAGGTAACACCCCGTCACAAATGTTACAAATGCTACAGTACCATCACAATAGAATTAGGGAGGAACAAGAACATGAACAAAGACGCATGAAAGACACGAAAATGAAAATGCTCGTCTCCCAGACAGTTCCAGCTGACGGTCATAAAAAGGGTATGACACAGTCCAGTGATTCAGCAGGTTCTGTGAAAGGGACATGCAACTATTGTAAGCAGCCAGGTCATTATATACACGATTGTCCAGTCTTAAAACATAACATCGCCACAGGTAAAACACAGGAAAGACCACGGCCACCTAGACAGGATCAGAACCAACAAGGAGCCCCGCAGCATGCACAGTCCATGCCAGCTCCGCAACAGTCTATGCCAGCTCCACAACCGCAGCCTATTGCTGCCACACAAACAACGACACGACAGATGTACCAGACCGCACAGTATGACTATCCTGATTATCAACGATACTCATGAAACAGCCTAGAGAGGGAAGTTGACTTACCCCTTATCGAGGTCCCTGTAGATCAAGAAGGACCTTATGTACACAGTGAACTATTAGGCCAAGATAGAAAATTTTTACTTGATACAGGGGCAAGTCGAACAACCATAAAACGTAGTGAAGTTCCAGGGGCACCCCTCTCAGGCTCACAGAATATTTCCCTTGGTTTTTCAGGAAAACCTATCATTAATGAAGTATCACAGCCTCTTCCACTTACGATTGGTCCCTTGACACGAACTACAGATTTATTGCTTACTAAATCATGTCCAGAAAACCTGTTAGGTATAAAAACATTGAAAGCCCTAGGAGCTATAATATGTTGTTCTCCGGAAGGAGTAAGATTGTTTTTACGTGATTTCAAAGGACACTATGTGTCCCGAGACATGGATCACCGACTGCAGACTTTACCCACACATTTATGGGCACAAGGCCCTACAGATGTTGGTTGCATGAACATTACGCCATATCGAGTCACACTAAAGACAGGAGTGGTACTACCACGAATGCGACAATACAAGTTACCGCCAGATGCTGTAGTGGCTTTACTGCAAATCATTGACGAGCTTATTGCCCAAGGAGTGGTTGTGGAAACAGACTCCAATGTATGTAATTCCCCGATAATTCCGATTCTTAAACGAACTGATCCAAACGCCCCGCCAGTATATCGATTAGTTATTGATCTGCGCGAACTAAACAAATGCATTGTGCCACAATTCCCTGTGGTTCCAGACATCTTGTCATTACTGACAGCCATTGATTCCAAAGCAACGTTCTTTACTGTAATTGATCTCAAGAATGCCTTTTTCAGCGTCCCAATAGATCCGGAAAGCCAATACTTGTTCGGATTTAGTTTAAATGGACGAAGTTTTAAATTCACACGCGCACCTCAAGGATTTACAGAAAGCCCCAGCATCTATAGCCAAGCACTGAAACGAGAACTTGACAGTATACACATGCCAGTCAACACTGCACTGCTTCAATATGTCGATGATCTGCTGATCACCGCCCGAAGCGAACCTGAATGTGAAAAAGCATCACTGACGGTTTTACAATTTCTAGCCGAAAAGGGGCACAAGGTGTCCCCTTCTAAGCTGCAATTCTGTGTCCAGCGAGTTGTTTACCTTGGACACTCGCTGTCCAAGGAGGGAAGGCAGCTTACACCCGATCGCATTCAGTTAATTGCTAACATGCCAATACCGAAGACACAAAAGGAGGTGCGGGCTTTTATAGGCCTCACTTCATATTGTAGGCAGTGGATCCCTCAATATGCATTTTTAGCAAAACCACTCATTCAGTTGACAACACAGGAGGCGGCCACACCGACTGTCCTCCCTTGGACTCAGGAACACACACAAGCTTTTGAAAGCTTAAAGACAGCTCTATGTCAAGCACCTGTTTTAGCGACACCATGTTACAATAAACATTTTACACTTTTTGTTACAGAACGCGAAGGTACTGCCTTGTCAGTACTCACTCAGGAACAAGCAGGATCACACAAACCATGTGCCTATTTCTCTAGTACATTAGATCCCGTAGCCCAGGCTTTGCCTGCGTGCCTGAAATCAGTGGCAGCGACAGCTTTAGCAATCAGACAAAGCGATGCTATAGTGTTAGGACATCCATTGACAGTACAAGTACCACATGCAGTAGAGGTTCTTGTGAACCGAACGCAAACACAACACTTGACCATAGCAAGACTTACCGGTTATGAATTGACATTGTTTCAGCCACATATAGAAATCAGACGCTGTAATACATTGAATCCTGCCACACTTTTGCCCGTAAACGGAACAGACCCACTAGCACATGATTGTATTGAAGTTATTACTATCACGACGAAACCCAGACAAGATTTGACAGATGTCCCATTGTCAGATCCAGACCTGACGTTGTATGTAGATGGTTCATGTATGAGAACAAGTACAGGAGAGTTAGTGGCCGCGTATGCAGTCACAACAGACACTGAAGTCATCGAAACAAACTGTATAAACACCTTGTCAGCTCAAGCAGCAGAGCTCACTGCTCTGACACAAGCCTGTATTCAAGCCACAAATAAGAAAGTCAACATATACACTGACTCACGTTATGCATTCGGAGTTGTACATGACTTCGGCGTGCTGTGGCGAGAGAGAGGTTATTTAACTTCTCACGGTGCCCACATTCAGCACGGATCCCTCATTCATGCTCTGTTAGACGCAATTCATTTACCCACTGCTATATCGATTATGAAATGCAAAGCTCATACGAAAGTTACTGATATCATTTCTCAAGGCAATGATCTAGCTGACAGAACAGCTAAACAGACTGCTCAAACTCACACATCTGACATGACAAAGACAATAGCTCCGACACCGACACATTGCATGACAGTCAAGGATCCCGCTCTTGACGTAGTTGACATACAGATACATGCTACACCAGATGAAATAAAGAAATGGACTGAATTAGGAGGGATCCAAACAGACCAAGGATGGATGACGAAGGAAAAATCTGTATGGTTTCTTCCTGATTCTATGGTTCAAGTTATCATTAATACAATATATAGTCCAGCACACCTAGGAGAAAAAGCTATGCTAGACAGCATTCAACACATCTGGTTCAACAAACATTTACGAGCAGCTGCTAAACAAAAAGTCCGTACCTGTATGATATGTTGTCAGTTTAACCCAGGTAAAAGCATTCCCGTAGAACAGGGTGGATTTCAGCCTCCTGATCACCCTTTTGAAGTCCTCCAGATGGATTACATCCAGATGGAACGATGTCGAGGATTCAAATATGTTCTCGTAGTTGTCTGTGCTCTTTCCCGTTGGACCGAAGCCTACCCAGTTTCAGATTACACTGCCCCGACTACTGCCAAACAGTTAGTTCGAGAATTCTTCCCACGGTACGGTTTACCACGTGTTGTCTACTCAGATAACGGCCAGCCGTTCTCATCCGAACTAATGAAACACGTTTCACTTTTGTTAGGCTACCAATGGAAGTTTCACTGTGTCCGACACCCCGAGGCAGCAGGTCTCGTGGAACGACATAATCAAACTCTGAAAATTAGATTGTCTAAAATATGTAGAGAGAAAGGTGTTGATTGGGTAGTAGCCTTACCAGTTGCACTCTTTTACATGAGAATGGTAGCGCACTCTCGAACAGGGCTATCCCCTTATGAGGTGATCTTTGGCAGACCACCAAATATGTGGGGGACGCCTATACCGCGTAAAATAACTGATGTTGACTGTAATATGCTGACAGATTACCTGGCTTCCTTGATGTCTGCACTACAATCTTGTCGTTCACAGGTAGCTGCAGCCTTTCCTGACAACACCGAGGTGAAACCCCATGACGTAGTTCCCGGGGACCTGGTGTTAGTGCGAAATTTTGACCGAAAGACTCAGCTGGATCCTAGGTGGAAATCACCGCAACTTGTACTGCTCACCACGAGGACAGCCGTGAAGATCGAAGGTCGCAAAGGCTGGTTGCATTCAAGTCATATCAAGAAATTTCATGGACTACCGTCAGATGTAAACGTCACACCTTGTGTGTCTTCACCTATTGACTCAAAGCTCCCTTTGGTTGAACGGAGTGATAAGGAACTATACAAATTAAAATTAAGGTCTAGTAAGTCGGACAATTTGATTGTTTAAGTCCTCTCCAAGGTGAATCGGTTGAATTTGTCTCTGACATGTATCCCCTAGACCTGAATAGAGAAAGAAACCGAAAAATGCAGTTGAAAAAACATGCGTACTGTAAATCACTGCGTAGTCATTGCACAGTGACGTTATTAATTTTGTTTTTCTTAAGTCTTATAATAATCGCTGCAAGTATATTGTTGCACATATATTATCCTATTTCTAAACATGTTTACAATGTTACTGCTGAACATTCTTTTAGTGAATTACCCCCGCATGAGTTGTCCTATAGATTTGCGCTGCGCAATAACACTTTTATTAGTATGTTACATCATTCTCATCAGACTAGTAATGCTACAAATTGTTGGATATGTGGCCGACTCCCTCCCTATCAGAACTATAAGGAAATTCTGCCTCTCTTTCCATATCCGTTCACACACAATGGCTCCTGTGGAGCATGGTTTAGTCTAATCAATTCCTTAGATTCAAACTCAGTAGTTTATCAAGACAATTGGGTATGGGGAAACCTGAACCTAGTTTTACTCAAAGTCTGCTACCCTGACAAGGAGGGTCATCCCAAAAGAACAGGAACTGATCTAGAAAATGAAGTATATGGATTAGGTAATTTTACGCTGAATCTCATGATCCTGAATGTTGAATCCGAAGCTGCACCAAGCTTGCCCGCTATGTCAGTATTTTCAGTTAAAGGTGAATTATGTGTAAGAAAGAATGGTTCAATACATATGGGCCATAGTAAATGCACCACTGTGATAGAATTTAGTGATCAAGGCAAATCTACATTTAGAGCTTCTCGCCATTCCTACTTCGTATGTGGTCAGACTGCATATATACGTCTGCCTTTAGATTGGGATGGAACTTGTTACATTGCACTCCTCTTGCCACCTGTTTTTCTAGCCCCTCCTGATTATCACAGAAATACTCATTTAGTACACAGTAGAGAACGGAGAGATCTCCCAATTGTCGATTACACTGAGACGGCATGGGAAAAGTATACAGATTTTAATAAAGGTCTCTTTCCCTATATAGGTACAGTTACCAATAGTAAGCTGATACGTAGATTAACTAGGACTCTTGAAGCCGTAGTGAATGAAACTATTTCCGCCTTAGGCAACTTGACAGAGGAGCAGTCTGCGATGAGGATTGTTGTTCTTCAAAATCGTCTTGTCCTTGACGTCATCCTGGCTGATAGGGGCGGAGCTTGTAGGGTCATCGGATCAAGTTGCTGCGTATTCATCCCAGAAAATTCGCCATCTGTATATAAAGCTATAGCTCGCCTTCATAAGATCGTAAGCCAGATACACCAGAATCCAGGCACTTGGACTTGGTCCGGGTGGTTTTGGAGCGTATTGTCAGCCTGGGGATGGAGGGTTCTATCCTTCCTAGGTATTGGCTTTCTCATACTATTCAGTTGCTGCTTATGCCTGCAATGTGGACCAGCGATTTGTGGTCTGTGTGCCACATCGTGTATTCCACATCAAGGTTTTCACTCAAAATCCCGAAAGAAGAAAGAAGAACAAATGATGCTATATGAACAGATCAATGGATTAATGAAGATTGATATCTCCTAAGGGCCAGTAGGGGACAAGGAGGGAATGTGGAAATGTGGATTTCTCTGATCAGTTATGTCCCCTATCTTAGACCCCAACGGTTCCATGTATATGTTACAAGTACATGTATGTTCCCTCCAGTTCCAGTTATGAAGACGCAAACACATGTGCGTCCACCGTCAACATGTCCTCTTTCAGATCCGCCATGAATGGGCCGGATATTCGATTCCTAAGTACGAAAGGCCACCGACTTTATATGGCTCAGTTACTCCATTTTGCAGTTCAGGCGAGTAGGCCCTGAATGCTACCATCAAGCCTTTCCCTGCTTTCTACCTCTGACAGCTCCAGTCTGAGCTCGCATCTGTATCCATGAACTTTGTCCCACTCCCTGCGCGGCTAACGGTGCCTGACTCGGCCTGTCTGCCTGCCTGCCAAAAACTGTATTTCACCTTCAAGATTATCTGCTCCGCTCCTCATCCAATGCATTCCTGTCTAGTAGTTTAAGTAAACATCCTTCCAGCTACCGAGCTAAGGGCCCGGCTTCTCTGTCTTCATGCAAGTAATTCATGGCCCTGTTACCATGGAAGATTTCTGCCCCTCGCATCTCATGTAGACACTTAGACGCTTGTACACGCACTCACAGTCAGTATAGAATAGATTTTGTCCGAGAGCCCTTCCCTTGTGGATAACATAGTTCTTTAAACATAGGATGTTAGATATGATTTGGGATTAGGTTGACTTGACCCCCCAGACTTTTTGTCTCCACATGTAGAGCTAAATGTCAAGTCCCCTTCACCCCCTAGTTGCACGTCAATCACACGTCATGCTGCTGCGCGCGCATTTCTGCCAAGTATTTCTGCTGACATTGCGAAATCCTTTCATGGAACCACCCATTGTGACATCATACCTAATGACGTTTTTTTGTTACGCCCAGTTACGCCTATTTTAGTTACGCATGTATGGTTTTATCTCTGTTATCAATTGTTACGCCTCCTGCATCTGTTTCACTGTAATGCCTTTTCTATAAAAATGATTACTTGTCAATAATGCATTGCTCTTCACTTCCTGAACCTCCGTGGTGATGGAATATGAAGTCCACAATTCGAATTGTTCTTGGAATAAAGCCCTTTCCGAACCTCTAATACCACGGATTCTGCCTCTTATTTTACTGAGCTATTTTTAATAACTTTCCGCATCAAATTAAGTACCGGTAATTAAATTATTTACCACATGATTGGCGCCCGAATAGGGACACTTTCTCATCTCACGCGCCGGAGGTGCGTTGCAGGCCCGGTCTCCTGCCACAGCTGGACGGACAACAATGCGTACCAGCAGGATTTCCTGTATCTCCCTCCGGTCATGCGGGGGCGACTGAGGCTGCGATCAACACCCAGACGAGGCGGTGAGAAGTGCGAAGTATCCCGACCAGAGCCTAGCTGAGAGAGCAAGATCCGAGGTATACAGAGGCCCACCAGGTTCCGAAGTCCCGAAGTTCCGAGCCAAGTCCAGTCCGGTCCAGTTCAGTTCAGTTCCGTTCCGAGGCCTTCTGTTCCGAGCTACCCGGTGAGTACCATTACCGGGGAGGCGTTCTGACGTGCACATAGGTTGTGCCGGTCAAGACGGGTTTGGGTACACAAATCTGGTCTGCACTGTTTCAGCAGTGTATCTGTACTGTTTAGCGGTATATCTAGTATGTCAAGTATGCTAAGTAACTAGTTCCCTAATGGCCATCGTTATTGTTCGTTAACTGTTAAACGCTAAATGTTAAATGTTTTAAATACGTTCTGCATATTGTGGTGTGAATGATTGTTCATTATTGTGTTTTATTGTATTAAGTGTGTTCAAAAATCAGGTATCAGATCAGTTCTCAATATGCCGCTCTTTTCGAAATTAAGACAGATCAAAACTAGAAAAGGGGTACTCGAAGAAGCTGTTCCCATTCCTCCTAGGGACACTCCAGGGTACTTCATGTATCACAAACATGGCTTAGACGCCATATTATTTCTTGATTTATGGGTAGACTACACCAAGGAATTACCAGAAAATCAGAGATGGCCCGCAGCTGGGACCTGGGATGCAGATTGCATCATGAAAGTAGAGGAAGAATTATGGAAAAAGAAAGCTAGACAATCACAGAGAGATGCCATTGAATTATGGCGTAAAGAATCATATAGACGTACAGAAAAAGCACTCAGACAGGAAGAGAAAAGTAAGGAGAATTCAAATAAAGTCCGAGAAAATCTATTAATTGAAGAAGGTACACAAGTAAAATCAGAACAAGTAGACAGACAAAGAAATGCCCTTATGAATGGTATGTATCCACTTCTGGCCGAGGGGTTACCTAAAGCTACTCCGGAAATACCAAAAGACTTGCCACCCCCATTGTTTCCAATAAAAGTACACCCTAAAGGGCATCCCAGAACCGCAGAAGATGTTTTCCTTTCCTCTTATTTAGACGACGCAGCTCCCGAGTATGCTAACACCGCACCACATAGACCGTCTGCCGAGGGGGTTCAACGCCAAGACCCTGTGTCTGTACCTCTGCAACAACAAATTCCGACACAAGTTCCGGCAAGCACATCTGTTTCTACAGCTGTACCCACACCTATGGTTGCTATATCACGTTCAACGAATCCTTTCACGCCCAGCACCCCAGACGGTGCTACCGGAGGTGCAACAAACATTTTTTCCACGCCACCCAGAATGCCTAAACTTACCTTTCAAGAATTAGCACATCAACGTACGCCCAAACTCGTAACTCCCAACATGCTTAAGGAACTTCTTGTAGATTGTAGATATGACCCTGTGCCCGGCAAAGAGGACGAAATGCTCCTGGAATCATTACGTATCCGACGAGCTGCAATGTATTTAGGGAAGCTACCAGGAATGACTGCACATTTAGAAAATATATATCACTTTGTTCAGTCAGGGCGAGATTCTGAAAGTATTAACAGAGCCATGGAGTACCAGAAAGTGGAGATACAGGGGGAACTGTTACGTTTCCTCATAAATTGTGTGATCAGAAATCAAGACCGGCCTGGGGTAAACCCGGAAGCAATGCGAATTCTTACCACATGGAGCCGGAATATATCAGAGGGGAGACATGATAGACTATTAAGTATAGTAGCTATGTGCCGAAAGATACGCAAAGAAATAGAACGAATACACGAAGAAAGATTAGCGGTAGACCAGCCTGAGCAAAACGAGGAGGAGGAAGAATTAGAACTGCCCACAGGACAGTTAGAAACCATGGCCTATGTAGGTAGAGGAAGATCTTGTAATAATACTAGATGCTTTACTGATCCGATACGTCCGATACGTCCAGATAATAACAGGAATTTCCAAACACCTATAATAAATATAAGGTCCCCCGAACATTCGTTCCAAGCCGCTGACAAAATACTCCGAGAACGAAGGGGTTATCATATACTCGATTCTATGGACGAACAAGAATTAGCCAGGTCAGCCGTTCACTGGGTTGACAGTCCCGGAAAATATGGTGATGATACACTAGCACACACGTTTTTGAACCTCACCCCAGATGAACAGCGTTTAGCTGGGATCTACATGATTCAACAACTCCTTATATTATATAAAAGCCAACACTCCGATCCTGGTTCCTTACCTGATATATTGACTGAATTACTCACGAATAAATGGAGAGGTTCAGGTACTGAGTTAATTAGAGAAATACTAGAATCCAGAAAGCAGTACATTCTTTTTGTATGCCCAGAACATGTCTCACTGCCCATCAAGGAAAGAACGACGTATTACATGGATAGACAGAATCCTTTACGCGAAGTACACCCAATAAAAGGTGATGACAATGAGTTTAAACGTGTATTTGTATACACGCCCATATCTAAAATAGAATTGTTAGAAATGAAGAAAGTGGTACCCAGTCATGACAAAGACCCGGCGGGTTTCCACCGGGAAATTAAAGACATGTTGCTCATGGGAGAATATACCTATCCCGATATTATGAAAATATTAAAGGTATTAATGCCTGCTGGCATTTACGAAAAACTCAAAGAAAAAGATTGGGAGGTGGGAGACCAAAAGATAGATTGGACAGCATTAGAAACAGAAGAAAGAGCCCGAGGTCCAGGTTCAGGGCTTGGGGACAAGACTAAAATACTACCAGGTTTACTAGTACAGGTACTGCCACGTTTATTAACTACGAAAAAGGAAGACTGGGGTGCAATCTCAGCCTGTAAACAAAAGCAAGATGAAGACACTAGTGATTTCTATGCCCGATTCGAAAAATGTTTTGGTATAAATAGTGGCATAAAAGCAAATAGCGAATCATATCCACATCTGTTTGTGACAAAATTAGTTGAAAATTCCCTGCCTCAAGTGAAGAATAGAGTATTGAAATTTGAGAGTACCTGGCAAGGTAACACCCCGTCACAAATGTTACAAATGCTACAGTACCATCACAATAGAATTAGGGAGGAACAAGAACATGAACAAAGACGCATGAAAGACACGAAAATGAAAATGCTCGTCTCCCAGACAGTTCCAGCTGACGGTCATAAAAAGGGTATGACACAGTCCAGTGATTCAGCAGGTTCTGTGAAAGGGACATGCAACTATTGTAAGCAGCCAGGTCATTATATACACGATTGTCCAGTCTTAAAACATAACATCGCCACAGGTAAAACACAGGAAAGACCACGGCCACCTAGACAGGATCAGAACCAACAAGGAGCCCCGCAGCATGCACAGTCCATGCCAGCTCCGCAACAGTCTATGCCAGCTCCACAACCGCAGCCTATTGCTGCCACACAAACAACGACACGACAGATGTACCAGACCGCACAGTATGACTATCCTGATTATCAACGATACTCATGAAACAGCCTAGAGAGGGAAGTTGACTTACCCCTTATCGAGGTCCCTGTAGATCAAGAAGGACCTTATGTACACAGTGAACTATTAGGCCAAGATAGAAAATTTTTACTTGATACAGGGGCAAGTCGAACAACCATAAAACGTAGTGAAGTTCCAGGGGCACCCCTCTCAGGCTCACAGAATATTTCCCTTGGTTTTTCAGGAAAACCTATCATTAATGAAGTATCACAGCCTCTTCCACTTACGATTGGTCCCTTGACACGAACTACAGATTTATTGCTTACTAAATCATGTCCAGAAAACCTGTTAGGTATAAAAACATTGAAAGCCCTAGGAGCTATAATATGTTGTTCTCCGGAAGGAGTAAGATTGTTTTTACGTGATTTCAAAGGACACTATGTGTCCCGAGACATGGATCACCGACTGCAGACTTTACCCACACATTTATGGGCACAAGGCCCTACAGATGTTGGTTGCATGAACATTACGCCATATCGAGTCACACTAAAGACAGGAGTGGTACTACCACGAATGCGACAATACAAGTTACCGCCAGATGCTGTAGTGGCTTTACTGCAAATCATTGACGAGCTTATTGCCCAAGGAGTGGTTGTGGAAACAGACTCCAATGTATGTAATTCCCCGATAATTCCGATTCTTAAACGAACTGATCCAAACGCCCCGCCAGTATATCGATTAGTTATTGATCTGCGCGAACTAAACAAATGCATTGTGCCACAATTCCCTGTGGTTCCAGACATCTCGTCATTACTGACAGCCATTGATTCCAAAGCAACGTTCTTTACTGTAATTGATCTCAAGAATGCCTTTTTCAGCGTCCCAATAGATCCGGAAAGCCAATACTTGTTCGGATTTAGTTTAAATGGACGAAGTTTTAAATTCACACGCGCACCTCAAGGATTTACAGAAAGCCCCAGCATCTATAGCCAAGCACTGAAACGAGAACTTGACAGTATACACATGCCAGTCAACACTGCACTGCTTCAATATGTCGATGATCTGCTGATCACCGCCCGAAGCGAACCTGAATGTGAAAAAGCATCACTGACGGTTTTACAATTTCTAGCCGAAAAGGGGCACAAGGTGTCCCCTTCTAAGCTGCAATTCTGTGTCCAGCGAGTTGTTTACCTTGGACACTCGCTGTCCAAGGAGGGAAGGCAGCTTACACCCGATCGCATTCAGTTAATTGCTAACATGCCAATACCGAAGACACAAAAGGAGGTGCGGGCTTTTATAGGCCTCACTTCATATTGTAGGCAGTGGATCCCTCAATATGCATTTTTAGCAAAACCACTCATTCAGTTGACAACACAGGAGGCGGCCACACCGACTGTCCTCCCTTGGACTCAGGAACACACACAAGCTTTTGAAAGCTTAAAGACAGCTCTATGTCAAGCACCTGTTTTAGAGACACCATGTTACAATAAACATTTTACACTTTTTGTTACAGAACGCGAAGGTACTGCCTTGTCAGTACTCACTCAGGAACAAGCAGGATCACACAAACCATGTGCCTATTTCTCTAGTACATTAGATCCCGTAGCCCAGGCTTTGCCTGCGTGCCTGAAATCAGTGGCAGCGACAGCTTTAGCAATCAGACAAAGCGATGCTATAGTGTTAGGACATCCATTGACAGTACAAGTACCACATGCAGTAGAGGTTCTTGTGAACCGAACGCAAACACAACACTTGACCATAGCAAGACTTACCGGTTATGAATTGACATTGTTTCAGCCACATATAGAAATCAGACGCTGTAATACATTGAATCCTGCCACACTTTTGCCCGTAAACGGAACAGACCCACTAGCACATGATTGTATTGAAGTTATTACTATCACGACGAAACCCAGACAAGATTTGACAGATGTCCCATTGTCAGATCCAGACCTGACGTTGTATGTAGATGGTTCATGTATGAGAACAAGTACAGGAGAGTTAGTGGCCGCGTATGCAGTCACAACAGACACTGAAGTCATCGAAACAAACTGTATAAACACCTTGTCAGCTCAAGCAGCAGAGCTCACTGCTCTGACACAAGCCTGTATTCAAGCCACAAATAAGAAAGTCAACATATACACTGACTCACGTTATGCATTCGGAGTTGTACATGACTTCGGCGTGCTGTGGCGAGAGAGAGGTTATTTAACTTCTCACGGTGCCCACATTCAGCACGGATCCCTCATTCATGCTCTGTTAGACGCAATTCATTTACCCACTGCTATATCGATTATGAAATGCAAAGCTCATACGAAAGTTACTGATATCATTTCTCAAGGCAATGATCTAGCTGACAGAACAGCTAAACAGACTGCTCAAACTCACACATCTGACATGACAAAGACAATAGCTCCGACACCGACACATTGCATGACAGTCAAGGATCCCGCTCTTGACGTAGTTGACATACAGATACATGCTACACCAGATGAAATAAAGAAATGGACTGAATTAGGAGGGATCCAAACAGACCAAGGATGGATGACGAAGGAAAAATCTGTATGGTTTCTTCCTGATTCTATGGTTCAAGTTATCATTAATACAATACATAGTCCAGCACACCTAGGAGAAAAAGCTATGCTAGACAGCATTCAACACATCTGGTTCAACAAACATTTACGAGCAGCTGCTAAACAAAAAGTCCGTACCTGTATGATATGTTGTCAGTTTAACCCAGGTAAAAGCATTCCCGTAGAACAGGGTGGATTTCAGCCTCCTGATCACCCTTTTGAAGTCCTCCAGATGGATTACATCCAGATGGAACGATGTCGAGGATTCAAATATGTTCTCGTAGTTGTCTGTGCTCTTTCCCGTTGGACCGAAGCCTACCCAGTTTCAGATTACACTGCCCCGACTACTGCCAAACAGTTAGTTCGAGAATTCTTCCCACGGTACGGTTTACCACGTGTTGTCTACTCAGATAACGGCCAGCCGTTCTCATCCGAACTAATGAAACACGTTTCACTTTTGTTAGGCTACCAATGGAAGTTTCACTGTGTCCGACACCCCGAGGCAGCAGGTCTCGTGGAACGACATAATCAAACTCTGAAAATTAGATTGTCTAAAATATGTAGAGAGAAAGGTGTTGATTGGGTAGTAGCCTTACCAGTTGCACTCTTTTACATGAGAATGGTAGCGCACTCTCGAACAGGGCTATCCCCTTATGAGGTGATCTTTGGCAGACCACCAAATATGTGGGGGACGCCTATACCGCGTAAAATAACTGATGTTGACTGTAATATGCTGACAGATTACCTGGCTTCCTTGATGTCTGCACTACAATCTTGTCGTTCACAGGTAGCTGCAGCCTTTCCTGACAACACCGAGGTGAAACCCCATGACGTAGTTCCCGGGGACCTGGTGTTAGTGCGAAATTTTGACCGAAAGACTCAGCTGGATCCTAGGTGGAAATCACCGCAACTTGTACTGCTCACCACGAGGACAGCCGTGAAGATCGAAGGTCGCAAAGGCTGGTTGCATTCAAGTCATATCAAGAAATTTCATGGACTACCGTCAGATGTAAACGTCACACCTTGTGTGTCTTCACCTATTGACTCAAAGCTCCCTTTGGTTGAACGGAGTGATAAGGAACTATACAAATTAAAATTAAGGTCTAGTAAGTCGGACAATTTGATTGTTTAAGTCCTCTCCAAGGTGAATCGGTTGAATTTGTCTCTGACATGTATCCCCTAGACCTGAATAGAGAAAGAAACCGAAAAATGCAGTTGAAAAAACATGCGTACTGTAAATCACTGCGTAGTCATTGCACAGTGACGTTATTAATTTTGTTTTTCTTAAGTCTTATAATAATCGCTGCAAGTATATTGTTGCACATATATTATCCTATTTCTAAACATGTTTACAATGTTACTGCTGAACATTCTTTTAGTGAATTACCCCCGCATGAGTTGTCCTATAGATTTGCGCTGCGCAATAACACTTTTATTAGTATGTTACATCATTCTCATCAGACTAGTAATGCTACAAATTGTTGGATATGTGGCCGACTCCCTCCCTATCAGAACTATAAGGAAATTCTGCCTCTCTTTCCATATCCGTTCACACACAATGGCTCCTGTGGAGCATGGTTTAGTCTAATCAATTCCTTAGATTCAAACTCAGTAGTTTATCAAGACAATTGGGTATGGGGAAACCTGAACCTAGTTTTACTCAAAGTCTGCTACCCTGACAAGGAGGGTCATCCCAAAAGAACAGGAACTGATCTAGAAAATGAAGTATATGGATTAGGTAATTTTACGCTGAATCTCATGATCCTGAATGTTGAATCCGAAGCTGCACCAAGCTTGCCCGCTATGTCAGTATTTTCAGTTAAAGGTGAATTATGTGTAAGAAAGAATGGTTCAATACATATGGGCCATAGTAAATGCACCACTGTGATAGAATTTAGTGATCAAGGCAAATCTACATTTAGAGCTTCTCGCCATTCCTACTTCGTATGTGGTCAGACTGCATATATACGTCTGCCTTTAGATTGGGATGGAACTTGTTACATTGCACTCCTCTTGCCACCTGTTTTTCTAGCCCCTCCTGATTATCACAGAAATACTCATTTAGTACACAGTAGAGAACGGAGAGATCTCCCAATTGTCGATTACACTGAGACGGCATGGGAAAAGTATACAGATTTTAATAAAGGTCTCTTTCCCTATATAGGTACAGTTACCAATAGTAAGCTGATACGTAGATTAACTAGGACTCTTGAAGCCGTAGTGAATGAAACTATTTCCGCCTTAGGCAACTTGACAGAGGAGCAGTCTGCGATGAGGATTGTTGTTCTTCAAAATCGTCTTGTCCTTGACGTCATCCTGGCTGATAGGGGCGGAGCTTGTAGGGTCATCGGATCAAGTTGCTGCGTATTCATCCCAGAAAATTCGCCATCTGTATATAAAGCTATAGCTCGCCTTCATAAGATCGTAAGCCAGATACACCAGAATCCAGGCACTTGGACTTGGTCCGGGTGGTTTTGGAGCGTATTGTCAGCCTGGGGATGGAGGGTTCTATCCTTCCTAGGTATTGGCTTTCTCATACTATTCAGTTGCTGCTTATGCCTGCAATGTGGACCAGCGATTTGTGGTCTGTGTGCCACATCGTGTATTCCACATCAAGGTTTTCACTCAAAATCCCGAAAGAAGAAAGAAGAACAAATGATGCTATATGAACAGATCAATGGATTAATGAAGATTGATATCTCCTAAGGGCCAGTAGGGGACAAGGAGGGAATGTGGAAATGTGGATTTCTCTGATCAGTTATGTCCCCTATCTTAGACCCCAACGGTTCCATGTATATGTTACAAGTACATGTATGTTCCCTCCAGTTCCAGTTATGAAGACGCAAACACATGTGCGTCCACCGTCAACATGTCCTCTTTCAGATCCGCCATGAATGGGCCGGATATTCGATTCCTAAGTACGAAAGGCCACCGACTTTATATGGCTCAGTTACTCCATTTTGCAGTTCAGGCGAGTAGGCCCTGAATGCTACCATCAAGCCTTTCCCTGCTTTCTACCTCTGACAGCTCCAGTCTGAGCTCGCATCTGTATCCATGAACTTTGTCCCACTCCCTGCGCGGCTAACGGTGCCTGACTCGGCCTGTCTGCCTGCCTGCCAAAAACTGTATTTCACCTTCAAGATTATCTGCTCCGCTCCTCATCCAATGCATTCCTGTCTAGTAGTTTAAGTAAACATCCTTCCAGCTACCGAGCTAAGGGCCCGGCTTCTCTGTCTTCATGCAAGTAATTCATGGCCCTGTTACCATGGAAGATTTCTGCCCCTCGCATCTCATGTAGACACTTAGACGCTTGTACACGCACTCACAGTCAGTATAGAATAGATTTTGTCCGAGAGCCCTTCCCTTGTGGATAACATAGTTCTTTAAACATAGGATGTTAGATATGATTTGGGATTAGGTTGACTTGACCCCCCAGACTTTTTGTCTCCACATGTAGAGCTAAATGTCAAGTCCCCTTCACCCCCTAGTTGCACGTCAATCACACGTCATGCTGCTGCGCGCGCATTTCTGCCAAGTATTTCTGCTGACATTGCGAAATCCTTTCATGGAACCACCCATTGTGACATCATACCTAATGACGTTTTTTTGTTACGCCCAGTTACGCCTATTTTAGTTACGCATGTATGGTTTTATCTCTGTTATCAATTGTTACGCCTCCTGCATCTGTTTCACTGTAATGCCTTTTCTATAAAAATGATTACTTGTCAATAATGCATTGCTCTTCACTTCCTGAACCTCCGTGGTGATGGAATATGAAGTCCACAATTCGAATTGTTCTTGGAATAAAGCCCTTTCCGAACCTCTAATACCACGGATTCTGCCTCTTATTTTACTGAGCTATTTTTAATAACTTTCCGCATCAAATTAAGTACCGGTAATTAAATTATTTACCACATGATTGGCGCCCGAATAGGGACACTTTCTCATCTCACGCGCCGGAGGTGCGTTGCAGGCCCGGTCTCCTGCCACAGCTGGACGGACAACAATGCGTACCAGCAGGATTTCCTGTATCTCCCTCCGGTCATGCGGGGGCGACTGAGGCTGCGATCAACACCCAGACGAGGCGGTGAGAAGTGCGAAGTATCCCGACCAGAGCCTAGCTGAGAGAGCAAGATCCGAGGTATACAGAGGCCCACCAGGTTCCGAAGTCCCGAAGTTCCGAGCCAAGTCCAGTCCGGTCCAGTTCAGTTCAGTTCCGTTCCGAGGCCTTCTGTTCCGAGCTACCCGGTGAGTACCATTACCGGGGAGGCGTTCTGACGTGCACATAGGTTGTGCCGGTCAAGACGGGTTTGGGTACACAAATCTGGTCTGCACTGTTTCAGCAGTGTATCTGTACTGTTTAGCGGTATATCTAGTATGTCAAGTATGCTAAGTAACTAGTTCCCTAATGGCCATCGTTATTGTTCGTTAACTGTTAAACGCTAAATGTTAAATGTTTTAAATACGTTCTGCATATTGTGGTGTGAATGATTGTTCATTATTGTGTTTTATTGTATTAAGTGTGTTCAAAAATCAGGTATCAGATCAGTTCTCAATATGCCGCTCTTTTCGAAATTAAGACAGATCAAAACTAGAAAAGGGGTACTCGAAGAAGCTGTTCCCATTCCTCCTAGGGACACTCCAGGGTACTTCATGTATCACAAACATGGCTTAGACGCCATATTATTTCTTGATTTATGGGTAGACTACACCAAGGAATTACCAGAAAATCAGAGATGGCCCGCAGCTGGGACCTGGGATGCAGATTGCATCATGAAAGTAGAGGAAGAATTATGGAAAAAGAAAGCTAGACAATCACAGAAAGATGCCATTGAATTATGGCGTAAAGAATCATATAGACGTACAGAAAAAGCACTCAGACAGGAAGAGAAAAGTAAGGACAATTCAAATAAAGTCCGAGAAAATCTATTAATTGAAGAAGGTACACAAGTAAAATCAGAACAAGTAGACAGACAAAGAAATGCCCTTATGAATGGTATGTATCCACTTCTGGCCGAGGGGTTACCTAAAGCTACTCCGGAAATACCAAAAGACTTGCCACCCCCATTGTTTCCAATAAAAGTACACCCTAAAGGGCATCCCAGAACCGCAGAAGATGTTTTCCTTTCCTCTTATTTAGACGACGCAGCTCCCGAGTATGCTAACACCGCACCACATAGACCGTCTGCCGAGGGGGTTCAACGCCAAGACCCTGTGTCTGTACCTCTGCAACAACAAATTCCGACACAAGTTCCGGCAAGCACATCTGTTTCTACAGCTGTACCCACACCTATGGTTGCTATATCACGTTCAACGAATCCTTTCACGCCCAGCACCCCAGACGGTGCTACCGGAGGTGCAACAAACATTTTTTCCACGCCACCCAGAATGCCTAAACTTACCTTTCAAGAATTAGCACATCAACGTACGCCCAAACTCGTAACTCCCAACATGCTTAAGGAACTTCTTGTAGATTGTAGATATGACCCTGTGCCCGGCAAAGAGGACGAAATGCTCCTGGAATCATTACGTATCCGACGAGCTGCAATGTATTTAGGGAAGCTACCAGGAATGACTGCACATTTAGAAAATATATATCACTTTGTTCAGTCAGGGCGAGATTCTGAAAGTATTAACAGAGCCATGGAGTACCAGAAAGTGGAGATACAGGGGGAACTGTTACGTTTCCTCATAAATTGTGTGATCAGAAATCAAGACCGGCCTGGGGTAAACCCGGAAGCAATGCGAATTCTTACCACATGGAGCCGGAATATATCAGAGGGGAGACATGATAGACTATTAAGTATAGTAGCTATGTGCCGAAAGATACGCAAAGAAATAGAACGAATACACGAAGAAAGATTAGCGGTAGACCAGCCTGAGCAAAACGAGGAGGAGGAAGAATTAGAACTGCCCACAGGACAGTTAGAAACCATGGCCTATGTAGGTAGAGGAAGATCTTGTAATAATACTAGATGCTTTACTGATCCGATACGTCCGATACGTCCAGATAATAACAGGAATTTCCAAACACCTATAATAAATATAAGGTCCCCCGAACATTCGTTCCAAGCCGCTGACAAAATACTCCGAGAACGAAGGGGTTATCATATACTCGATTCTATGGACGAACAAGAATTAGCCAGGTCAGCCGTTCACTGGGTTGACAGTCCCGGAAAATATGGTGATGATACACTAGCACACACGTTTTTGAACCTCACCCCAGATGAACAGCGTTTAGCTGGGATCTACATGATTCAACAACTCCTTATATTATATAAAAGCCAACACTCCGATCCTGGTTCCTTACCTGATATATTGACTGAATTACTCACGAATAAATGGAGAGGTTCAGGTACTGAGTTAATTAGAGAAATACTAGAATCCAGAAAGCAGTACATTCTTTTTGTATGCCCAGAACATGTCTCACTGCCCATCAAGGAAAGAACGACGTATTACATGGATAGACAGAATCCTTTACGCGAAGTACACCCAATAAAAGGTGATGACAATGAGTTTAAACGTGTATTTGTATACACGCCCATATCTAAAATAGAATTGTTAGAAATGAAGAAAGTGGTACCCAGTCATGACAAAGACCCGGCGGGTTTCCACCGGGAAATTAAAGACATGTTGCTCATGGGAGAATATACCTATCCCGATATTATGAAAATATTAAAGGTATTAATGCCTGCTGGCATTTACGAAAAACTCAAAGAAAAAGATTGGGAGGTGGGAGACCAAAAGATAGATTGGACAGCATTAGAAACAGAAGAAAGAGCCCGAGGTCCAGGTTCAGGGCTTGGGGACAAGACTAAAATACTACCAGGTTTACTAGTACAGGTACTGCCACGTTTATTAACTACGAAAAAGGAAGACTGGGGTGCAATCTCAGCCTGTAAACAAAAGCAAGATGAAGACACTAGTGATTTCTATGCCCGATTCGAAAAATGTTTTGGTATAAATAGTGGCATAAAAGCAAATAGCGAATCATATCCACATCTGTTTGTGACAAAATTAGTTGAAAATTCCCTGCCTCAAGTGAAGAATAGAGTATTGAAATTTGAGAGTACCTGGCAAGGTAACACCCCGTCACAAATGTTACAAATGCTACAGTACCATCACAATAGAATTAGGGAGGAACAAGAACATGAACAAAGACGCATGAAAGACACGAAAATGAAAATGCTCGTCTCCCAGACAGTTCCAGCTGACGGTCATAAAAAGGGTATGACACAGTCCAGTGATTCAGCAGGTTCTGTGAAAGGGACATGCAACTATTGTAAGCAGCCAGGTCATTATATACACGATTGTCCAGTCTTAAAACATAACATCGCCACAGGTAAAACACAGGAAAGACCACGGCCACCTAGACAGGATCAGAACCAACAAGGAGCCCCGCAGCATGCACAGTCCATGCCAGCTCCGCAACAGTCTATGCCAGCTCCACAACCGCAGCCTATTGCTGCCACACAAACAACGACACGACAGATGTACCAGACCGCACAGTATGACTATCCTGATTATCAACGATACTCATGAAACAGCCTAGAGAGGGAAGTTGACTTACCCCTTATCGAGGTCCCTGTAGATCAAGAAGGACCTTATGTACACAGTGAACTATTAGGCCAAGATAGAAAATTTTTACTTGATACAGGGGCAAGTCGAACAACCATAAAACGTAGTGAAGTTCCAGGGGCACCCCTCTCAGGCTCACAGAATATTTCCCTTGGTTTTTCAGGAAAACCTATCATTAATGAAGTATCACAGCCTCTTCCACTTACGATTGGTCCCTTGACACGAACTACAGATTTATTGCTTACTAAATCATGTCCAGAAAACCTGTTAGGTATAAAAACATTGAAAGCCCTAGGAGCTATAATATGTTGTTCTCCGGAAGGAGTAAGATTGTTTTTACGTGATTTCAAAGGACACTATGTGTCCCGAGACATGGATCACCGACTGCAGACTTTACCCACACATTTATGGGCACAAGGCCCTACAGATGTTGGTTGCATGAACATTACGCCATATCGAGTCACACTAAAGACAGGAGTGGTACTACCACGAATGCGACAATACAAGTTACCGCCAGATGCTGTAGTGGCTTTACTGCAAATCATTGACGAGCTTATTGCCCAAGGAGTGGTTGTGGAAACAGACTCCAATGTATGTAATTCCCCGATAATTCCGATTCTTAAACGAACTGATCCAAACGCCCCGCCAGTATATCGATTAGTTATTGATCTGCGCGAACTAAACAAATGCATTGTGCCACAATTCCCTGTGGTTCCAGACATCTCGTCATTACTGACAGCCATTGATTCCAAAGCAACGTTCTTTACTGTAATTGATCTCAAGAATGCCTTTTTCAGCGTCCCAATAGATCCGGAAAGCCAATACTTGTTCGGATTTAGTTTAAATGGACGAAGTTTTAAATTCACACGCGCACCTCAAGGATTTACAGAAAGCCCCAGCATCTATAGCCAAGCACTGAAACGAGAACTTGACAGTATACACATGCCAGTCAACACTGCACTGCTTCAATATGTCGATGATCTGCTGATCACCGCCCGAAGCGAACCTGAATGTGAAAAAGCATCACTGACGGTTTTACAATTTCTAGCCGAAAAGGGGCACAAGGTGTCCCCTTCTAAGCTGCAATTCTGTGTCCAGCGAGTTGTTTACCTTGGACACTCGCTGTCCAAGGAGGGAAGGCAGCTTACACCCGATCGCATTCAGTTAATTGCTAACATGCCAATACCGAAGACACAAAAGGAGGTGCGGGCTTTTATAGGCCTCACTTCATATTGTAGGCAGTGGATCCCTCAATATGCATTTTTAGCAAAACCACTCATTCAGTTGACAACACAGGAGGCGGCCACACCGACTGTCCTCCCTTGGACTCAGGAACACACACAAGCTTTTGAAAGCTTAAAGACAGCTCTATGTCAAGCACCTGTTTTAGCGACACCATGTTACAATAAACATTTTACACTTTTTGTTACAGAACGCGAAGGTACTGCCTTGTCAGTACTCACTCAGGAACAAGCAGGATCACACAAACCATGTGCCTATTTCTCTAGTACATTAGATCCCGTAGCCCAGGCTTTGCCTGCGTGCCTGAAATCAGTGGCAGCGACAGCTTTAGCAATCAGACAAAGCGATGCTATAGTGTTAGGACATCCATTGACAGTACAAGTACCACATGCAGTAGAGGTTCTTGTGAACCGAACGCAAACACAACACTTGACCATAGCAAGACTTACCGGTTATGAATTGACATTGTTTCAGCCACATATAGAAATCAGACGCTGTAATACATTGAATCCTGCCACACTTTTGCCCGTAAACGGAACAGACCCACTAGCACATGATTGTATTGAAGTTATTACTATCACGACGAAACCCAGACAAGATTTGACAGATGTCCCATTGTCAGATCCAGACCTGACGTTGTATGTAGATGGTTCATGTATGAGAACAAGTACAGGAGAGTTAGTGGCCGCGTATGCAGTCACAACAGACACTGAAGTCATCGAAACAAACTGTATAAACACCTTGTCAGCTCAAGCAGCAGAGCTCACTGCTCTGACACAAGCCTGTATTCAAGCCACAAATAAGAAAGTCAACATATACACTGACTCACGTTATGCATTCGGAGTTGTACATGACTTCGGCGTGCTGTGGCGAGAGAGAGGTTATTTAACTTCTCACGGTGCCCACATTCAGCACGGATCCCTCATTCATGCTCTGTTAGACGCAATTCATTTACCCACTGCTATATCGATTATGAAATGCAAAGCTCATACGAAAGTTACTGATATCATTTCTCAAGGCAATGATCTAGCTGACAGAACAGCTAAACAGACTGCTCAAACTCACACATCTGACATGACAAAGACAATAGCTCCGACACCGACACATTGCATGACAGTCAAGGATCCCGCTCTTGACGTAGTTGACATACAGATACATGCTACACCAGATGAAATAAAGAAATGGACTGAATTAGGAGGGATCCAAACAGACCAAGGATGGATGACGAAGGAAAAATCTGTATGGTTTCTTCCTGATTCTATGGTTCAAGTTATCATTAATACAATACATAGTCCAGCACACCTAGGAGAAAAAGCTATGCTAGACAGCATTCAACACATCTGGTTCAACAAACATTTACGAGCAGCTGCTAAACAAAAAGTCCGTACCTGTATGATATGTTGTCAGTTTAACCCAGGTAAAAGCATTCCTGTAGAACAGGGTGGATTTCAGCCTCCTGATCACCCTTTTGAAGTCCTCCAGATGGATTACATCCAGATGGAACGATGTCGAGGATTCAAATATGTTCTCGTAGTTGTCTGTGCTCTTTCCCGTTGGACCGAAGCCTACCCAGTTTCAGATTACACTGCCCCGACTACTGCCAAACAGTTAGTTCGAGAATTCTTCCCACGGTACGGTTTACCACGTGTTGTCTACTCAGATAACGGCCAGCCGTTCTCATCCGAACTAATGAAACACGTTTCACTTTTGTTAGGCTACCAATGGAAGTTTCACTGTGTCCGACACCCCGAGGCAGCAGGTCTCGTGGAACGACATAATCAAACTCTGAAAATTAGATTGTCTAAAATATGTAGAGAGAAAGGTGTTGATTGGGTAGTAGCCTTACCAGTTGCACTCTTTTACATGAGAATGGTAGCGCACTCTCGAACAGGGCTATCCCCTTATGAGGTGATCTTTGGCAGACCACCAAATATGTGGGGGACGCCTATACCGCGTAAAATAACTGATGTTGACTGTAATATGCTGACAGATTACCTGGCTTCCTTGATGTCTGCACTACAATCTTGTCGTTCACAGGTAGCTGCAGCCTTTCCTGACAACACCGAGGTGAAACCCCATGACGTAGTTCCCGGGGACCTGGTGTTAGTGCGAAATTTTGACCGAAAGACTCAGCTGGATCCTAGGTGGAAATCACCGCAACTTGTACTGCTCACCACGAGGACAGCCGTGAAGATCGAAGGTCGCAAAGGCTGGTTGCATTCAAGTCATATCAAGAAATTTCATGGACTACCGTCAGATGTAAACGTCACACCTTGTGTGTCTTCACCTATTGACTCAAAGCTCCCTTTGGTTGAACGGAGTGATAAGGAACTAGACAAATTAAAATTAAGGTCTAGTAAGTCGGACAATTTGATTGTTTAAGTCCTCTCCAAGGTGAATCGGTTGAATTTGTCTCTGACATGTATCCCCTAGACCTGAATAGAGAAAGAAACCGAAAAATGCAGTTGAAAAAACATGCGTACTGTAAATCACTGCGTAGTCATTGCACAGTGACGTTATTAATTTTGTTTTTCTTAAGTCTTATAATAATCGCTGCAAGTATATTGTTGCACATATATTATCCTATTTCTAAACATGTTTACAATGTTACTGCTGAACATTCTTTTAGTGAATTACCCCCGCATGAGTTGTCCTATAGATTTGCGCTGCGCAATAACACTTTTATTAGTATGTTACATCATTCTCATCAGACTAGTAATGCTACAAATTGTTGGATATGTGGCCGACTCCCTCCCTATCAGAACTATAAGGAAATTCTGCCTCTCTTTCCATATCCGTTCACACACAATGGCTCCTGTGGAGCATGGTTTAGTCTAATCAATTCCTTAGATTCAAACTCAGTAGTTTATCAAGACAATTGGGTATGGGGAAACCTGAACCTAGTTTTACTCAAAGTCTGCTACCCTGACAAGGAGGGTCATCCCAAAAGAACAGGAACTGATCTAGAAAATGAAGTATATGGATTAGGTAATTTTACGCTGAATCTCATGATCCTGAATGTTGAATCCGAAGCTGCACCAAGCTTGCCCGCTATGTCAGTATTTTCAGTTAAAGGTGAATTATGTGTAAGAAAGAATGGTTCAATACATATGGGCCATAGTAAATGCACCACTGTGATAGAATTTAGTGATCAAGGCAAATCTACATTTAGAGCTTCTCGCCATTCCTACTTCGTATGTGGTCAGACTGCATATATACGTCTGCCTTTAGATTGGGATGGAACTTGTTACATTGCACTCCTCTTGCCACCTGTTTTTCTAGCCCCTCCTGATTATCACAGAAATACTCATTTAGTACACAGTAGAGAACGGAGAGATCTCCCAATTGTCGATTACACTGAGACGGCATGGGAAAAGTATACAGATTTTAATAAAGGTCTCTTTCCCTATATAGGTACAGTTACCAATAGTAAGCTGATACGTAGATTAACTAGGACTCTTGAAGCCGTAGTGAATGAAACTATTTCCGCCTTAGGCAACTTGACAGAGGAGCAGTCTGCGATGAGGATTGTTGTTCTTCAAAATCGTCTTGTCCTTGACGTCATCCTGGCTGATAGGGGCGGAGCTTGTAGGGTCATCGGATCAAGTTGCTGCGTATTCATCCCAGAAAATTCGCCATCTGTATATAAAGCTATAGCTCGCCTTCATAAGATCGTAAGCCAGATACACCAGAATCCAGGCACTTGGACTTGGTCCGGGTGGTTTTGGAGCGTATTGTCAGCCTGGGGATGGAGGGTTCTATCCTTCCTAGGTATTGGCTTTCTCATACTATTCAGTTGCTGCTTATGCCTGCAATGTGGACCAGCGATTTGTGGTCTGTGTGCCACATCGTGTATTCCACATCAAGGTTTTCACTCAAAATCCCGAAAGAAGAAAGAAGAACAAATGATGCTATATGAACAGATCAATGGATTAATGAAGATTGATATCTCCTAAGGGCCAGTAGGGGACAAGGAGGGAATGTGGAAATGTGGATTTCTCTGATCAGTTATGTCCCCTATCTTAGACCCCAACGGTTCCATGTATATGTTACAAGTACATGTATGTTCCCTCCAGTTCCAGTTATGAAGACGCAAACACATGTGCGTCCACCGTCAACATGTCCTCTTTCAGATCCGCCATGAATGGGCCGGATATTCGATTCCTAAGTACGAAAGGCCACCGACTTTATATGGCTCAGTTACTCCATTTTGCAGTTCAGGCGAGTAGGCCCTGAATGCTACCATCAAGCCTTTCCCTGCTTTCTACCTCTGACAGCTCCAGTCTGAGCTCGCATCTGTATCCATGAACTTTGTCCCACTCCCTGCGCGGCTAACGGTGCCTGACTCGGCCTGTCTGCCTGCCTGCCAAAAACTGTATTTCACCTTCAAGATTATCTGCTCCGCTCCTCATCCAATGCATTCCTGTCTAGTAGTTTAAGTAAACATCCTTCCAGCTACCGAGCTAAGGGCCCGGCTTCTCTGTCTTCATGCAAGTAATTCATGGCCCTGTTACCATGGAAGATTTCTGCCCCTCGCATCTCATGTAGACACTTAGACGCTTGTACACGCACTCACAGTCAGTATAGAATAGATTTTGTCCGAGAGCCCTTCCCTTGTGGATAACATAGTTCTTTAAACATAGGATGTTAGATATGATTTGGGATTAGGTTGACTTGACCCCCCAGACTTTTTGTCTCCACATGTAGAGCTAAATGTCAAGTCCCCTTCACCCCCTAGTTGCACGTCAATCACACGTCATGCTGCTGCGCGCGCATTTCTGCCAAGTATTTCTGCTGACATTGCGAAATCCTTTCATGGAACCACCCATTGTGACATCATACCTAATGACGTTTTTTTGTTACGCCCAGTTACGCCTATTTTAGTTACGCATGTATGGTTTTATCTCTGTTATCAATTGTTACGCCTCCTGCATCTGTTTCACTGTAATGCCTTTTCTATAAAAATGATTACTTGTCAATAATGCATTGCTCTTCACTTCCTGAACCTCCGTGGTGATGGAATATGAAGTCCACAATTCGAATTGTTCTTGGAATAAAGCCCTTTCCGAACCTCTAATACCACGGATTCTGCCTCTTATTTTACTGAGCTATTTTTAATAACTTTCCGCATCAAATTAAGTACCGGTAATTAAATTATTTACCACAGGCGGACGGAAACCTCTTTGGGGAACGTTTCGTCAAGGATGTGGCCAAATACGTGACCTTGGATAAAGCGCAAGCAGGAATAAAACGTGTTTTTCAGGATAGGGTTTTCAACAGGGCCGGACGAGGCCGGGGACGCTCGTTTGGCCGTCAGTTTTCCCAAGGTCCTCAGCGAGGAGACTTCGGTCGCGGCAGGGGTGAGTGGGACTCTACCCGCGGCGGCACCTTCTATCCCACCAGGCAGCGCTTCAACAAGCGACGCTTTAATAAAGGCTCCTATCGGGGAGGATTCCAGAACACCGAGTCTTCAGGTGAGTGCTCCGGACATATTCCTTCTTCCCTTGGGGGGACGTATTCAGCAGTTTTATCACAATTGGGTTCAACTATCGCAGGATGCCTGGGTTTTGCAAACAGTTCAGGGGTTTCATCTAGATTTCTCCCAGACTCCCTATCAGGTTCATCGGCCCAGAGAGCTTTCTTTTTCCCGAATAGAGTGCGATTTCATAGATTCAGAAATAGAAGGATTGCTGCAGAAACACGCGATAGCACCTTGCGACGAGGGCCCTCACGGTTTCTGCAGCAATATTTTTCTGGTGCAGAAGAAAGGCGGTGGTTACAGGTTGGTACTCAATTTGAAAGACTTCAACCAGTACATGACTTACAAGCACTTCAAGATGGAGGGCATCCATCTTTTGGCGGATCTCCTGAAGCAGGGAGATTGGTTGGTCCGTCTGGACCTGAAGGACGCCTATCTGTCCGTCCCCATATTTCATCCACATCGTCGATTCCTTCAATTTCAATGGCGGAACCGGTGGTACGAATATTTGGTCCTTCCTTTCGGACTTTCCTCGGCACCGTGGTGCTTCACCAAGGTTCTGAAACCCGTAGTAGCTTACCTCAGGGAACAAGGGGTTCGCATGATTGTCTATCTAGACGACATGCTCATCATGGCGCAGTCTCCGACGCTGGCAGTTCAGCTGTTGCGCATGACCATTCGTATCTTACAGAACCTGGGGTTTGTGATCAACGAACCCAAGTCGGTTCTGTGCCCCACGCAGACGATAGATTTTTTGGGGTTCGTCCTAAATTCTCAGACGGCCCAGCTCAGTCTTCCACATTCCAAACTTTGGGATATCAAGAAGGAGCTCCGCTCCCTGTTAGCCAAGCAGATGGTTTCTCTCAGGGTGATTGCCCGGATAGTGGGACTTCTCGCGTCGTCCATTCAAGCAATATTTCCGGGACCCCTACACTACAGGGCCCTTCAGCGACTCAAGATTCAACACTTACAGAAGAGTCTTTCCTACACTGACTTAGTTCCTCTTTCCCCAGAGGTGCGGGAAGAGATACAGTGGTGGCTTGCCCACGAGGAAGCGTGGAACGGCAGAGCAATTTTCGGCTCCTTACCAGAAGTGGTCATAGAATCCGACGCCAGTCGTTGGGGCTGGGGAGCGCGCTGCGGAAATAATTCCACAGGGGGACGTTGGACTCTAGACGAGTTAAATCTACACATCAATTACAGGGTCATTTGCGATCAGGACCGTATCTCCCAAAAAGGTCTCGTGTTGCATCCTTCTTCAGATGGACAACATATCGGTGGTCCGATACATAAACAAACTGGGGGGCACGAGGTCCTCAATGCTGGTAAAGCTAGCGAAGGACTTTTGGCATTATTGCCTGAGTCATCAGATTTCGGTCATAGCCGAATACATTCCGGGTCAGTCGAATGTAGTGGCAGATTGGAAATCACGCCACCTCAAGGACTACAGCGACTGTCAGCTTCACCCACAGGTAGTTCAGTGGTTGCAGGGGATATGGGGTCTTTGCGAGATCGACCTGTTTGCCTCCAGACTGAATCGCTAAATGACAAAGTTTTTCAGCTGGAGGCCGGACCCATTAGCTCTAGCGACGGATGCCTTTTCACAGGATTGGACCCCGAGTTTGAATTATGCGTTTCCACCTTTCATTCTCATTCCTCGCGTGTTCACACATGTGATGCACCAGAAGGCAGAGGTGATATTGGTGACTCCCTTGTGGAAGTCGCAGCCTTGGTTCCCGTTACTGCTGGAGGCGAGTTGTGACTTCCCCAGGAGGATCCCATGGTCCTCGACGATGCTCCAGGACCCTCATGGAGAGATGCACCCGATGGTACTATCGGGGCAGCTGTCTCTGATGGCCTGGAGACTTTCCGGCAGCGTTGGCAAATGCCTGGGTTTTCGGAACAAGCTTCAGGCTTCATCAACCAAGCGTGGGTCCCCTCTACCAGGAAGCGGTATTCTTCAGCCTGGGGGTGCTGTGTTCGTTGGTGCATGGGACAACATGTGGATCCCGTGGGGGCAGACTTACCCTTCGTTGTAAACTTCCTGTCCGAAAAAGCTTCTGAAGGTTTAGCGTATCGCTCCGTTAACAATTTCCGTTCAGCCATATCGGCGGGCCACTCTCCGATTGAGGGCAAACCAGTCGGGATGCATCCTCTAGTATGTAAACTCTTAAAGGGTATCAGAGTAGCTAATTCACCCAAGCTGAAATATTTTTCCTTGTGGAATGTCTCGCTGGTTCTTTCCCTGTTTAACCGATGGCCCAACAACTACATGTTGTCTAGGAAACAATTATCAACCAAATTGGCCATGCTGCTATGCCTGGCGGCTTGTAGACGTTCTTCGGATGTTAAGGCTCTAGATAGTACAGGTAGAGTATTTACTCCGGAGGAAGTTTCTTTTAATATCACGTCTAGAACTAAAACCATGTCACGCAGCGTAGATTATCATGCTTTTCCTGACAATGCTAAACTTTGTGTGGTTCAATGTCTTAAGGCCTATGAAGGATGTACCAGGCCTACTAGGCCTGATGGTGTGGTACAATTATTGATTGCCTTGCAGAAACCTTACAAACCTGTCACTGCGGCTACTATAGCCAGATGGTTAAAAAATGTTATGCAGGAAGCAGGTATTGATACTCAAGTCTTTGGTGCACATTCTGTTCGAGGCGCCATGGCCTCTAAGACCTTCATGTTGGGTTCTACTGTTCAAGATATCATGCATTCTGCGGATTGGTCTTCTGAGTCAACATTTAAACAGTTTTATTATAAACCGGTGGGTGACATATCCTCTGTGGTCTTTAATCAGCGTTAAACTAGCATAATACGAAGCCTCCGGTCCTGTAATAGAATAAAAAATTAGCTAGCATTCGCGCCAAGAATTTTCAATTCTATTAAGGACACGGAGGCGAGGATTATCCCACCCGGTTACATTACAGTATTGTAATTATTACCCGCCCTTTTTGCATATATATTCTGGTTACACAGAAGTTACGGGTTGTTCTATCTCTGTTTTTTCAGGATCCGATAAGAAGATGGATTAGATGTAATCCTGCTTGAAGTTGACGTTCCTCCCAGCTGGTCTGGTTCTTCCTCGTTGGAAGCTGTTGTTGGACTTTTGATTATATTATTGGACTTTAATGTTCGACGCAAAGAAAGAGGACAGGTTCCGGTATTGCTGGCTCTTATGGGGCATTGCAGGAAGTGATGTAGTGCATGCATCATGGGAAATGTAGTTTTGTTTTACATAATACAAGTTTTCATTGGCTGCTGTGAGTAGCAATAAATAGAAAGAGAAGCATAATCCTCGCCTCCGTGTCCTTAATAGAATTGAAAATTCTTGGCGCGAATGCTAGCTAATTTTTTATTCCACATCATATCTGAGAAGCACTCTGAAGGTTATGACATGTACACTGGTGAGAACACGAGAATGGAATCGTCAGTTCGCTTCTGCACAACAACGGATAAAGTTCTTAATTACGTCCTCAAATCAGCGTAAATTTCTACTGCGTCACAAAACGAGCGCTGTAAATTGAGGCAGAGTATTAAGCAGGGATGCATTTCCAGTGACACCGAGAATGTTTATATTCTTATTTATTTACTGATGTATTTTATTTTATTTATTTATTTATTTATTTGTTTATTTATACGGTCACTTCGCTTTTTCGCATCACGGTTCTCGGCTTGCCTACTCTGGTGTTTTCTCTGGCAGTGAATAAAGCCCCCCTGCACTCCCCTTGCTGCTGAGTTGGTTTTTGCTTTAGGGCCGGAGTTGAAGGGGCGCGTGCAGCGGCTAGAAGCCAGCTGAGATGGGACAGCTGCAGGTAAATAAAACTGACAACATCACACCACCAGCTGTCTGTAAAGGGGAACACATACAACAAGCATTGGCATAGCCAATAGGTCTCGCTTTTGGGACCTTCTAAGTGTTTAGCCATGCAACACTTGATGTTGTTGCAACAAGGATATTGTGCTGCATAACTAAATACATATAAGGTCCCACAAGCCAGACCTATTGGCTATGCCAATGCTTGTTAATACATGTAAGTCACTCCTATGGCAGGCCTAATGCACCCTTAGGCAGGGTACTGTATGTGAAAAGGTGGAGCATTTAGATTTTATTTTCCAACAGTAAAATCCCTTATCTTATCAATTAACGTATATGTCAAATTATTTGTGAGAATCCTGCCCAGAGACTCAATCTCCTAATGTAGGGCCTTATTGGCCCAGACCGATCCAGGATTATTCCCAGTCGCAGTAGCAACCTGAAGAAGGTACTTTACCTTACTGACAAAGTTAAAAGAACCAAAAAGAAGGTCTTTATCTTAACCTATCTGGAAGAAATATTCATTAGATTTGAATTTGACTCCAGGGTCTGTAAAAGGGTTTCTTTTGGGTATTAAAGCCCAACAGCAAAGGTCAGAGTGGTCGGAATTTCCTCCCTTCCATTGTCAAAATAAGGGGGGAGAGGACAGGGCTGCCCTCTCTCACGATCCATTCAAGTCGATGTCAGAGAGGAAGAAAGAACATAAGTGTGAGAAGTTGGCCTGGTATATGCTGTTCACTAGTTCTAGTGACCACCTTGTACCATGCCAAGCAACCCTTATGGTGTGGTTGTAAGTCAACCTTTTCGGACTAGCTGCCCTAGTGGTAGCGTAGGCTAAGCAGTCTTTGAGGCTAAACTCGTGATGCGTGTTAAGCAAGCTGTTTTACCAATAGTAACCCCCTTTTATACCAATGAAAGGACACCACACAGATATATATTCAAAATATATATGTATTTATTTCTCAAAGTAACCCCTAGTCTCTTTATGAGCACAGGAGCACAAATCGTCAAACAAGATTATCACAGAATACACAGAAGTTGCACTTTATATGGATAGGCCCTGGTGGCCACTCGAACCATATACTAAAATAGTGGTATAAGTACCACGAACAGAAAAGGGAAAAGGCCTAGGGCCTCTAGAATCGCTGGGCCTACAAGGAGCTAACTTCAGTTAGTGACCAGGAGGTCCACGGGTGGCGTGTGCAGAGCAAATAGTCACACGCGTGCTCCCATAGGTTTCAATGGGTGCGTAAAAAGTACAAAGTTACTGCAAAAGGAATCTTCCGGATGACCTAGGAACTTAAGATTTGGAACACAGGCACTAGAGATGTAATACTACGCTTGGGCACAGAAGTGCCAGCTTTACCTCACCCACAGGAAGCGGGTGCATAGGCCTCGAAGTGCGTCGGGTTTCTTCTATCTGTTCCGTGGGGCCTGTAGACAAAAGTGCTGCAGGCGGTCGGTCGGGAAGAGATGCAGTGGATCCAAGGGTGGATCGGAGATGTTGAAGACCTGTAAGCAGAGGGGACAGTGTTCACAGTCACTAGCCAGTGACCAGCGTGGCACCAGGTGGGTACCAGGCGATGTCGGGTGCAAACAGGAAGAAGGTGTAGCTTGACTCTGCAGCCACGTGGTCCCTGAAGGTCGACGACGTCCAGGAGTCGAGTCACGAGCTGTCCCACGCAGGCTCTCGCTGTCGGCGGTGTCGGCGACTTGATCGAAGCAAACAAGCCTTGGCAAAAGCAAATGTTGTAGGCAAGGAGATAAGCTGATGGTTCTGACCAGCAAGGTCAGAGGAACTGCTCCTTTGGAGGGGAGCAAGGGCCAGTCTGGAGCAACCAGACCAGCGGTGTTTCTCGTAGATTTCGTCGCCAAGATGGCCACTAGCCAGCGGGCCAGCAACCGGTTAGGCGCGTCGAGTGGCAAAATGCAGAAGGGCCCCACGCAGGTCGTGGAGATGCTGGAGGGCTCACCTTTGGTGCAGATGCTGCTCGAGGGTTGGGCTTCTCAGGACCCAAAGCACAACTTGGAGGGAGCCTCGGTTGTTGCACTGGTCAGCTTGTCGTAGTCGTTTCAAGATGGCTGGCTCCACGTGTCTCGGTGCCTCCACGGGTCTCCTCTTTGCAGGGACTGTGGATCGGGCGGTGAGAGGTCTGGAGGTCCAGGTCTTGTCAGTCTCTGGGCTCGGGCTCCGGCGGGAGGCGGCGGCAAAGCAGACGTTGATTCGCTGGATGGTGCTTGCGTTAGCAAGGTGGTCACTCCCTGACCACAGGGGAGATTGGCTTCAGTCCTCTGTGCAGCAGAGCGTCGAAGTTCCCGTCTTCTTCTTAGTTTCAAGTTGATTCCAGGATGTCTGAAGTCTTAGGACACAGCTCCTACCTTTAAGCGGATTCTAGGGGCCGGACTACCTGCTAGGTCCCTCCCTAAGGGTGGAACCAGGAAGGGGGGTGGTTACACCCCCAATCCTTTGTCCAGCTCGCCCCAGGCCCGGGACTGGTGTGCCCCAGGACCGGTTTGAACTGGCATATGCCCCGAGGCTCCTTGTGAGCCACAGGCATGTCTGGTTTCTTTCAAGCCCTACCTGACCAATACACAAAATCCTGTCTGGGGTGGTGCACGCACCTCCCCTGGCAGGAAACCCTTTGTCCACACCTCCCAAGCTGGAAGGACTCCCAGCAGCAGGAGGGCAGACTTGTGTCTGTGGTGGCAGCATCCATTTTGTGGAGCTGAGGCTATGTCTGATTTTACCCGGGTTTCAGGTACTGTACATGTCGTGTCCCTCTAGAAGGGTGGAATGCTAACCCCGTCGCCAGAATTGGCGAGGGGTTAGTATTCCAATTCGTATGACACCTTACTCGACATGTTTTGATAAAGCCAAACCAAAGTTAGCATTTAACCGCGAGGTTCATAATGCACTTAAGAGTATATGGTATGACGATATCTGGAAACAGTAGAAGGAAGTTGTTCCGACCACTGCAGACAGGCCCAGCTCATGCCAGAGCACCATCTCACATGGAACCAAGCACTCTGCCTTCAGGATTGTTAAGGCCTGCCATAGGAGTGACTTATAGGTTACCAGGTGTCCCATTTAAGGTTAGGTATAGGTATACTACACCTAAGTAAGAGGTGGTTACACCAACTTACCCCAGCTGAGTGATCAGCCAGTTGTGTCAGATTTGTTAGGCCAAGCCTGGGGTGGCATAATACATGCTTCAGCCCCGGGCAGGCCTTGGGTACACCAATGCCCTGGGTACCTAGTGTACACTGGTACAGGGGCTGACAGGGTGATCCACTTCCAATTGGTTATGCACCTAGGGTGCATAGTTTTAATTTCGTAGAGAGAACAGCAGGCTGGGGGTCTGATTGGCAGGCCCACAGCCTCAATATGTCAAAAACCAGTGAAGCAAAAAGCAAAAATTTGGGGTGACCATAGGATAGCAGACCCTACTCTCCTACAATAAGGATCTCTGTAGGTAACATAGTGGATCACTTTTGCAAATTAAGGATTGTGAGGAATGTGGTGTATTATATGGTAAGCCATCTTACCCTGTAATACATTTGCTAAACTGTCTTGGGTCCATTCGGGGCCATTTGCGCAACCCTGAGAAGCTGTAGCTTTTGAGCAGCAGGACTTAAACAAAGGAACTACTGCTAAGCATTTATTAGCACCAAATAACAAAATAAGAAAGTCACACAACACAAATGAAATTCAACACTAGTTTATAAACATAGGTTATATTTTTATTCACTTTTAGAGACCAAGATGAGAAAAATATACTAAAGTGTTCCAAACATAGAGATAAAAAAAAAATAGCATAAATATCCGCTTTTAAGTCCAAAGTGCAAACAAGCATTGGTAACCGTAGAATTTAGAGACTTTCGAAAAGTTTGTGAAATTGGTGTTCAGCTACTCCGGCCCTGCTAGGTGCCCAGTTCTGACTAGGGAAAGGTCAGGGACGCCAATAGTACTTTCTGGACAGTTACCTAGTCAGCAAAGCAGCCTCATGTTCAGTTCCGCACATTACACCCCAGAACCGCCATAGACTTTAATAGAGTGGTCCTGATGCGGAGGATACAGGATGGTGAAAGATGCTCCAAATGTTGTGTGGTCAACAGGGGTGTCCTTATGGATATTCTTCAGTTCACAGGTCAGGTGGGGTGGGTTTGGCCACAGAGGTTGGGGTCACTCAAAGTCCTCTTTGAGCCAGTAGCTGGAGCTGGGCTTACGGTCTTAAGGCCCAGCAATGTCCTTTGGTGAGGGATGGTATCCTTTGGTGAGGGCTAGTGTCTTGGGTGACCAAACTACGTTCTGGCAACTTTCCTGGGTCAGGAAGACACATTTGCAACTTTTGAGTTCGAAGTGGAGGACTTCTTGGCTGCACGTAGGTGGTCAGTGGCGATTCCATTGGCGACTAACTTGCTAAACGGGCTATTTCCTGCTTTTGTAGCCCTGGTGCTGGGACAGAAGAACAGCAGACTGACCTTTGGAGTCTAAACTTCGGTCTGGGGCTCTGGAACGACTTTTCCAAGAGTCCTCTCTTTACTAGCCCAAGGAGCAGCCGGTGGTGTCCAGCAGTTGCTGCAGCCTCTCTTGCCAGTTCCAGGGGTCGGCAGGGCAGTCCTTATTCAGTCCCCTCTCCATTCCAGATAGGATCTGAGGTTCAGTGGGCCAGGGGTGCCATATGTTTGCCTTGACAGTGCCCTGGGGCTATGATGCGGTCACTAGCCAATAGGCTACCACGATCCCTCCTGTCTAGTGACGACTTTCGGCTATATATGACATCTAGCTATCCTAGAGTGCACTATTCTGTCCACTCTCAAGATGTCCTTCCTTGGTCATGAGGAGCTTGGTAGCCCACCCTAGAGGGAAAAACAAGTTTGACTACCGGTTTCCCCTCTCTGTTTATGCCACCAGCCCATTTACCTGAACAGAGGGGCAGCCCTCCCCAAGTGTGTGTGCCATTTGCAACCGCAAATCCAACAAGAACATGGACGGAGTGGTGAAACTTTTCAACCACTCAGCCCCAGTCAAGAGATCAGGGTTCAATCCATTGTTCCTCAGCTCACTCCGCCACTCCAGTTTGGACCCAGCCTTATGCAAATCAGTCTTGACTCTGATCCTCATAGGAACAGTCCAGTCCGAACTTCCAAGCCAGGCAAGCAGCGAGGCAACTTTCTAAAATTTGCTTTTCCTGTGCATTAAGTTCAAAATGGGCGTCAAGTCGGGTTTAATGTCGCAATTAATTTGATACCTGGAAGTATCCGTTCAGTAGTCAGATTCAGCAGAGCTGAGGTGCCACCCTTTCACCCTGTGTTAACCCATTGGGCTACCAAGCTTTTCCCATTAAAAAGACAATTTGGGAAGCTTTACTGTTAGGACGTATAAAAATACATCTCCTACATCCTGATATATTGCTTCCTGCTTTAGGGCTCCATAGGTCTTCCTTAGGGGAGACATATGTATTATTAAGGAAAGTTGTGGCCGTGCCTATGGTTTAAATGGCAAAGTGGAACAGGCAGTTTTAAAACTACTCTTCCAGACTACTTTGGCAGGCTGGGGGCCATTTTGTACTTTGTCACACACAGGGTGGCACAGGCAGTGCTCCAGCTCAGGGCGGACACTCTTTAGGGAGTTATAAGTAAGTCAGCATTTGTCAATTGGAGTTTTACATTTCAACATACACTTTGCAGTAGGTTAGAACGCTGGCACTGAGGTCTGGTTAGCAGGCCTCAGTGCACTCAGAGTCGAAAAACCAGAAGCATCATTCCAAAACTGTGGGGGTGATCATGCAAAAAGAGGCATTGCCTTACAAGCAGGTATTCAGATGATGTTTTAATAAGCCGCTCTGATCCACCCCCATCGCTACGGACGCTAATAACCGAGCTAACCCACTTTGGGGCGGTGTTGGGATTTTCATTGAACATATATAAGTTCTAAATCTTTAACATAACCGTCCCTACATACCAATACAAGTGTTTACAAAACAACTTTCTTTCACATGGGTTCCTCATTCAGTTACTTGCTGGGAATACAACTGGCAGCACCACCACCACGGCACACATTAACTACACAACACTATTACCATAGGTTCAAGGAGAAGTACAAGTTTGGCATTACCAGGGCTTGTCATGGATGGAAAAAAACGCAGAGCCATGGGGCTTTACTCGTACCAATGACGATGTCCACACTGACAGTGTGGGATAAAACAGCTGAATAGTGAGGTCTTACGTAATTTCCTTCCCCCCTCATAGGAATAATGGGGAACCTGGACTTCACCTTGATTCCACCGGGCAAGGGCTTCTTCAGATGGAGAGCACAGGGCTGTAAGAAGATTGGTAACCTGTTAGATCAGGATGGAATTATTCTCTTCTGCCGACTTAACTAAGACTATGACCTCGTGGAGTAAGAGAAGGTTGGGGATTTACCATACTTAACTCCGAGTATCCCATAAAACAATAAAACCAATAGCGACTAAATCCCTAACACCCTATGAGATGTGGTACATCACCAAAGAAATATGACAAGCATCTTCTTTCAGAGATCTACAAACTCTTAACAAGATCTACACAGTACAACAAATTCTTGAGCCAAAAGAGGTGGGACAATGAATTAGTCAAGGGACTTTCTTCAAAGATTGGTCTCCTATAGAGCTCGCTCCACATCCAGGCGCAAGTCGGACAGAGAAGCCACAACAAAGATGGTTACCTCCTGATACCTTACCCAAGACAGACTGTACAGAGGGATCCTGGAGAGGTCTAGCGAGGGTGGGGGTTAAGGGGGTGGCACAGGTTTTTTGCTTCATCTGCTCTGGCAGTGTCCCACACTAACCAGATACAGAAAGAAGTCCTGAACAGCACAGATAGTGGGTTTGAGATGCGTCTACCCAGGTTCCCAGCAAATGTGATCCATGGCCTCTCCAATAAACAGACCTTTTGATTATACTCACAAGGTGACCCGATAGGTAATCACCTCTTTGGGGCACAGATTAAGTATGAGATTATAGAATGTGGCTAAGGTGTATCCGGGAATTGCTAGGAATGGAAAACATTTCAGCCATCGAAGAAGCTTTGAGGACACCTGGAAGCAAAGGTAAAACTCCTCTTGAACAAACTCCGCTAGTTGACTTGTCCCAGGTATCTAAGAGTTTTGCACCTCATCCAGGGAGCAGGAGTGGGTCAAAGACAGGCAAGAGACAACAAGCAAAGGCAGCATCGCCAAACGTGGACATCATGTGGACATGGGCAGTGCCAGGCTTGCCCCAAGGGCAGTGCTTTCGGTACAAGAACCAAACGTTCTGCGGACTAGCAAGGTGCGTTCCTAGTTGGTCAGGGACACATTTTGAAATTATAATGTAATATATTGTTAAATGATTGTATTCCCGCCGGGCAGATGGTTGTTTGAAGATGGTTTTGTTAACATAAAGTGTATAATAAAAATAAATGATCCATATAAAACCAACATAACAAAGCATAAACCCCATACAACACTATCATCGCTGACTGGGATGGAGGGGGGCAACTCTGGAGGCCGGGTAACAATGACTTATGACTTAATGGCATATCAGCAACAGCTGGCGATAATTATCGCTAAGCGCACTTTGCGCTAGGATAATTATCGCCAGCTAGCGTGGATTTTTATCGGTGAGATAGCGTGCTATTAGCAACGCTTACCTCAATAGCGATAAAAATCCTAGCGCTAACTGCCAAACGTGAGATTATCGCTGGAAACCCAGCAATAATCCCACGAAGTTTGGCGATAGCTTGCTGATAGGGCCTCACATACTTAGCCATGATATCCACCTTCCATAGGATATCATGGCCCAGTCAGTTTCAAAGCAGGCGTAAGGAAAGTAGCGATAACAGAGGTTATCGCTACTTTCCCTGTCGCTATGCTGCTTTGCGTGAGGCTTGATAATAGGAGAAATGTCGCTTAGCGACATTTCTCCCGTTATCCTGGGGAGGAACGCCCACTTTGCATCTCATTAGAGATGCAAAGATGGGCGTTAAGGGAAATGGAGAGAAGGCAAGGTTTCACGCGAAAGCGTGACCTTGCAGATAAGGCAAAAATATTATTGCCGCTTTTCGTCCGAAAACAGATGCAAAAGCGGCGATAATTTTTTAACGCCTGCTTGCTGATATGCCCCATTGCTGTTTATTTCTTTATTATAATATGCACTAGCCCCTCTCTTTACACCGACTGCCATCTTAGGAATAGAGAATCCACAGGATATATCATGCCGCGTCATAGTGACTGTGCTACCTGCACATGCAGCGTGTGGAGCTATTTTTTCAGCTGTGATCAGCTCTGCCGCTGTTGTAGCAAGCGATGCCACCGCACAAGGTGTTGGGACACGAACAAGAGCACCACTGGTGTCCTCATCTTCTGGTCCTGTGCAACCAGCTGGTATTAGTAGCATGGAGGGTTTCGGGGGACACTGGCAAATTCTGGGTCTTTCTGAACGCTCTTCCTTCTACCTCAAACAATCTCGGGCTCCTGGGACCCACAAACGGGATGCTTCGGCCTGAAAGAGATGAGTTTGTTGGTGCGACGAGCGGGGTGTGGATCCCTTGTTCGCATATCTGCCTTTAATCATTAATTTCCTATCCCAAGTGGCGGATTAAGGTCTCTCCTATCGATTCATTAACTATTGATCAGCTACAGGTCATTAGGTCACCCCATGAGTCAACATTCTTTGGTCTTACGTGGTATTCGTTTGATTCAACCTCCTAAACCGCAGTACTTAACTTTATGGGATGTTGACATGGTCCTCAGGGTTTTGAAGGCCTGGCCTTTTGAAGATTTGTCCAGGAACCAATTTTCGGCAAAACTCATTGTTGCTATGCCCGATTTCTTGCAGGCAGGTCTCTGATGTCAGAACCCTAGATTTAAGGGGTAGAGTATTTTCCCCTACAGGAATTATATTCCGAATTTCTAACCATACCCAAACTGATTATAGCTGAACAAGTTACTTAACTTCAGTAACGATATATCTGTAAGAAACATAGGTTAGTTATAGATTCCTTACCTTAGAATATTCCCCAGGCGTCAGACTGGATCCGGAAAGTTTTTTGTCAGCAGTACTGCTGCGCATCGATAGGTAGCGTCGGTCGACTCCGTGTTCACTGTCGTGGTTGCTGGGATGACATCACGGAAGTTACTTAGACACCGCCCTCACATGCTGACGTCAGAGCCATGCAAGACACTGACCACTGGTACACAAAACTAGGGCCCTGAAAGGATGTCCTTAACCCTAGAAATCAATTTGCAGAACGGGGAGGATGGGTGGGGCGGTAAGGAATCTATAACTAACCTATGTTTCTTACAGATATATTGTAACCAAAGGTAAGTAACTTGTTCATCTGAAAGAAACAGTTAGTTATAGATTCCTTACCTTAGAATAGATACCTCAGCAATACCAATACCAGGTGGGTCTGCAAACCAAGATCACACCAGAAAGTCCTGGAGAACAGAACGGCCGAAGAAGCCGTCTCTCCGGACTTGGCTGTCCAGGCAGTAGTGCCTCGTAAACGTGTGCAGGGATGCCCATCTAGCTGCCAGACAGATGTTATTTAGGGGGACTCCCTGTTCCAAAGCAGTAGTAGCTGCCGTCGCCCTGGTAGAATGGGCACGTAGCCCCACTGGAGGCACCTTCTTAGCAAAAGGGTAACAGGCTTTGATGCACAGAACGACCCACCTGGAGATGGTTCATTTGTGCACAGCCCGACCTTTCTTGGCGCCCACGTAAGCAACAAAGAGCTGGTCGATCCAAATAGAAGGAGAGTGCACGTTTTGGATCCAGACCGTGGAGCCTCTCTTCCTCTTTTGAAGGATGCAGAAGCGGAAAGAAGGTGGGCAAAGTGATGGTTTGGCCAATATGAAAAGAAGTGACCACCTTTGAAAGAAAGGAAGGTTGAGTTCTGAGGACGACTTTGTCCGGATGAACAGCCAGAAAGGGAAGCTTGGAAGACAGAGCTTATAGCTCACTAACACTGTGTGCAGAGGTGATGGCCACCAGAAAAGCAGTTTTGAGAGTTAAGAGTCTGAGAGGACAGTTATGTAGCGGGTTGAAGGGAGCACACATAAGATAGGTTAGCACCAAGTTCAAGTCCCACTGAGGCATTACGAAGGGAACAGGAGGAAACAGATGAGTAATGCCCTTAAGAAATCTATTTACAACAAGGGACTTGAAAATAGAAGGCTAATCAGGAAGCCTGAGAAAGGCTGAAATGGCCGAGAGGTGGCCCTTAAGAGTGCCCAGAGCAGAGCCCTGCTAGGCCAAAGAAAGGAGGAATAAGAGAACCTCAGAAAGAGGGGCAGAAAGGGGATCCACAGCCTTTGCTGTGCACCATGCCACAAACTTATTCCATCTACAGGCGTATACCGTCTTAGTGGAGGGTCGCCTGGCTGCCAAGATTACATCACAGACTTCGGGAGGCAAGTCAAATGACGTCAACTGCCGCCTCTAAATCTCCACGCAAGGAGGTGGAGTCTGGACAGGTTCGGGTAGAGGACCATCCCCTGCTGCTGCGACAGAGGATCCTCCCAAAGAGGCAGTCGGAACGGGGGATTAATGGGCATGTTGAGCAGCTCAGGATACCAGACTCTTCGTGCCCAGTCCGGAGCCACAAGAATTACTTGGGCCCGGTCGCACTTGATCTTCTTCAGCACTCTGGGCAGAAGTTGTATAGGTGGAAAGGCGTATAGAAGACCGCAAATCCACTCGCGAGGAAAAGCGTCGCCTAGCGATTGCCACCTTGGAAATTACATAGGGCAGAATTGTTGACATTGCGTGTTCTCTTCGGTGGCAAATAGATCTAACCAAGGCTCTACCCACTGTTGAAAGAGACCTTGCACCACCTCCGAGTGAAGACGCCATTCGTGATCCATCATGCACCTGCGGCCGAGTTCGTCCGCCCTGGCGTTCAGTGAACTTGCCAGGTGTTGAACCACCAGTGATATGCCCTGATGTTCCAGTCATGTCCAGAGACGGAGGGCCTCTTGACATAGGATCCATGACCCCACCCCGCCTTGTTTATTGCAGTACCACATGGTGGTGGTGCTGTCCGTGAACACCAGCATTACTCTTCTACAGACAGAGGGAAGGAATGCCTTTAGTGCAAGACGGCTCGCGCGGAGCTCCAGAAGGTTGATGTGAAGCTCGGACTCCGCCAGAGACAAGAGTCCTTTGATCTCCGCCTCTCCCATGTGGCCGCCCCATTCCAGAAGGGGACCACTGTATGTTCTGGTTAGGGAAGGGAGAGGGATCTGCTGTTAACCCAATCCTGGTTCGTGAGCCACCACTGCAATTGTCGTGCAGTGCCCGCCGAGATCTGGATGCAATCGGACAGATTCCCCTGATGCTGCGCCCACTGGAACTTCAGGTCCCACTGCACAGCCGTAGTCTGGAGGTGGGAGATGACTGCCTGGGGCAAGCCCGCATTCAACAACCAGTCGCCGAGATAGGGGAAGACTGGAACTCTTGATCTGCGCAGATGAGCTGCGACCACCGCCATCACTTTCGTGAACACCCAAGAGGCGCTGGTAAGGCCAAAGGGGAGCACGGTAAAGTTAAAATGCTCGTGGCCTACCGTGAACCTCAGGTAATGCCGGTGGGCCGCCAGGACGGGGATATAAAAATAAGCGTCCTGCAAGCCCAACGCTACCATCCAGTCTCCAGGGTCTAGGGCAGGGGTCTTCAAACTGTGGGGCGCGACCCCCAGGAGGGCCGTGGGGCGATGCAAAGGGGGTCGCGCCTTCCCAATCACACTTCTGCCCAGGTCCAAGGGCTTCAGCCTCCCTCTTTCCTCATCCTGTGTCTCAGCCCGGGCAGCTGCAGTGCAACTCGAGCTGCTGGGGGCTCAACTGGGCAGTGTCTGGAGTCTTATCTCCGGCACGCCCGAGTTTTTCACAGGTCTTTAAAGACCATTTGCATATTTACATGGCTTTGTAAACTGGTTACTGAGGCTTAGTTATTTTTCTGGGTCCAGTACCCCCTGGGCCCCAACTCTGCCTTTTCCTTACATTTATATTTTACATTTACTGCTGTAGTGTGAGAATGCATTTAAAGAAAAGGAATATAAAGTAGGGTTGCCAAAAGAAAAATGCCTTCTGTGTTTTGTTTAAAGAGCCTGCAAAGATCTCCTCTTGACACTAAATAGACTTATAAATAAAAAAGTATGTATGCATTCGTTATGTGACTTTTCTGTCTTTGTTCTCTTTAATTATCAGTATCATTGAGGCAGCCCTAGAACACAATTAAAAGTGCTTTCTATTCATATTTGCTGTTCAAAGTATGCACAGATAAGTGCTGAAAATACAGCTTTAGGTGACTGCTTATTTTTGTACCGACTGGGCCATCAAAATAATCTGCTGGCAACCCTAACCATAGGACTGTAAGTTTGTTGCAGGATCAGCACATTATTTATTTCCTTCACCCTCGATCCCCGATTAATGCCGCAATAGTTTAACTTGGATCTTAAACTCTACGCCGCCGTCAATAACATGCTGAGTTACTTCATGTGTCTGGGAATGCACCCTGCATTCAGACAACTCATTCCTCATTCTCGCCCTTTACTTTCACGCTCACCCTGCACTCACAGCGATCACAATGCACTCACACTGATCACCATGCACTCACACCATTCACCCGCTCACCCTACACTCACAGTGATCACTCTGCACTCACAATGCACTTGCGCTGTTCACCCTATACCTCACCCTGCAGTCACATGAGTACACTACTCATCCTTCACTCATGTGACACTTCACTCACCTGTCCCACTCACTGCTCAATATGCAACTCCCTCAAACAAGCCCATCAGTAATCATACATTCATTCATCCCATTCTAAACTTGCATCCGCACGTAAATTCATACGCCACCTCACTCACCCTGCAGTCACTCCTCTTGCCCTACTCTCACACTGTTGCATCGCTCACCGTGCACTCACATGGGCACTTGTCACCCACACAGTGCAGAGGGTTAATGTGCCTGCTACAAAGAATATGTACCATGCAGATCACAGAAATGAGTGTGAGTAAACTATGAGTAGCGCTATAAAAAATGAAATGTTTGTCTGAAAGGTGCTATAGAGAGATGAGGTGCATTGTTGGTGAGTGGCAGTGAAGGAATTCATGGAGGAGGAGGAAACGGGGGTGGGTCATCAAAAAAGACTGTTGCACCGGGTGCGACCAGTGTTAGAATCAGCCCTGGCTGGGAGTGTTAGCCCCCTCATCCGAAGTTCTGGTCTAGTGACTCCCCTGCTTCTGCCTATTATTATTATTTACATTTGTAGTGCGTTACAGTTACCAAAAGGTGTCCTGGGGCTAATAACCATCTGCTGCCTGATGGCAAATAAGAAACACACAGAAGGAGAACCAGCCAAATGGGGTAACCTACAGAGAATAGAGAAAGGTTTTTATATCTTCCTAAAGGATAATAGATTCTTGGTGGAGCGAAGCAAAGGAGGGTGCACGTTCCATAACTGCGCGGCCGGCATCAAAACAGCGAGACAGACAACTCATGCCTTCTTGAATTAGGGAACAATAAGCAGAGTGGCACATGCCGAGAGGAGCATACGGGTCCGACCCGTATGCTTGGTGAGGAGAGATGAGAGGATAAGAGAGGACAGCAAGGGGGTGAGAGAATTTGATTGAAGAGGTCAGGGATGAGGAGAAATGTGAATTGCCGAAGAGAAGTGTGGACATGCAAGAAGTGAGTGTGAGCCAAAGGTGAGGGCTTCTGTTAGAACAAAGGGGAGATGTGAAAGATGAATGGGGGACTGGAGAGGTGTAAGATACAAATAGACAAAAATTTGAGTGGAGAGACAAGGTGAATGAGAAGTGCTGAGGGGCACGGGAGGTGACAGGGCCAGAGAAGCCATGAGATAAATGCGAGAGACTGTTAGAGATGAAGGCAGTGTAAAGACAGAATGGCAAGAGGTGATTAAAGGTGAAGTGAGTGGTTGAATGGGGAGAGTTCAGAAGTTGTAAAAAGGGGTGAAAGAAAATGGCCTGCAACGTGAGAGAGGTATCCGGGGTTAGGAGAGGAGAGAGAGATGGAAGGGAGGGGGTGAGTGGAAAGCTGCATGGGTAAACTGCTTAACTCTGCACTAAACCGCCAGGGTTTTAAGGAACCCCTGCTTCTCCCGGCCCGGGCCAGGTGAGCTTCTAATGTGGCAGCACGTATTCCTGCAGAGTTGAAGGCCCTTCACAAAGGTTGACTAGAAATCTTTCTGATGATAATTGCTGTATTTTGGTTATAAACGGGTACTGATTGGGTGAAATCTTTCCTCAGTGTTACTGTGTGTAAAAAATGCCAAAATAATGAAGCAATGCTATCCCAAAATACGCGGCATCACATAACCTCATTTACATTTTCTTCCCACACAATTTAGTCAAGCCTGTCGCGTAATTTGGTCCTCACCTGCCTCATAATTCCAGTAGCCCTGCCTACAGGTTTAGAAATTTTTGTCAGGAGGGGGTCCTTACGCCTCAAAATGTTGACAGGGGGGTCTCGGCATCCAAAGGTTTGAAGACCTCTGGTCTAGGGCAGACAAGACCTGAGCCAAGGTCAACATTTTGAACTTCTCCTTTCGGAGGAAGCGGATGACGTTCCTGAGATCCAAAATAGGATGCAGGCCCTTGCCCTTCTTTGGTACCAGAAAGCAGTGGGGATAGCAACCACATCCTACTTCTGGGGCAGGAACGCGCTTGATGGCTCCCTTGGCCAAGAGAGATGTAACTTCCGGTTGGAGAAGGACCAGATGATCCCCCGACATACGATGGTACTGGGGTGGCATGGCTGGAGGGATAGTCTTGAAGGGGAGGGTGTAGCCCCTTCGGACTATCTGCAAAGCCCACCTGTCTGATGTGATGGTGCGCCAGTGGGGGAGGTGATGGCGAATTCTGCCGCCCACTGGCGTTTGATGGGCCTGAAAGGTCGGACTAGGAGGGCTTGAAGGCTGCTGCAGAGGGGTGGTGGTGGACTGGCCCGCCCGCTGGCCCCCAGAACCATGGCGGTAGTTCCCACGTCCTCAGCCGCGCTGGCCTGTGGCTCTGAAAAGAACGTGTTGGGGCACCCCTTTTGTAGCCACGAAAAGGGCAAAAAGCAGACCGTGCAGTAAATGTGGTGGAGAGGCCCAAGGACTTGGCCGTAGCCCGAGAGTCCTTGGAGAGCTCTAACGCATTGTCTGCTTTGTCGCCGAACAGGCGATGGCCATCAAAAGGCATGTCCATCAAGGTGTTCTGGACATCCCCAGAAAAGCCAGTCGTCCTCAACCAGGCGTGACAGCAAAGTGCGACGATGCTTCTTCGACTTCTTCTTGTGCTTCGACTTACCTGTCCCCGAGTGCGAAGACTTCGATGAGGAATGATGATGGCTCCGTGATCTGTCCCGTGACCTGCCACGCGACCGGGACCTCGAACGACATGGAGCCGACTGCCAGGCCTCGGAGCTTTCGGGACCGCTCCCACAAAGACTTTGGGGCCATGGTCCAGCAGTCGGAGCACGACTTGGGGTCGTGGTCGCACTCCAGGCATTAGAGGCACACACGGTGCAGATCCGTCACCGACATCAGTCGAGAACAGGAACCGCAGGCCTTGAAACCGGGCATCCCTTGTGCACCAGGAGTTGATGTACGATGCAAAAAGAAGTCAACAAAAAGTCGCAAAAAAATCAGTCAAAAATTGACTGGGGGTACCGCTCTCTCCGGATCTGTGCTTGCTGGTGCGGAAAAAGAAAGAACTGACATCAGCGCGCGAGAGCAGTGTCTAAGTAACTTCCGCAACATCATCCCGGCGACCACGACGCCGTAGTCGACCGACGCCACCTACCGACGCGCAGGGGTACTGCTGACGAAAAACTTTCCGGATCCATCTGATGCCTGGGGAATATTCTAACGTAAGGAATCTATAACTGTTACTTTCAGATGTTTAGCTTACCCTTCTTTCCCAGATAATTAAAAACTCTGTTTTGTGCGATGTTTCAAAACTTATGAAGATTGTCCCAGGGAATTGTGCTAGTCTCCTGGCGATCAAGTTCTTATCCTTTTGGTCCTGTAAAATCAGCCACCTTGGCTAGGTGGTTGCTTTCAGAAGCAGGAATTGATACTTCTCTGTTTGGTGCAGATTCAGTTAGGGGAGCTGTGGCCTCCAAGGCTTTTCCACTTGGATCCTGGTTGGAGGATATCATAGCAGTGGCCCATTGGTCTTCGAATTCTACATTTAAGGTGTTTAATCATAAACCGATTGTTAATGTTGCATCCATGGTTGTGGGTCACCTTTAAACAAGCATAACGCGAATCCTCCTGTCCCGATATAGAATATAAACCTTTCTAGCTATTGCGTTAAAGAATATTAAATTCTATTAAGGACACAGATGTGAGGATTATTCCACGCATGTATAGTCTGTGTTTACTCCAACATAATATTCTACCATATGTCTTTTTTGAGTCATTCTGCAAGTCTATGTTGGGTTATATAACATGGCCCATTCTTGGTTTTCCTTGCACAATCTGTTATGGTTTTCTCACATGGAGTACTCTGTGTACAGGAACTGAAGCAAAGCAGGGTTGAGCACTGTTCTACAGTAATGAGTTCTGGTTAAAGTTCAAGATCATTTGGATCTGGCTTCATTACAGAAAGCGATCTGAGTTCCTTCGCTGTGTCGCACATGATGCTTTCGGATGGGGATGACAGCAGTTCCGGTGGAGTTGTTCTGAAAAGTTCCAAATTGTAATGTTGCACTCTCGCCACGAAAGAGGAAGTACTATGGGGTCAAAACATCTTATACAGCTCGCCTGGGTCTGATTGGTACATGGTATAAGAAGTGTTCATGGGAAATGAAGTTTTTTCATTGTAAGATGGTTGTTTTTATTGGCTGCTGTGCATTAAGGCAAGAGAAAGCATAATCCTCACCTCCATGTCCTTAGTAGAACTGAAAATTCTTTGACGCCATAGCTAGAAAATGTTATATTGATAACTGATAGGGACAGTGGAAGGGATATTGATAACCAGAATGTCTCAACCACTCCTGTTTCTTTCCTTCATGCCACTTTAATGTGCAGTTTCTCAGTCTACAAGTCAATTACGTTCTTTTTTCCTCCTCACAACATTCAGAAATCCTCCATCTGCATATTTCATGTCATCTCCTTCCTCATCACCACTCTTTCGGCATTACTCCCACTGTCCCCTCACCTTTAAGCATGGCAGTACTTCAACAGTTGTTAACCCCCTTCCCAAAAAATGGTAATTACAACTGTCACCAGCCATGCCAAGGACCAAGCATCAGGGTTAGACTAACGCATTTTAGTGCTGGTGTCCGCATCACCGCACTAGAATGCATCAGTCATGCATTAGAGCACCACTGGGATCACCCACCACGAGGTGAGAATTAGAACTCTACTGGGATCACCCACCACGAGGATCGCATTAGAGAATCACTGGGATTATCCACCATGAGACACGCATTAGAGCACCACTGGGATCACCCATCACAAGTCACACATTAGAGCACCACCGGGATCACCCACCAGGAGTCACACATTAAAGAATCACTGGGATCACCCACCATGAATCACGCTTTTGAGCACCACTGGGATCACCCACCATGAGGCGCGCATTGGAGCACCACTGGGATCACCCACCAGGAGTCACACATTAAAGAATCACTGGGATCACCCACCATGAATCACGCTTTAGAGCACCACTGGGATCACCCACCATGAGGCGTGCATTAGAGCACCACTGGGATCACTCACCATGAGTCACGCAGCAGAGCACCATTGGGATCACCCACCATGAGTCACGCATTAGAGCACCACTGGGATCACCCACCATGAGTCACACATTAGAGAATCACTGGGATCACCCACCACGAGGCGTGCAATAGAGCACCCATGGGATCACCCACCATGAGGCACGCATTATAGCACCACTGGGATCACCCGCCATGAGTCACACATTAGAGCACCACTGGGATCACCCACCACGAGGCACGCATTAGAGAATCACTGGGATCACCCACCACACAGGGCACATTAGAGCACCACTGGGATCACCCATCACGAGTCACACATTTGAGCACCACCGGGGATCACCCACCAAGAGTCACACATTAAAGAATCACTGGGATCACCCACCATGAATCACGCTTTAGAGCACAACTGGGATCACCCACCACGAGGCGCGCATTAGAGCACCACTGGGATCACTCACCATGAGTCACGCAGCAGAGCACCACTGGGATCACCCACCACGAGGATCACATTAGAGAATCACTGGGATCACCCATTGTAAGAAAGTGGCTCTGTATATACTGCACCAAAGTAAGGTCCAGTGTGCACAGAGTCCACAGTCCCCAGAGGTTTGGCAGAGGCTAAAGTTAGATATAACATTACTCTCTAAAGTGGTAGCTTGTCGAGCAGTAAGGCAGTATCAGAGGACAGTGCAAAGCATTTGTTGTACACACTCAGTCAGCAAATGGTCTCACACACTCAAGAACTGAACTCTAGGCCAATGGTTTGTATAAAAATATATAGTTTTATTTTAGAAACACAAGTAGGTATCAAAATATACTTTCTCAGAATGAGATGGTTTAGTTAAATACTTTTCAATAGGCAATAGACTTTTGAATGCAATAGTTACAGTTGTTGCAATAGGCAACACAATTATAACATTGAGCTCAATGGGAATTTCTAAGTAAATGCAATTACTTACTCTTTGGATTACTTTTCTAACCACAGGACTGGATCCTAGTTTCAGTCCTGGGACATTTCCTGGAAACAGGTAAGTAAATACGTTTTGGTTACAGGTATGATTTTTAAGGAATATTATTGACACCTAGAAACTTTTTCACATCGAATCACCAATGTTATCCTATGGGAGGAAATTCCCTTAGCAGGTAAGTGGGGTTATCATTACTTTTTCTTACTCAGTGCTGGATCCTGGATTTAGCACTGGTGCATCTCCTGTAAACAATTGAAAGAAATCGTTTTTGTTACAGGCGATTTTTAAGGAATATTTGTTTGTTTCAAAAATCGACACAGTAGAATTTCTGGCAAAAACCAGGCAATGTTATCCTATGGAGGAATATCAAGTTAGCGGTAAGTACAGTTGAAATTACTTTTCAGGGTCAGTGCTGGGCACCAAGATCCAGCACTGGGATCTCTCCTGATAACAGGTGAATAATTTTTTTTTCGTTGCTCGGCTGATTTTTAGCGAATATTTTAAAGTTTCAAAACTCGACACAGAAGAATTTCCAAATGAAACCAGTCAATGTTACCCTATGGAGAAAAAGTGAGTTATCTGCTTTTGGGTAAGTACTCGACTGACAGAGTTAAGGTTCTGGGCATAGACTCAGGGGTCTCCCAGGGTCAGGTAGGTACAGTTGTTACATCCTCAGCGGCACAGGGGCCCAATGTTATCCTATGGCGGGCAGGGGGCCTTTGGTTGGTGGCTGCTTGTAGGCAGGCCACGCGGCTGTGGGAGCTAGGCTACTGGTCACTTACTCAGGGCAAGTGGGATGTAGGTTCGGATAGATGTTGCACTTCCAGGGGCCCTCGGGCGGCTGCGTACAGGGTGCTTTTGAGCCGTCGGGCACTCAATGGTTTTCTATGGAGAAGCTACAAGACGAACAAAGGCTGCAAGCTCGGGGACGGAGATTCTTCAGGTGCGACCACCACTTTGAGAGGTAAGTTGGGAAGCTGTAGGTTAGGTAGGCACACAGAAGCTGGGCACAGGGGGCCGCAGGGCGCCGGGTGCAGGGGTGTCTTTTCGCGTCGGGAAATCTTACCCTCTGCTGGTCGCGGTTGGAGGGGTCCCTGGTTCTGAGGCTGCAGGCATCGTCAGGAGTGTCAAGGTGGGTCCTTGGGTGCTGGATTCTGGGTCACAGTTGCCAGGGGGACGTCCTCGTGGTCTTTGTCCACTAAGGCACAGGCCGGGCTTGGCGGGTGCAGTATGTGCAGGGTTCGCGGTTCCTGGCTGGTGCCAGGGGTTGTTCCTTGTTGTTGAGCAGGACCACTGCTCGAGGGAGTCCCAGTCTTTTAGAGTCACAAGGCAGTCAGGTCCTTCGGGATTTTTGAGGTTGCTGACCACTGGAGACGCCGGGTTTTAGCAGGAGCAGTTTCGAGGGTCGACAGGCTTCTACGGCTGGGGCCAAGTCAGTTGGTGTAGTCCTCTTGTTAGCAGCTGCACGGCAGGTCTTCTTTCTTCTTGTTCTTCTTGCTTGTTTTGGATTCGGGATCTGAGGAAGGAAGGTTCAGTGAGCCCCTATACTAAATTTAGGGGCGTTACAGGTAGGTAGAGGTAGAGGTCAGGGACCAATGGGTCCCTTCCCTGGGATGGGTACACCCCCTAGCCTGCCACTCTCCTGTGGGAGGGGGGCAGGAGCCTAGTCCTGATTGGGTAGGGCTCCCCATCTTTAAGTTGGCCAGAGCCTGGGGTTTTGCTTCACCTCGCCTCCGCCACCTGAGGGGTGGGGTTGGCAGAGGCTGGCACACCCCCTGTCCTTCCTTGGGCTTTCCGGCCAGTCTTCCCGCCAGAGTGGGGGTTTAGAACCGGTTGAGGCCAGTTGCTGAGTACAGCAAGTGGCCTGGAGAAGCTCACAAAGGCGGCATGCCTTTGAAGCTTCCCCTGCCCATCCTGGGGGAGGAGACCTAGCACCTCGCCCAGGATGTGCATTGTTGCAGACCCACGAGAGCGGATGGCTATCTACCCAGGGGTCCAGCAACATGTTTGCTGCCTAGGCAGCCTCTCAGTCAGGACACTGGTTGTTGGTTAGTTTCAGGGGGCATCTCTAAGATGCCCTCTGTCATGCATCTTACAGTAAATCCCACACTGGCATCAGTGTGGGTTTACTGTGCTGAGAAGTTTGATATCAAACTTCAGTCTTCAGTGCAGCCATCATGGTGCTGTGGAGTTTGTAATGTCGACCTCCAGCACCATATACTCTTAATGGCAACACTGCAGTTACAGGGCCCAGGAATGGACCTGGGCACTGTAGGGGTATAGGGCTCATGCACCTGTACCCTCACCACTGGCATAGTGCACCCAGCTAGAGGGGTGACTGAGGTATGCCAGGGCAGTGTGTTTGTGAGCATGGCACACAGGGATGTGAGCCATGTCGACTCTCTGTTTTGTTATGCACCAAGACACTCAGCCTGCAAAGGCAGTGTGTGTGTGTCTGGGCACAGGGCCTCTAAGGGTGGCACAATAAGTGCTGCAGCCCTTAGGGGCTTCTCTGGTCACAGGGCCCTGGGTACCTATGGTACCATTTACCAGGGGCTGACATGTGGCCAGAGATGCCAATTGGGTTTAGGCCTCAACACAGTTTTAGGGAAGGAACACAGGCCCTGGGCACCTGATTGGCAAGAGCCCAGGGCACACTCAGTCAAAGTACATCAGCAATTCAGCAAAAGTGGGGGCATACCATGCAAGGACGATGGCACTTTCTCAAACAACCCCACCTCCCCCCCAAACAAAAGGTGATGAGACTAACCTTGCCCTATGGAGTCTTCATTGTCTAAGTGGAAGAACCTGGAAAGTCCATCTGCATTGGCATGGGCAGTCCCAGGTCTGTGTTCCACTTCAAAGTCCATTCCCTGTAGGGAGATGGACCATCTTAGTAGTTTTGGATTTTCCCCTTTCATTTGCATTAGCCATCTGAGAGGTCTGTGGTCAGTTTGAACTAGGAAGTGTGTACCAAACAAGTATGCCCTCAACTTCTTCAGGGACCACACCACAGCAAAGGCCTCCCTCTCAATGGCCCTCCAACGCTGCTCTCTGGGGAGAAGCTTCCTGCTTATAAAAGCAACAGGTTGGTCTTGGCCTTCATCATTGGTCTGGGATATATCCCTAGGTCAGAGGCATCAGTCTGCACTATGAACTGCTTGGCATAATCTGGAGCTTTTATAATTGGTGCTGAGCACATTGCTTCTTTCAGGGTGTCAAAAGTATTTTGGCAACTAACTGTCCAGTTAACCTTCTTGGGAATCTTCTTGGAAGTGAGTTCTGTGAGGGGAGTCACAATGGACCCATATCCCTTCACAAACCTCCTGTAGTACCCAGTCAAGCCAAGGAATGCCCTGACTTGCGTCTGGATTGTTGGAACTACCCAGTTCAGGATGGCCTGGATCTTGGGTTGTAAGGGTTGTATCTGCCCCCACCAACAAGGTGGCCCAAGTACACCACAGTGCCCTGGCCTGTCTGGCATTTGGATGCCTTGATAGTGAGGCCTGCAGTTTGCAGGGCTGCTAAAGCCTTCCCTAGGTGGATCAGGTGATCCTGCCAGATGGAGCTAAAGACAGCAATATCATCAAGATAAGCTGCACTAAAGGACTCCAACCCAGCCAGGACTTGGTTCACCAACCTCTGGAAGGTGGCAGGGGCATTCTTTAACCCAAAAGGCATCACAGTGAACTGATAATGCCTATCAGGTGTGGAGAATGCTGTTTTCTCTTTTGCTCCTGGGGCCATGCCAATCTGCCAGTGCCCTGCAGTTAAGTCAAAGATTTGGCTGCTCCCAATTTGTCTATCAATTCATCTGCTCTTGGAATAGGGTGAGCATCTGTCTTGGTGACAGAGTTGAGCCCTCTATAGTCCACACAGAAACTCATTTCTCTCTTTCCACCCTGTGGATGAGGTTTGGGGACCAGAACCACTGGGCTAGCCCAGGGGCTCTCAGAGGGTTCAATAACCCCTATCTCCAGCATCTTGCTGACTTCAGCGTTGATGCTTTCCTTGACTTGGTCTGACTGACGATATATCTTGTTTTTGACAGGTGCACTGTCACCAGTGTCCACATCATGGGTACACCAGTTTGTCAGACCAGGGGTCAGGGAAAAGAGGCTAGCATACTGTTGCAAGACTTGTTTGCAGTCAGCCTGCTGTTGAGCAGAGAGGGTGTCTGAAAAGACTACACCATCTACTGACCCATCTTTTGGGCTGCAGGAGAGGAGATCAGGGAGAGGTTCACTCTCTGCTTCCTGTTCCTCATCAGTCACCATCAGCATGGTGATGTCAGCCCTGTCATTGTAGAGTTTATGGCGGTTCACATGGATAACCCTTTTGGGTGTCCTGCTTGTGCCCAGGTCAACTAAGTAAGTGACCTCACTCCTTTTTTTTCTAGGATAGGGTAAGGGCCACTCCATCTATCTTGGAGTGCCCTTGGTGCCACTGGCTACAAAACCCACATCTGTTGCCCATGTTGAAAATCAACCAGTGCAGTTTTTGGGTCATACCAGTGCTTCTGAAGCTCCTGGCTGGCCTCAGGATGCTTGGATGCCTTTTCCATATACTCAGCCATTCTGGACCTTAGGTCAAGCACATAGTCCACAATGTCTTGCTTGTGTTCTTGGAGAGGCCTCTCCCAACCCTCTTTCACAAGACAAATTGGTCCCCTCACAGGATGAACAAACAGAAGTTCAAAGGGGGAAAACCCTACTGCCTTCTGTGGCACTTCTCTGTAAGCGAAAAGCAGGCATGGCAACAGGACATCCCATCTCCTCTTGAGTTTTTCAGGGAGTCCCATGATCATGCCTTTCAATGTCTTGTTGAACCTTTCAACAAGGCCATTGGTTTGTGGATGGTATGGTGTAGTAAACTTGTACCGCACTCCACACTCCTTCCACATGTGTTTCAGGTAAGCAGACATGAAGTTGAAACCTCTCTCTGAAACCACCTCCTTAGGAAACCCTACCCTGGTAAAGACACCCAGGAGGGCCTTGGCTACTGCAGGAGCTGTAGTACTCTTAAGTGGAATTGCTTTAGGGTACCTAGTAGCATGATCCACTACTACTAGAATGAATTTGTTCCCTGAGGCTGTGGGAGGTTCAAGTGGACCCACAATGTCCACACCTACCCTTTCAAAGGGAACCCCCACCACTGGCAGTGGTATCAGGGGGGCCTTTGGGTGGCCACCTGTCTTGCCACTGGCTTGACAGATAACACAGGATCTGACAAACTCCTTCACCTTTTGGTGCATCTGGGGCCAGTAAAAGTGACTAACTAGCCTTTCCCAAGTTATGGTTTGCCCCAGATTTCCAGCTAGGGGGGTGTCATGAGCCAAAGAAGGGAGGAACTCCCTGTACTTCTGTGGCACTACCGCTCTCCTGGTGGTTCCGGAAGTGGGGTTTCTTGCCTCAGCATACAGTAATCCTTCTTCCCAATAAGCTCTGTGGGTGCCACTGACATCTCCCTTTGCTTCTGAAACAGCTTGCTGCCTCAGACTTTCAAGAGTGGGACAGTCTTGCTGACCCTGGCACAGCTCTTCCCTGGAGGGTCCCCCTGGGCCCAAGAGTTCAACCTGGTAAGGGTCAAGCTCCATATGCTCAGTTCCCTCGGGAGTGTCCAAGTCCTCTCCCTGTGGAGAGGGGTCCTGAGTGGTTTGCTGTACAGAAGCTGGTCCCCAGTCTTCTTACCTTTTCTCTTGGTCGGATGGGCCATACTTTCAGGATCCAAGATCCAATCCTACTTTTTCACCCTTCCTCTTGCTCTGTGCTCTGGTTTGCACACACACCAATTCAGGGATGCCCAGCAGAGCTGCATGGGCCTTTAGCTCAACCTCAGCCCAGGCTGAGGTTTCCAGATCATTTCCCAGCAGACATGCAGATGGCAACTTTTGAGAGACCACCCCCCCCCCCCCAGGCCTAATGTCACCATAGCCATTGGATGATTAGTGGCAACACTGTCAGCATTGGTGACTGGGTAGGTTTTCCCAATCAAATATTGCTCAGGGGAAACCAGTGTGTCTCTCACCATAGTGATACTGGCACCTGTATCCCTCTGAGCTTCTATCCTAGTCCCATTAACCCAGGGGTATTGTAATTACTTCTTTAAGTTGGGTGGCCACACAGCTACAGTGGCAAACTCAACTTCCCCTTCTGAGACTAGAACTGCTTCAGTGTGCATCCTGATTTGCTCTGGGCACACTGCTGATTCCATCTGTAGTCTTGCCACCCCAGGTGTAACTATACTGGTTGCCTTAGGGGCCTGGTTGTGGGGGCACGATTTATCTACAGTTAAGTGTCACAACTTCTTACAGTTGTTACACCAGGCCTTTGAGGGATCATAGTTCTTCCCCCTATAGGGTTGAGGCACATAGGGAGTAGTTTAGGACCCACCCCCCTGAACAGGTTTTTGGTGCCCTTTGGAAGAGTCAGACTTTTTATCTTGGGGATTCTCACCACCTTTCCCCTGGGGAGGTTTTGCAACCACCGTCTTCTGGTCACCCCAGTGGCTGTCCTTGTCACCCTAGTCTTGACCCAGTGGTCTGCCTTCTTTCCCAATTCTTGGGGAGAAATTAGACCTAGGTCTACCAAATGCTGAAGCAACTTTTCATTTGTGCAATTACTTAGTATATGTTCCTTCATAAACAAATTGTAAAGTCCAGTAAAATCATGCACATTATGTCCAGCTAACCAACCATCCAGTGTCTTTACTGAGTAGTCTACGAAATCAATCCAGGACTGGGTCTGGGTTTTGCGAGACCCCCAGGACTCTAATTCTATACTCCTCAGTGGTGAGCCCAAATCCCTCAATCAGACTCTTCTTCATGAGTTCATACGACCCTGCATATGGCCCAGAGAGGGTCAGAAGCCTGTCTCTGCAGTTACCAGAGAACAGTTGCCACAGGAGTGCCCCCCAGAGAGGTTTCTTTACTCTTCTCATTTCACAAGCCCTCTCAAAGGCTGTGAACCACTTGGTGATGTCATCACCTTCCTCAAATTTAGGGACAATCCCTTTGGGGATTTTAGGAACAGAAGTTTCCTCCCTATCCTTAGTTTTAGTATTGCTGCCACCATTGATTGGTGCTAAACTCATCTCCTTTCTTTCTTTCTTTCTTTCTTTCTTTCTTTCTTTCTTTCTTTCTTTCTTTCTTTCTTTCTTTCTTTCTTTCTTTCTTTATTTCTCTAGAGCCAGGAGCCTGGACTCTAGATCCAATCTTTTGGCTAGCTTTGCTAAAAAGCTGTCCTCTTTACTGGGGGGTCCCCCAGTGTGTTGTCTGAGACCTGGTCCACCTATGTGGTCTGTAGGTTCCCAGAGGTTGATTCTTGGAGTCAAGGGTATGGTGGCCCTTTCTTCCCTAGGGATTACTGGAGGGGGGCCATTATCCTCCTCATCCTCATCCTCCTCCCTTTCCCCATCTATCTGGTCATCACCATGTCCAGATGGGTGGTCCTTTGCATACTCAGCCAGGAGCTCCTGGAGCCCTTGTTTCTTTGGATGCAGGCCCATTGGTAAATATTTTAGTCTGCATAAGGACCTCAATTCCTTGAAAGACAAGTGTAAGTAAGGTGTGAGGTCGAGCTCCTCCACCAGGTCCTGCATGGCATTATTTTCACTAATAGCTGGGTTTCTTTCAGACATTCTAACCTGACAGTTCTAACCCTCTACCCTTGACTACAGTGACTTTTATTTCTCTAATATTCTAAGGGGACTTAAGCAAGGTCCTGACAAGACTTTTAGTAATTTGGAAAGTCCAATTTCAGAATTCTAAAGGCAATTTTAAGAGTTCTGTCGTGTGATCAGATGTTAACCAAGTAGTCCAACAAATGCAAGTTTGTATCCCACTGCTGATCCACCAATGTAAGAAAGTGGCTCTGTACATACTGCACCAAAGTAAGGTTCAGTGTGCACAGAGTCGACAGTCCCCAGAGGTTTGGCAGAGGCTAACGTTAGATAAAACTTTACTCTCTAAAGTGGTAGCTTAGTCGAGCAGTAAGGCAGTATGAGAGGACAGTGCAAAGCATTTGTTGTACACACTCAGTCAGCAAATGGTCTCACACATTCAAGAACTGAACTCTAGGCCAAAGGTTTGTATAAAAATATATAGTTGTTTTATTTTAGAACCACAAGTAGGTATCAAAATATACTTTCTCAGAATGAGATGCTTTAGTTAAATACTTTTCAATAGGCAATAGACTTTTGAATGCAATAGTTACAGTTGTTTCAATAGGCAACACAATTCAAACACAATTATAACATTGAGCTCAATGGGAATTTCTAAGTAAATGCAATTAATTACTCTTTGGATTACTTTTGTAACCACAGGACTGCATCCTAGATTCAGTCCTGGGACATTTCCTGGAAACAGGTAAGTAAATACGTTTTGGTTACAGGTATGATTTTTAAGGAATATTATTGTATTTTAAAAGATGACACTTAAAAAAATTTTCACATAGAATCACGAATGTTATCCTATGGGAGGAAATTCACTTAGCAGGTAAGTGGGGTTATCGTTTCTATTTCTTACTCAGTGCTGGATCCTGGATTTAGCACTGGTGCATCTCCTGTAAACAGTTGAAAGAAATTGTTTTTGTTATAGGCGATTTTTAAGGAATATTTGTTTGTTTGAAAAATCGACACAGAAGAATTTCTGGCAAAAACCAGGCAATGTTATCCTATGGAGGAAAATCAAGTTAGCGGTAAGTACAGTTGTAATTACTTTTTAGGGTCAGTGCTGGGCACCAAGATCCAGCACTGGGATCTCTCCTAATAACAGGTGAATAATTTCGATTTCGTTGCTCGGCTGATTTCTAGCGAATATTATAAAGTTTCAAAACTCGACACTTAGGTGCCGATCACGATCCGGTAAAAACCGGGTACGAACCGTCGGTCGGAGCGTTTTCCCCGTCCGACTCGTACCCGGTCGTAAAACTTTACAAACATGGAATTACGATTCGCACGGAAACACCATTTCCGTACGATTCGTAAAAAACACCGACCGACGAAAATATACATACGAATGTGATCCGGGAATGCTGCGACGTGACGTCGGGACGCTTTCAGGCAGCGTTTCACGAACCAGGAATTACGATTCGAACCGACAGCAGTCCGGACGGCAATATTTTCACGGCACCCAAAAAGTGCCGCAAAAGCGAAGTACGGCGCGAATCGACCAGAGTAGGTGGCCCGGTATGCACCGTACCCCCCCCCCAGCCCCCGTAGGTACACGCCGACCCCCCCCCAGCCCCCGTAGGTACGCGCCGACCCCCCCCCAGCCCCCGTAGGTATGCGCCGACCCCCCCCAGCCCCCGTAGGTACGCGCCGACCCCCCCTGTGTGTACACCCTTGTACGCGTCGAACCCCCCCGTGTACGTTCGAGTCGTACCCCCCTTGTACGTTCGAGTCGAACCCCCCCGTGTACGTTCGAGTCGTACCCCCACCCGTGTATGTACGAGTCGAACCCCCCGTGTACGTTCGAGTCGAACCCCCCGTGTACGTTCGAGTCAAACCCCCCGTGTACGTTCGAGTCGTACCCCCCGTGTACGTTCGAGTCGAACCCCCCCGTGTACGTTCGAGTCGAACCCCCCGTGTACGTTCGAGTCGTACCCCCCGTGTACGTTCGAGTCGAACCCCCCCGTGTACGTTCGAGTCGAACCCCCCGTGTACGTTCGAGTCGTACCCCCCCGTGTATGTTCGAGTCGAACCCCCCCGTGTACGTTCGAGTCGTACCCCCACCCGTGTATGTACGGTACGCACCGTACATACACGGGTGGGGGTACGACTCGAACGTACACGGGGGGGTTCGACTCGAACGTACATGGGGGGGGTACGACTCGAACGTACACGGGGGGGTACGACTCGAACGTACACGGGGGGGTTCGACGCGTACAAGGGTGTACACACAGGGGGGGTTGGCGCGTACCTACAGGGGCTGGGGGGGGGGGTCGGCGCATACCTACGGGGGCTGGGGGGGGTACGGCACGTACCGGGCACCTGTTTGGACGTCTCCGTGGTCGTTATGGGAGTTCGGTGCGGACGGTCTTTTCACCATACGGTTGTACATTCGGACGCCCGGGATGGATCGTGATTCCCCGGTCGGACTTCACCTTTCACGTTTGTACGGTGAATCGTACGAGGACGTGTCGGACACATTTTCCGACCCGAGGACGTGTGGGGAAATATTCCCAATGCGGTTCGTATGGACTTTTTACCATGCGAATCGTGATTGCCAGTTCGTACGGCACTAGTACGATTCGTACGGTAAAAAGACCGGATACGAGTCGCACGGGGATATTTTTTACCAGATCGTGATCGGCACCTTAGAAGAATTTCCAAGTGAAACCAGTCAATGTTACTCTATGGAGAAAAAGTGAGTTATCGATTTTTGGGTAAGTACTCGACTGTCAGAGTTAGGGTTCTGGGCATAGACTCGGGGGTTTCCCAGGGTCAGGTAGGTACAGTTGTTACACCCTCAGCGGCACAGGGGCAGCCGGGTGCAGAGAGAGTTAGGCCCAATGTTATCCTATGGCGTGCAGGGGGCCTTTGATTGGTGGCTGCTTGCAGGCACACTACACAAGGTTTATTGTACAGTTAATAAAAACCATTACAAATATTTAAAATACCTGAATTTAAAAGACAGAAGATGAACATAGTCAGCAAATAAACAGGTAATGAGTCATAAAATTTATATAAATTAGTCTCGTGCTTGAAAAAATTACCGTGTCTGGGACAAGGAGTGCATTCATGTTTAATATACAAGTTCATGATGGTGATTAGGACTTTACCAGGCAGGCCACGCGGCTGTGGGAGCTAGGCTACTGGTCACTTACTCGGGGCAAGTGGGGAAGTAGGTTAGGATAGATGTTGCACTTCCAGGGGTCCTCGGGCGGATTTGTGCAGAGTGCTTTTGAGCTGTCGGGCGCTCAATGTTTTTCTATGGAGAAGCTACAAGACGAACAAAGGCTGCAAGCTCGGGGACGGACATTCTTCAGGTGCGACCACCACTTCGAGAGGTAAGTTGGGAAGCTGTAGGTTAGGTAGGCACCCAGGAGCTGGGCACAGGGGGCCGCAGGGCGCCGGGTGCAGGGGTGTCTTTTTGCATCGGGAAATCTTACCCTCTGCTGGTCGCGGTTGGAGGGGTCCCTGGTTCTGAGACTGCAGGCGTCGTCAGGAGTGTCGAGATGGGTTCTTGGGTGCTGGATTCTGGGTCACAGTCGCCGGGGGGACATCCTCGTGGTCTTTGTCCACTAAGGCACAGGCCAGGCTTGGCGGGTGCAGAGTGTGCAGGGTTTGCGGTTCCTGGCTGGTGCCAGGGGTTATTGCTGGTTGTTGAGCAGGGCCACTGCTCGTGGGAGTCCCAGTCTTTTAGAGTCACAAGGCAGTCAGGTCCTCCGGGGTTTTTGAGGTTGCTGTCCACTGGAGACGCCGGGATTTAGCAGGAGCAGTTTCGAGGGTCGACAGGCTTGTAGGGCTGGGGCCAAGTCAGTTGGTGTTGTCCTCTTCTTAGCAGCTGCACGGCATGTCTTCTTTCTTCTTGTTCTTCTTGCTTGTTTTAGATTCGGGATCTGAGGAAGGAAGGTTCAGTGAGCCCCTATACTAAATTTAGGGGCGTTACAGGTAGGTAGAGGTCAGGGACCAATTGGTCCCTTCCCTGGGGTGGGTACACCCCCCTAGCCTGCCACTCTCCTGTGGGAGGGGGGCAGCAGCCTAGTCCTGATTAGGTAGGGCTCCCCATCTTCAAGATGGCGAGAGCCCGAGGTTTTGCTTCACCTCGCCTCCCCCACCTGAGGGGTGGGGTTGGCAGAGGCTGGCACACCCCGTCCTTCCTTGGGATTTCCGGCCATTCTTCCCGCCAGAGTGGGGGGTTTAGAACCGGTTGGGGCCAGTTGCTGAGTACAGCAAGTGGCCTGGAGAAGCTCACAAAGGGGGCATGCCTTTGAAGCTTCCCCGGCCCATCCTGGGGGAGGAGACCTAGCACCTCACCCAGGATGTGCATTGTTGCAGACCCACGAGAGCGGATGGCTCTCTACCCAGGGGTCCAGCAACACATCTGCTGGGTGGCAGCCTAGGCAGCCTCTCAGTCAGGACACTGGTTGTTGGTTAGATGCCCTCTGTCGTGCATCTTACAGTAAATCCCACACTGGCATCAGTGTGGGTTTACTGTGCTGAGAAGTTTGATATCAAACTTCAGTCTTCAGTGCAGCCATCATGGTGCTGTGGAGTTTGTAATGTCGACCTCCAGCACCATATACTCTTAATGGCAACACTGCACTTACAGGGCCCAGGAATGGACCTGGGCACTGTAGGGGTACAGGGCTCTTGCACCTGTACCCTCACCACTGGCATAGTGCACCCAGCTAGAGGGGTGACTGAGGTATGCCAGGACAGTGTGTTTGTGGGCATGGCACACAGGGATGTGTGCCATGTCGACTCTCTGTTTTGTTCTGCACGAAGACACTCAGCCTGCAAAGGCAGTGTGTGTGTGTCAGGGCACAGGGCCTCTAAGGGTGGCACAATAAGTGCTGCAGCCCTTAGGGGCCTTCTCTGGTCACAGGGCCCTGGGTACCTATGGTACCATTTACCAGGGGCTGACATTTGTGGCCAGAGATGCCAATTGGGTTTAGGCTTCAACACAGTTTTAGGGAAGGAACACAGGCCCTGGGCACCTGATTGGCAGGAGCCCAGTGCACACTCAGTCAAAGTACATCAGCAATTCAGCAAAAAGTGGGGGCATACCATGCAAGAAAGATGGCACTTTCTCACACCCATCATGAGTCACGGATTAGAGTATGGCTGGGCAGTGCTTAATTTGTAAAATATTAAGTCCAGGTGCTGAGATTTAAGCAGGAGGCCACACCCACTTTCCCCAGCTCTGCCTACTTGCTTCTTGAGTTAATTCGACTGACTATCGCTGCTGCAGCTGCGCAGTCGCCAGGTGGGTGAAAAGTGGGGACACTACTCTGATCCGCATTGGTCCGACCTCGAGAGGAAAGACGATTCAACACCAAGGAGCAACGGACAGGGCGGCGCGCTGAGGAAATATGAATTTTATGATCAGTTATGTCCCCTATCTTAGACCCCAACGGCTCCATGTACATGCTACAAGTACATGTATGTTCCCTCCAGTTCCAGTTATGAAGACGCAAATACATGTGCGTCCACCGTCAACATGTCCTCTTTCAGATCCGCCATGAATGGGTCGGATATTCCGTTCCTAAGTATGAAAGGCCACCGACTTTATGTGGTTCACTTTCCATATTTTACAGTTCAGGCGAGTAGGCCCTGAATTCTGCCATCAAGCCTTTTCCTGCCTTCTGCCTCTGAAAGCTCCAGTCTGAGCTCGCATCTGTATCCATGAACTTTGTCCTACTCCCTGCGCGGCTAACGGTGCCTGACTCGGCCTGTTGCCTGCCAAAAACTGTATTTCACCTTCAAGATTATCTGCTCCGCTCCTCATCCAATGCATTCCTGTCTAGTAGTTTAGGTAAACATTCTTCCAGCTACCGAGCAAAGGGCCCGGCCTCACTGTCCTCATGCAAGTAATTCATAGCCCCTGTTACCATGGAAGATTCCTGCCCCCTCGCATCTCATGTAGACACTTAGACGCTTGTACACGCACTAACAGTCAGTATAGAATAGATTCCGCCCGAGAGACCTTTCCTTTTGGATAACACAGTTCTTTAAACATAAGATATTAGATATGATTTGGGATTAGGTTGACCTGACCCCCCAGACTTCTGTCTCCATATGTAGAGCTAAATGTCAAGTCCCCTTCACCCTCTAGTTGCACGTCAATCACACGTCATGCGGCTGCGCGCGCATTTCTGCCAAGTATTTCTGCTGACATTGCAGGATTCTCTTATGGATCCACCCACTTGTGACATCATGTTTAATGACGTTTCTAGTTTACGCCTATATGTACGCCTTTTTTCATTACGTATGTGTATTCTTATCTGTATTATCAGCTGTTACGCCTCCTGCATCTGTTTTAATGTAATTCTTTTCATATAAATATCTTTACTTGTCAATAATGTATTGCCTTCCCTTCCTGAACCTTCGTGGTGATGGAATTTGATGCCTATGGTTCGAACCATAATTCCTCTGTAGAGGAATAAAGCCTTTCAGAACCTCTAATACCACGGATTCTGCCTCTTATTTTTACTGAGTTATTCTTACTAGACTTTACCGCATAAAAATAGTATAGGTAATTAAATATTTACCACAGCGCTCCCATTCCCTAAAAGAGGAGCTGCCAGTCTGCCGTGGGTTGGATGGCACCAAAGAGGCGGATTCCAGTTTTCTGTTAATCCCGATTAAAAGATTTTGAAATTTTGGTGGCTTGAGCTCCCCGCCTCTTGCCACGCTCTGACAAGCTACCTTACAACCCCAAGCCTATCTTTGATTGACCCATAGCCTAGTCAGGCAGTTAACACTTTCCTTTCTACTTAGAAGTGGACAATACTTGCATCTTCTGCGCTAACTGGCCATATGTTTCTATTTGATGAGCAAAACCTATAGCATACATAACGTCTATAGGAGATAAATGATATCCCTAAGCTTTCTTAATTCAATGGGACATAGCTAAGTGCCCATCCCAAATCTGCTCCAAAATGATTGTCATATATTGATTGTTATGTTATTGGCCTTCATCTAGCCCATACCTGTTGCTGCAAATTTATTTAACATATCAGCAAAATGGTTTTCAATGAATGCTAACCGATTGGTTACAAAACCAAATCCTTTTGTGACAAAACAAATCCGTGTGTAAAAAACAAATCTAAACACTGCCATCAAAGTTAAAGTATGTAAAATGCCCAAATAATTTGTAATAAACAACAATAAAGACATGATAAAAATAAATCAATGATGAGCAAAACACAGATTTGTAGCAAGACCAAAACTACAAACCAAATGTGGGAACTAAACTCATGACCTTTTTGGGGAAACGTAAAGTATATAAAATAAAATAAAATTAGCATATTAACGATGTGGAAATAACACTAAAATCTTACATTAGCACTCTGGTGAAAGAATGCTTTTTACATACACCCAGTGATGTGCACGCTCTCTGTGTATGCTGCTGTAGGGTGCAGCGGTGATAGGACCATACAAAACTCTTGCCTGTGCTACTGGCATCATTGTTATTACTCGGGGAGCCCAGCAATCAGGGTTGTATGGCCAGGCAGGTTATTTACATAAAGATAATGCGCAGCAAATGAGAGGTGCACGTTTCCAGCACGTACCTCCGCCATTAAAACAACATACTTGCTTCACACTACAGTACTACTAGCGCATGTTAAAATGAAATAACTACTTACTTTGCCTTATGTTTTAATGAGAGGCCTGCTGCTGCTGGAGTCATCGCGACACACGCTGCTTGCTTTTTGAGATGACTCGACTCTTTCGACTCACTAGCTCTGCTGCAGCTGCGCAGTACGGTATGGCGGGTGAAGAGTGGAGACACTGGTCTATTCTGCATTGGTCCGGCTCATTGAGAGGAAAGACAATTCAGTTCCAAAGAGGAACAGATGTAGGAGGGCTAATCCATTTTTCAATTGTCATTGATAGACACAAGGGCCAGTACAATTGTGTTACTAGCGAAAAACATGTCTATGCGGGACAGTATGTGGTGTGAGGCAGTGCTTAAATGGACTGGTACTCACCGGTACGGAGTACCGACACTTTTCTAGCCCTCAGTGCCGGCACTTTTCTTCAGGCAGGGAGAGTACCGGTACCCTGATTGATGTCACGCCAGGCTTAGGGTCCGTATCCCCTCCAAAGCAGGACAGATGACGCTCTGCTTCCGGATCTTGCAATAACACTGAGCCATGAAGTCGACTTTTGCTGAGTTCCGCTGGTAAAGTCCTGAGGCGCCCCTTTGTATTTCCTCACAATACAGGGGTTTGAGGGGTTACGTCATGCTGTGATTGACAGAGCAGGATCTAGCCAGACCTTGCACTGTTGATTAGGCGTGTACCGGCATTCAGCTGGAAATGCCGCGGCCCGCGTCCCACGCAGGGGGACATCAGCAGGGCAGCCCTCTAGTGGCCGCCCGTCGGAGGCCCCCCCCCCTGCTCCGCCTCTCCAGCGAGGCCGCGCCTCGGGGAGGGGAGGCCCCAATGGGTTGGTCTTGGGGAGGCGTGCTGCGAGGCTGGGCGAGGCTAGCCCCCTCTCTTAAGCGCCTCACCCCCTCTGATCTTCCTCTGCTTCCTACGCCCCTGGCCGCGCGAATTGGCGCTCCTGGCCACGCGAATTGGCGCTCCTGGCCACGCGAGATATGGGTCCATTGTCTGGCGTCGGTTCTTCCGCTGTCGGGTCCTGGCGTCGGCATTTTTCCGGTGAGTGCAGGGGTGTTGTTGCCCCCTCCCACGTAGTCTTTTGACGGCAGTGTGGGCTATGCGGGGGACAGTCGGGCGCCGTGGCAGTTGTCCGGGCCCCATTTGGAGTGGGGGTCGGGTTTGTGCAGTGAGTGGTTCGCTGGTTGCCCGTGTGGGGTCCTTCTTCCGAATGCATCCAGGGATCAGCGGGGTTAGGCGCGGCAGCCGGAGCAGAGTTGCGTTGGGGAGTTAGGCAACAGCGCTGAAAGAAGTTTACCGGCGGCATCAGTCAAGCGGGTTATTTGAATTTACCGCCTTGGGATCAGTTGTGCGCGCGGGTAATATATGCGAGCACAGCGACCACGTATGGTGCATAGTGAGGGCAGACATTACGGCCGTGTAAAGCGCTACACTGAACAAAATTACAACTAGCGAGGCGCTTTGTGGTTGGTTTTCCACCTGGCTTTCTGGCAGCAAGCGTTCTTCGTGGCTCATGCTGTTGGCGGCCGTTGTCCGACATGTTTTAATAATTCCACTTCCGTTGGCCATGGCACGTCCCGTAATTTGCTCATGGTTTGTTTTCCACCTGGCTGGCTGAGCCACCTTGTCACCGATGGCCTAATATATATGTACTATAAGTACATTGTGTATTTCTGAACTTAGTTTTCATCTTTTCTTACATTGTACCTCATAATGTAACCACGTGATGCTTTTAAAGACGCAAGTTTAATAGTTGTTGTTTCTCATCTTGCGTGAAAGGGAGTTTCACTTTGGTTACAGGCCGGAAAGCGGGCTGGCGAGACAGAGCGGCAGCTAATCGTCGCCCTGAAATCGATACGAGGCACGGGAGTGATTTGCAGGGCTGCTGACGAGGGCGTGTGTAGAGCAGGTGACGGATGGTGCTCGGGGACCCGAGGCCTCTGTGGTTGCGGCGTGCACAAAGGGTATCCACTCTCCGCAGTGCCGAGAGGCAGCGCCTCTCCACCCAACTTGGACCGGACAGTCCAGGCTGAAAGGCGCACGTGCATCTGTGAGTATGCCCCACCCCCCCCCCTCCGTTTATCGATCAAGTCAGGCTCTGCGTGTGGTGGAAGGGGGCCCGTTGTGTGTCCAGGACATGTAAATGGAGAGCTGTTTAATTCTTTGTGGGTTGAAACACTTTGCCAGAGTCGTGCAAAGTGCTCTGAAACACAATTTCTCATATACGCATGAAAAGTGAATGCATTTTTCACTGTCGAGCAGCCACCTCACCGAGCTCATCTGTAGAAGCGCAGTAATGGGCATGTTTGCATGTTGTTTGCCAGGGCGTGATTAAGCCACACTTCAAGGATTGTATTGTTTTATCGCCGGTTCTGACTGTGGCTTAAAAAGGTTTGGATGGTGCTGGGGAGGTATTCACGCTTGGCCGGTACGTTAGGCACAAGGTGTACTTAGCATTACTAAGGATGCTTTTCTTCTCCTAGAGACCCGGAGATCTGCTCCCTTGGCTACAACAAATAATCATGTGACGGAGTTTGTTTCAGTTCCGAGACCTTGTGAGAGTAGATTAGGCCGTTATAAGTGTTTTAAACTTCCTTATTTTATATTTGTCGTGTTTCCCACAGTTGAAGCGGTCTGTTTGAAAACAAACCATACCATTTATAAAGACTGGAAATATCGAATTCAATATTCAGTGCGGGAGGTGAGCACCGGACACATACAGGGCGGGAGCAGGTCTGGGGGTGACACAGCTTTCCAAGAATCCTTTCCCAGGCGCTTCATCAAATTTCTCCTCCTATGTTTAGCCTCCAAAAGCACGTGGGGCCTGGGTCACCTTAAGCAGCCTGCAGGAAATTGGAAAGATTCTGTATTGGTATAATTGTGCTTTATTTGTTGAAAATGCTTTTATCTGGGAAGGCACTGTGGCCAAGGTTGTTTATCTGTGTGGACACACCCCTCCGGTTTAAAGTAGGATATACTGTAGACGTAAGTCAGGCAACCCTCGAACCACAGTTGGATATGCGAATAAATATGGCTTAGATGCATCGATAATACGTGCATGTTATAGACGTGTGATGATCCCCGGTGAATATTATGTTCCAATTGCAGTCTGGTCCGTTCCCATATTGTTGATTTCATGTACCCATAGAAAGCATGAAGGGCAGGGTAAGAAATGCGGCGCACTATTTGAATCGGGGAAATTTGCCTGCACACCATGAGCCACAGCATTAGTGGGGTGGTTTGGGGCACCGGCTGGGGATAGATATATGCCGCCTGGCGGACACTATGGGGATGGTTCTATTACTCGACACGCAATGAGTGTCAGTAAAATTGCTGATGACGCGGGCCATGTCTAATTTGTATGGCGCCTCCCATCAAACTCTCGGTCGATCCTGGCCTAATATATGAACTCTGGGTCAGTAATTAACATTCAACGGAGGGACGAGCCAAGATGGCAGGGGCGTCAATTGTTTTCGTAGCAGCAACGTAAACGGTACAAATTCCGGGCGCTTGTAGTGCAGGGATGTTTACAGTGTGGTCTAAAGCATTCTATTTATCTGAAATGCACTGTGTGGTCAAGAAAGATTGAAATTTTCGGGACAAACGCCGAGCACCTTTGTTTCAGACGCATGTTCACAATTTGGTCTACGCCGCCCTGTTTTCGGGACATGCATTGTTTTTGGGTTGTTTAATTGTTGCAGATACGCTCGCAGATAGAGTTCGCGCTATATAAATAGGCAACAACAAAGCAGAGTAACAGCCAGGGGGAGTGAAAAGCATATGCCAGAATGTGTAACGTAAATACGGTGCTATGTAAAGCGCTCCAATACCTTCGGGTTGAGTTCGCGCTATATAAATATGCAACAATTTTCAGCCGTAAGCGCATAGAATATCTGCTGTGTTCGCCCCGTGTCGCTGTGCTTTGCTGTCAGAGGCCTGAGACTGGCAGAGTAGCGTAGGGGCCAGCTGCAGTGTGTCCCAAGCCTGACAACCTGATGATAGTTCTATTAAGCCCCCAGAATGGAACACGAGTGATAATAATATCAACTTATTTGTTATATAGCGCATCTAATCAGAGCCCAACACTACTTACAACGCGCTGTACATAACAAGTTCTATTAATACGCAATTGAATGGTACTCAATTTATCGGGCGCCAAAGGATGTAAGGTCATAGTGTCATCCCAGATGTGATCAGGAAGTGCCAGATTCTTCGGTCACAGCACAATAACTACACTCCATCAATAAAACTATACTGCCTGCCAGCAGGGATGACATGAGTCTCCTACACTTCGAGTCCTTTGGCTCAGGTAACTTCCCGATACACTGATTCGCATGCATATGATTGATTGGCTCTGCGTTTTTTTTTTTTTGGGTGAGAGGCGGGGTCGAAAACAACGCGGGGTCAAAAAGTATGGCGCAATAAAAAGCTATTTGTCCAGACAATCAGCACAAACGTGCTATCTTGGTAGCAGGAGTACAAATATGTCAAAGGTTCAGCCTAACACCCAGTCTCAACCATAATGCAATGGTCAGCTTGTGGAAAGGTGTAGCACAGAAATTGATCTACCGATGTTAATATTGTGAGTTCCACGCTTGAGTCAAGAGATACTGCTGTCTTTCATCTTTGCCTGGCCATTCGAAAACAGCCGGTGTAAGGTTTCTTTCAAATCACAATCATAGGGGCAGCTTAGTCTATACAGAAAAGCCAGCAGCCTGAGCCGTTTTGAGAGAAGTTGAAGGCCTGGGTTTGCGCGTCAAACATAACATCCTGAAGGTAGTTATTATTGTGAGTTCCACGCTCAAGTCAAGAGATGCTGCTGCCTTTCATCTTTGGCCTTGCTATTCGGAAACAGCTGGTGGGATGTTTTCTGCAACACAGTCGTAGTGGCAGCTTAGTCTATACAGGACAGTCAGCAGCCGAGCTGTTTTGAGACAAGCGGAAGGCCTGGGTTTGTGTGTCATACTTAACATCTTTAAGGTTAGTCTCCCTGTTCACAAGGAGGCAAGGGGAAGCCCAGAGTGACATGGTTGACCGAGACTTAGCCTGGCTTGCCTGTTCTGCGACCTTGTGAGGTCTGTTTATGTATCGTATGAAGGTGACAGAGGCTGTCACTGTTGTTTTATAGGCAACAGGGCCAGATGACATTTAAGTGCATTGTGTGCTGGAAACTAAGGAACGGGTCCATTTTAGTAAGCACATAGAGCGCGGGGGGGGCGTTTCTAGTGCTAAAAGAAAGTCGAGACAACCCAGTTAAGTTTCAGTGCACGGCCACATTTGGTGGGGCAATTCCATGTGTAAAGCATTACACCAGTCAGCCCTGGGAATTAGGCAGGCGTACGATTAGCTGAGATTTTGCCCAAACTGAGGGAGAGCATATCGACCGTAATTCACAGTGGAGCCAGGGTAAGCGTTACAAAGCAATGCTGTAGATTTTCTGTAGAATGCCGCATGGCTAGCTTCAGAGATAAGGCCCTGACCTTTCACAAATATTCACAAGGGGTATAGACCATTCGGCATTCCCGATATCCTGCCAGGAGATATGGTTCAACGCCGGTTCCAACAGACTTGTCTGCCCCCACGGGCTATCCTTCCAGGGCTTAAAACCAGTGAATGGAAAGGGGCATCTTTTTCGACCTGTGATGAACTGGGAAAGGAAGCAAGGCGGGCTTGATAACTCTTACTTCCACCTGCGTTGGCACATCTTGTCAGGAGTGATTGTCAAAGGTATTGCACTTCAGCCAGGCTAGTTTAACACCCATCCACCCCAAGCTAAGTGTCCAAGGTGATATTGGCCCGCATATACACAACCCAGTATCAGGCCCCTGGGGGTCATCAGCGTCATGAATTACTAAATTCTACTGAACTGGAGGTGTGACCGGGTTCTACACTAGCAGAAGTTAGGGAGTGCAAGCCTCCGCCTAGGGGGGCGGCTGGCTGAATTTGATGAACTAGTTCAAACGTTTCACAGCACTACACGGGGGAGAGTGTCCATTACCTGTGCATTCTTCTACCAGACACCCCAGAATGGCATGCCCTCATCTACATGGTCATAACTGAGAGAGCAGAGAGCGACCATACCTCTTGGACTTTGCACTTAAACTTTCTAATAATGGAAAGGGCTTAACACCTTCTGAAATGAGCATGACCAGAGATGTGTTGCCTTTCAACGACATTTGACAGGTTAAATGGGCAAAGCCAGCGGAAAAGCCAGATGTATTGTCATCAATTAAGGCAGACGTGACCCAGGTATTGGCAAGATAGAGACACTGCCAACTATGAAGATGTACATGAAATCATAACTGGGGCTCACAACAAATTATTTGATAAAATAAGAGGTTTCTTTTTTCAAGCCACTATGTCGGTGCCACGAATTACCATAACGCAGCAACGCCGGTATAACAAGGTCTGTAGGCAAACCATTAACTCCTTGCAGCAGCAATAATGTTTAAAATCTAGCTAATATTCAACCAGCAACGAAACTGTATATGCTGTCCCAGTGGAGAGCAAGAAAAGATTGGGATGAACAGCGGAACTAGTTTAAGACCCTATCATCCAATTTATGCAACTTAATTTGCAAGTAGAAAGGCTAAAACAAGGAGATGTTGCTAAGATACGGGTCGGTTTGCATTAAAAAATAGGATAATACAATGTGCAAGGAAGCAAAAGTAGGGGGTTAATGGCCGAAAAGGTAAACGTGGCAGAGTTAGCAGTTTTATCGAATTTTCAGTTCTTTGTACTGGCATGCTGTAGGAAGGTGAGATTGTCTCTACGACACAGTTGCCAACGATGCTGTCACCAGCTAAGGTTGTGGCATTAACCATCCAGAGACAGTGACATGATGCAGCCAGGGACAGTGAGCATATGTTACCGTGTGCTGGGTGTGAGTACAAAGACGGAGGCTGTTGCAGCAGGAGCTGTAGCTCAGTGGCACTGTTGTCGGCCTTTGGTGTTGCAGGTCCCTAAAAAGCAGGGGTTCAATCCCCAGCAGTGGAGGCAAGGTCATCTCTGGCGGGCAAAATCTAGAGCAATTGTTTTCCCATACTGTCCAATGCTCACGGCCAGATTGCAGGTCCATAAGCGCCTATTTCACCATGCCTTGGTAGCAATGCCATATTTTCAAGCCTGAGAAACAGATGTAGGTGTTGCCCTTCCCGCTCAGCCTTTCCTTGGAGCCAGGGAGTTGGGAAACGTTCACAAATTTTGGTCCTCGAGCTGAGAGATACGTATTCTTCAGCAGCTCAGTCAGTCATAGTAGCTTCATCCGGAGCCATGATAAACGGCGTCCATACAGCAGTTACGTTAAATGTTTTGCCCTGTCGAGACATCATGCAAACCTCGAAGCAGCAGCAATTTGGGAACCATGACACTCTCAATACATCACTTGGGGCATGGGTTTTCATCAGACATGCATTGCTCCAAGATGAGGTGGAGGGGTTCTATGAGCCTTATGGGGTACACCTGTCCAGGGTAGGGATGGACATGTGCTTGCTGGACGTGCAAGAGGCGCTCGCAGGGGCAGGGCATCAGTAGCAGCAATAGAGGGAAGGGGGGGCTCTGGCATCGACGGGTGCCTCCCCAGAGCTGTGGCGGAGTTACAGGGCGATCTGGAGGCAGAAGGGTACAGTAAGGGTACCTCTGCGACAGGCGGTACAGTAAGGGTACCCCTGTCCGGCACAGTAAGGGTGCCCGAGCCAAGGTCCGGGAGCCGAAGGAGGCTGGGAAGACCGCGACGGCGCCCCGTTAGTCCTTCGGGCGGTTGGGGGGCCTGACCAACCGGGGGTGTGCCACAACACGCTCCGCCCCCGTTAAAAGGGGCGGGAGTATTAGACAGATCACGTGATCCAAAGGAGGATCTGAAAAAATGTGCCGCACTGCAGGGCATCGACCCACCGTGCGTGCTGGCTCGCAAGGCGGGCGGAGCAGCGAGGGGCTGCTTGCCCTGGATCGCCCATAAGATAACCCACTTATCGTCATACTTATGTTGTATGAAATAAACCTGCGACAGTTCTTCACCCATAATGAAAGTGTCAGTGTAATCTTTGGGTGACGTCTGTGCATGCGTGTTGTGTGGAGCGGATGACGGTGTGGTCACTATGCTTTCTTTTATTCAGTGCACGAGCTGCTTCTCTTTGTGTGCCCCATCAACATTAATGGCTGCATCTACAGAACAGCGAGGGGTCCATCGGCGGGTGTGAAAGTAGCTCTGCCCATTGAGCAATGCATAGCAGGGAACACTGCAGCGCTCCAGAAAGGAGCTCTCGGGACAACTGGCAATGGATCTGGCTGGGGAAAACAAGATGATGAACATAGAGCGAAGGGGAGGGAGGGATGTAAAAAGGTGAGGTGATAGCTGAAGCTAGGATTGGCGCTTTTTTTCAGTTAAAAGTACCAGATATTTGTTCAATTCTGAAATCGGAGCTTAAAAATGGCATTTTGAAGTGATTGCATGATTTATGCTTTTATTTACTGTTCTATATCATATGTATCATCATGTCTTGCCCTTAGCGCCGCCCCTAGCCCCGCCCACCCGACACACCTCTAGCTCATTTTAATGAGTACCTGCACTTATTTTTTTTCCCATTTAAAGCACTGGTGCAAGGCCGAATGAAATGTAAATCCCCATCCTTAACCCCTGGCAGACGCGCCAAACGTCAAAGGGAGCATATGAATCAATAACTCGTTTCAGTCCAGATTGGAACTTTTCATACAATGATATGCCAAGTGCAACAAAGATGTCCAGGTGTCAAATTGATGTCGCCACAATAAAGATTAGCCAACACCATTGACTCAACTCTGATAAACGGAGATGAAATATTGAGGTGTGGGGTCTGAGCTTAGCCGGGCTGTGAGATAGCCACCCTCTAGAGAGGCTCCACGGATAAACATAAAATCCTGCCAGCATTCTCCGAACACTGGGCTACCTACCCACCCGGGCAGTCACCGTAGTGCAGAGGCGCAACTAGAGCCAAATTTCAGGGGGGGGGGCTGAGCAAAAATTTCGGGGGGGGGGCTGAACTTTAAGCAATAGGCAGAGTGGAGCTGCAGGGGCTCTTAAAGAAGGGGTGAAACAACAGCGAGGCCTCATTAACATGCAAATGGTCTTTTAAAGACCTGTGAAGTGCTCGGGTGCGGCTGCTTTTTTTGCCCGGGAAGCTGTCTCATCCCGGGCTGCCACACACGACGGGGGGGGGCTGAAGCCCTTTGAGTCCAATGGGTGTTGCGCGCCTGCCGTAGTGACCGCAACCAGTGAGGCCCCAAATGGAACATTTTGGTGACATTTGCTGACCTCTATGACCCGCTGAGGTGAGCGGCGTACTGCAGCCTACAGATACTGGGGAGCCCTGTGCCTTGGTTGTTCTTGAGGCGGGCGACCGCACTCTCCGTGTTTGGTGTACCGGGGGCTTGCCATGGCTGCAGCTCGTTTTTAGGTCTCGGGACCATCCGGTCGGCAGACCGGAAGTCCGGAGATTTAATGTCTTTGAGAAGAGGGGCTTGCACCCGCCCCTCTTCTCTCCTGTTCTCCATTGGCTGGCCTCTTAAATGCTGGCCAGCCACTGGAGAAGAGGTCCAGTCACTCCAATTATGCCCCGTCCTTTTCGGATCGGGGGGCGTGTTTTTTGCGAGAAGTCTCACGGGAGGAGACAACAGCAAAACACGCCCCCAAATCCGAAAAGGACGCTGCGTTTCTCCGAGGCAGTTCTTCTCAGCCTCGGAGAAAGGCGGTGGTGTCCCTGCGGCTCGAGCCCATAGCTGTTCAGCCCTTACCTTGTATCCCCGGAGCCAACTCTTGGTTCTCAGCGCTTTCAGGCCTCCACAGTACCTCAGGTGCTCCCGGGGCATCTTTTTTCCCTCTTTCCTCTGTTACGTATTCAACGCCCTCCCTCAAACCCTGCCCAGCAACAAACAGGAGTACTTTCGTAACTGGGAAATACTATGCAGAATTCCGACGATCGATGCAAATTTAGTATGCACAGTAACTCCCGTTAACTCATAATTCAATAAATTAGAGATTAAACTGCCGAAAGATTCGTGTGAAGCACGAGTCACCGACCACTACTGCTCACGAGTCTCGGTCATGTGAGAGACCGGCTGTCCTTGTGAACAGGTCCTTTCGACTGCCGCGGTGACTTCGAGTCGTGACAGAGTTCAAGCATCGCCCACTGTAGACCACCATGGATCAGCCAGCAACCTTGACTAAGCCGAAAGAGGCTGACTCCCCATCAAGAGCGCCAGCCAAACCACAAATAAAACGATCCTGCCGAGTATCTACCCTCTGAAGAAAGGTAGGACAGGAGGCACGTGTAGACTCCGTAACCAATCAGCACATTGAAATTCTTTGCGGAGCACTAGGATTGGCCGAGGTGCCGCCAATTGCTCCAATGATTGCCCTTATTGCACATTACCAGTACCTCCCACTCTCACAAGACTCCCTGAATATGTTGGCTGTCCTTGTGAACAGGTCCTTTCGACTGCCGCGGTGACTTCGAGTCGTGACAGAGTTCAAGCATCGCCCACTGTAGACCACCATGGATCAGCCAGCAACCTTGACTAAGCCGAAAGAGGCTGACTCCCCATCAAGAGCGCCAGCCAAACCACAAATAAAACGATCCTGCCGAGTATCTACCCTCTGAAGAAAGGTAGGACAGGAGGCACGTGTAGACTCCGTAACCAATCAGCACATTGAAATTCTTTGCGGAGCACTAGGATTGGCCGAGGTGCCGCCAATTGCTCCAATGATTGCCCTTATTGCACATTACCAGTACCTCCCACTCTCACAAGACTCCCTGAATATGTTGGCTGTCCTTGTGAACAGGTCCTTTCGACTGCCGCGGTGACTTCGAGTCGTGACAGAGTTCAAGCATCGCCCACTGTAGACCACCATGGATCAGCCAGCAACCTTGACTAAGCCGAAAGAGGCTGACTCCCCATCAAGAGCGCCAGCCAAACCACAAATAAAACGATCCTGCCGAGTATCTACCCTCTGAAGAAAGGTAGGACAGGAGGCACGTGTAGACTCCGTAACCAATCAGCACATTGAAATTCTTTGCGGAGCACTAGGATTGGCCGAGGTGCCGCCAATTGCTCCAATGATTGCCCTTATTGCACATTACCAGTACCTCCCACTCTCACAAGACTCCCTGAATATGTTGTGCAATGGGATCTGTTTGGTATGCGACCCGGAAGTGCTGGATTTACAGGCAAATGACATCCGTGAAAAGATCAACAATGGACCATAGACTTAAAGCTGAATTCACGGGCGGCTCTGTAAGTAGTCTGGTTGTCTACTTTGCCTATACCAGATTTGTTTATTCAGACAGTAGTTTCAGGTTGTATCTGTAGTCTGTCAGATTCTCGCTCGTAGAGAAGCTGACATTCCGTAAGGCGAAAGAGCACTTTAACTTTTTCATTTGTTGTGCATTGATAATAGTGCAATCATTCGATATATTACTATATTAAAATAACTTCAGCATTATTATCCAGATCTGAAGTGGTAATCTTTAAAAAAAAGTACTGCACTAACGTTTTATTCGATTATTATATTTGCCATCGCTTCTCTGCTTATAACAGTCCAGTAATCGCCATATATGACTAAGCAACATGTGTGCACTGTTGCACCTGTTCATGTAGTGTACTCTGAAGTGCATTTTCTGTGAAGGAAGATGAGTCTATGTTTGTAGCCACTTCCCGCCGCACAGCGCCTGATTTCCGGCTCAAAGGTACATTCCTGTCCCACGTTCCGCTTCTGACTGCATGCCACAGCTCTCCGCTTCTAAAAGTACTTCCTGCATTTCAGCAGCTCCGGCCTGCCGGCTCTACTTAACTGATAGATTATGCGTCATCAGACAAACGAAATTGTCAACGTGCCTGGTTCCGAAGCTGCAGCAGAATTTCTTGATCATACCATTTGCTCCCCTTTAAGTCAGCTACTTGTTTAGTCTGTAGAATCAAAGCCTTGTTACCAAACCCCGCGTATTGTGCGCAGCTGTGTCTCAATCTAAAAAAGCTTCACAAATTGAACATTATTTAAAGTGATGTAGTGTGCACAATAGCACAGTACAGGAGTGTGTTCTTGGATGTATGCTTAGTAAATACATCCATCGGTGTGCAGTTTACGTCCTTCCACCTTGAATACCACTTCAACGATTGTGTGTGATTCTGGAGGAAAAAAAACTCTTGAGGACACCGACTCTGCAGAAACTTCCTCCACAAAGCTGACTCCTCAATGTTTCCTGATTTACTGGCATTCCTAGGACATCAGGTTTTAAAAAAAACCCTGCAGTTCGTTTTTTTCCAGTATCATAGATCCCCTGTTTCCCTTTCACATGGGAGCTCCCTTTGGTGGGTTTGTGAGGTAATCCTCACGCTGGTTGGTGCTAGCTAGCTGTACCACCACAGACTGGCTTCTCCACCTCTGCGCCATGGCTGGGGTGCTCTGCTGTACCAACAGCAGCCCTTCACACCCACGAGCCGCTTCCCATCCGTGCACCTCAGCACCGTGTCAGGGGAGGGACATCACAAGAGGGGGTCAAAGGGCATTATGTGCCCCAGCTGCCGCGCCATTCCAGGGCCCGCATCCCTAATGCACAATGAATGTTCTTTCACCTGTATCCCTGCTGCGCCTGTATAAGGCCTTAGCATTCTAATAATACTTCAATGTCTGCCCCTCCCTGACACCAGCCCTTTGAGGGGTCGATGGGTAGTATTGAGTTTACTCTAGCAAGCCAGGACATCTCGAGTCCTGCTCTGGCTTAATCTCTCTGCATATAAGTGTTCAAATTAATTTACTCGGCAAAGCGCACGCTCGGGTACTGCGTCCTTCCTACCCACCCGGAAATACCCAAAGGTCCCATTTCAGCTGTCTCCGTGACTACCTGGTATAGACTGCACTCGCCTTCAGGCCACTCTACTCGATGCACCAGAAGTTCGCAGTGCCTCCTGGAAGCAGACATGGGTTACGTGAGCCAGGACTTCTCCCTCAGTAGAGAGAACGCAAGAATGCACCCCCTCTCGGTTTATGTACCCCCTCTCGGTTTATGCACCCCCTGTGAGTGTATGCACCCCTTCTCGGTTTATGCACCCCCTGTGAGTGTATGCACCCCCTCTCGGTTTATGCACCCCCTCTCGGTTTATGCACCCCCTCTCGGTTTATGCACCCCGGATCAGTGGGTTAATGTGTTTGCTGCAGAGGTCTCTGTGTGTGTGTATGTGTGTGCCTATGTGTGTGTGCCTCTGTGTGTGTGTGTGTGGCTTTTTTTGAAGGTGGCTCTATGCGTGGGTGGCTCTGTCTGTGTGTGGGTTGCTCTATTTGAATAGCTGTGTAGGTGGTTCTGTGTGTGTGTGGGTGGCTTTGTGTGTGTGGCTCTGTGTGGGTGCAAATGCAATAGGTCTCGCATTTGAGACAGATTAAGCTATTGACATTGTAAATAACAATGCAGTTTCTTTAAAATGTTTCAAAAACAAAAACATAAACAAAAATAATGTCATGAGCAATGCCAATAGCTCTAACTTTAACAATGCCGAGACCATTGCATTGTAAATGCTTGTTTTTCTCAACTGTCCGTGCCCTCCAGTGAAGCGCTCTTTGCTATTCCAGCTGCCTGTCGCCGGATCATCGGCAGATGTGCACCGCACTGAATGGCCCAGTGCTTGCTCACAGGCCTGAGGTGGGAGGAGCTAGGCCCATAGGCATTTTTCACCATTGCCGGATTGGCGGCTAGGAACGAATCTGCCTGCGCTGAGGCTGGCCTACATCTGAGAGCAGCAAGCGCGGGGCCATCTCTGTCGGTAGGAGACACGCCTGGGCCTAGGATAGCGTGTCCTTAGACGGCCCGCTGATTGCGAGTGGGGCTGCATGCATGGGCCATAGCCAGCTCCCCCGGCTCACCGCTACCTGTTCTGCGGCTGGGCCCTCTGGGCTGGCCCCGTTTATTGCACTGGCGCTGGGTCATTGCCACTCCCAGAGATTCTTAGCTGCACTATGCTGGGCTGTGCTCCTGCTCGCCATCCCTGCTACCCACATGCATTGCAGGTCCACTGTGGTTGATAATAGCTGGTGTCTTGGGGGCTAGCTGAGCACCGGGCGACTGAGCCTTGATGGTGGCCCCGCTCTGTGGCTGCCCTGGTGCCCGCAGGGTGCCCTAGAAGGGCAGGCCTCTAGTGCCAGCAAGGCACCAGCCCACCCCCCTTCTAAGTATGGGGATCCCTTGGGGAGGAGCCCCCCTACTCTGGCAGCCAGGGGCTGCGTCGCGCAGGGTGCGTCAATTCTGGGGTGCGAGGAACGAGGGGGGGTATATAGGCCTCCCCCACCCACTGTCCTTCCTCTTTTGCGCCCTGGACACGCCATCTTGACTGTCGTCATTGTGGTCTCGCCGATGTGTTTTGTCTTGCTCAGATTGCGTAGTGTCTGAGGCGTCGGTGATCACTTGCGGTGAGTCTGCCCCCCCGCCCTTTGAGGGGCAGTGTTATTCGCCTCTGGGGGGGGTCGTTTGTCACAGATGGCCTTCGGGAATGCTTCCTGGCAGGGGGGCCGCGATCTGCATGTGTGATGAAGGTATGCAGTGTATAGGTCGGCTCTTGGCTCCGCGTGCTTAATGTGACCGAGAGGCAGAGTCGGGGATTTCTTGCGTGAGCCTGGGGGAAAGTTGTTTAAACCCTGAGGCCGTATGGTGGGGGCTGGATGCCTCTGCTTCCACCAGGAGTTTTAAATCGCTGTTCATCGCTGCACCCCCCTGTAGAGTTGGGCCCTAGGCCCTCATGCTAGGTGAAATGAGTGACGCGGACACATGGTTGGGGTAGTGGAATACTGGCCACGAGCACGTGCGCTCGGCCCTTTTATTACCCTCGTCACCTGACCCGGTGACGTAGGTGGTGGGTGGGTGTAGAGTGTATCACACACACACTGGAGCACTAGAACTTGTCCATGCTAGGACGCTACATCCCACCCAATTTTTAATGACAAAAACCCAAAGTCAAAGTTCAACCTGTGGGAGAAAGAAAAACCCCATACATATGTAAGACAGTGACCAAACTTCCGTAGAGTCTCTTACACCTCCGCTGCATGGTGTCCCAGACGATGTTCTTCTTGTCGCAGAGACTACCAGTTCACTGTGGCACCAGCCGTGGGTGCTCGATGGATCCAGTCCGTTGACGACTCTGCCTTGAAGTTGTACTCAGTCTTATCTTTGCTGTACTTCCATGACAACAAACGCAGTTGAAGTGCTTGTGGTTCACCGCTAGCTGTTGCTGTTCGTCTTTCCGTCCTGTCCTTTTCTTCATCTGTGACGTGTATTCTGTTTTTGGCACCAAGACGGATTGGTTGCAAGACACCCCTCTCACCATGATGCCCCTCTCACAGGTGTTCCCCTGCCACGGGATATCCCTGAGGCCCTCTTCATCAGATCTGTCCTGGGTTGAGTGTCCTGTGAGACGACAAGTCTCACCTCCGATTCCGCAGTTAGACCTGGAGGGTAGCTGTTGGCTCCTGTCTTTTCGCGCGATGTCTTCATCCCCCTGGGACCTTTGCTGAAGGGCGGCTGATGACCATCTCTCGTCGCGGGGATGCTCTCTCTCACTGGCATCCCTGAGGCCTTTGCCCCTGAGTCCCCACGGCTGGCATTGTCCAGTGTCCGTGTAACCCCAAAGGTGGGTGTTCCGAATGGTCCGGCCTGCTCACCTCTGCAGATCCCAGGTGTGCTGAAAGCATCGTCAAACAGATGGTCTTCTCTCCGTACCGCGGGTGTTCTTCAGGACTTGCACACTGTGTTCTGGCGCTTGTCACCTTCCTTGTCTTTGAGGTGTGAGTAGTCTTGCCACACTCTTCTCTCGTTCCTCGATTCCTTTCTCCGTGAGGATGTCATGTCACTCTGACTTCTTCTTTTGTTGCAGTGGCAACCGTGCCACTCGGATCTCTTTCTTTCTCCTTTTCCTTTTAGTGGCAGACGTGCCACTCTGATGTCAACTTCCTTCTTTTCCTGTGGTGGCAAACGTGCCACTCCGATATCTTCTTCCTTCTTTACTTGTAGTGGCAAACGTGCCACTCCGATATCTTCTTCCCTTCGCTTCACGACCTACTCTGGACCGTTTCTGTTCTCCTCTTGGTCTGGCCAGGCTTCTCCATGCAGCGCGCGCACTCTGCATGTGTTCCCCCTGGTCTTGTCCTCGTCGGAGAACACTCTCTTCATCTTCCTCAGCATTCTGAGTTAGGGTCGTGACCTTCTCTTCATCTTGTCCTTTTCACCAGTTACTTTGGTTGTTGAAGTTTGTGGGGCCATACTCTTGGTCCTCTTTGTTCTTGAGCTTCTTGGACCACTTGACGGTCCGCGCTGCCGATCACTGGGAGGATACCTTCGGTCTTGTCGTCAGACCTCCAGTTCTGTAGATTCACTGACCCGTGCGTCGGTCACCTCCTTGTGCAACCCCTGGCGGGTTGGCTTCTGTGGTGCGACCATTTGGCTGGTCGGCTTGGCCTTTGTGGTGCGACCGTTTGGCAGGTCGGCTTTGCCTTTGTGGTGCGACCATTTGGCTGGTCGGCTTCACGAGGTGTGTCACGTCGTGTGACTACCTGTGTTCACGAGGTGCCTCACGTCGTGTGACTACCTGTGTCCGCTGCCTTGTCAGGCGCTGGTGCGTGCTACTCTTCATACCGTCGTGGTACATCTTCAGTGTAGCGTTGCTCCTTGTACCGTGATCTGTTGATGTGGTGGCTTCTTGGCGCCACTGGGTGTGGCTTTGCATCCGTGCCCGCCAGTGTCTGGTACTTGCTGCGCCCATCCTCTTCAGTGGGTTCCTCTCCTGTGGGTGCTGTAGTGTACCTTCCGCATCCGGGGTACATCTGCGCGGAGTCCTTTAGTTCGCTCGAGAGATCGCTCCACTTGATGCGGCGACAGCGCAGTCCTTGCTGTGGTGGATGAGGCTTGACACCTTTTCCCTTTTCCTTGTCGCTGTGGGATGGCACTGCGTCCCTCTGGCACACTGTCGTCTTCCTCCATGTCTTTTCCCTTTTCCTTGTCGCTGTGGGATGGCACTGCGTCCCTCTGGCACACTGTCGTCTTCCTCCATGTCTTTTCCCTTTTCCTTGTCGCTGTGGGATGGCACTGCGTCCCTCTGGCACACTGTCGTCTTCCTCCATGTCTTCCCCTTGTTTGCAGACTTTCACCATGCTGTTTGCATTCCTTCCATTGCAGTTGCTGGAACCGGCCACTAGATGGCAGTGTTGCTTTCCACTTCCATTCAGCAGCAGCCCTCTTTGCTGCCAGAACTTTCTTCCCTGTTCACTTTCCTTTTCAGGGTTCACCGGGCTGTGGAAATATGGATTTTTCTGGTCAGTTATGTCCCCTATCTTGGACCCCAACGGTTCTATGTGCATGTTACAAGTACATGTATGTTCCCTCCAGTTCCAGTTATGAAGACGCAAACACATGTGCGTCCACCGTCAACATGTCCTCTGTCAGATCCGCCATGAATAGGCCGGATATTCCATTCCTAAGTATGAAAGGCCACCGGCTTTATATGGTTCACTTATGCCATTTTTACAGTCCAGGCAAGTAGGCCCTGATTCTGTCATCAAACTCTTCTTGCCTTCTGCCTCTGAAAGCTCCAGTCTGAGCCTGCATCCGTGACCATGAACTTTGTCTCATTCTCTGCGCGGCTCACGAAGCCTGACATCAGCCTATTCTCTGCCAAGAACTGTATTTCACCTTCGAGTTATCTGCTTCACTCCTTAGCCGATGCATTCCTGTCTAGTAGTTTAAGTAAACATCCTTCCAGCTACCGAGCAAAAGGCCCGGCTTCTCTGTCTTTATGCAAGTAATTCATAGTCCTGTTACCATGGAATATTCCTACCCCCTCGCATTTAGTATAGACACTTAGACGCTTGTACACGCACGCACAGTCAGTATAGAATAGATTCTGTCCGAGAGTCCTTCTTTTGTGGATAACATAGTTCTTTAAACATAGGATGTTAGATATGATTTGGGATTAGGTTGACTTGACCCCCCAGACTTTTCGTCTTCACATGTAGAGCTAAATGTCAAGTCCCCTTCACCCCCTAGTTGCACGTCAATCACACGTCATGCTGCTGCGCGCGCATCTATGCCAATTATTATCTTATAGATCCACCTATATATGACATTCTAACCAATTATGTTTCTTTTTACTCTTTATTACGCCCATTTTCGGTTACGCATATGAATCGTCATTTTCCTTATCAATTGTTACGCCTACTGCATTCGCTTCATTGTAATGTATGTACTATAAAAGTCATTTCTTGTCAATAAAGTATGTACTTCACTTCCTGAACCTCCGTGGTGATGGAACTTGGAGCAACCGATTATAATCGATCATTGGAATAAAGCCCATTCCGAACCTCTAATACCACGGATTCTGCCTCTCATTTTACTGAGCTATTTTATTATGTTTCTGTATCAAATTAAGTCCCGGTAAGGAATTTTATTTACCACATGAATGGCGCCCGAATAGGGACACTTTCTCATCTCACGCGCCGGCGGTGAGTTGCAGGCCCGGTCTCCTGCCACAGCTGGACGGACCATAACGCGTACCAGCAGGATTTCCTGTATCTCCCTCCGGTCAAGCGGGGGCGACTGAGGCTGCGATCAACACCCAGACGAGGCGGTGAGAAGTGCGAAGTATCCCGACCAGAGCCTAGCTGAGAGAGCAAGATCCGAGGTATACAGAGGCCCACCAGTTTACCGAAGCCCGAAGTCGAGTCCAGTTTCCGACGAGTCGAGTCGAGTCCAGTCCGGTCCAAGTTCAGTTTCCGAGGCCTTCCGTTTCCGAAGCTACCCGGTGAGTACCATTACTGGGGAGGCATTTCTGACGTGCACATAGGTTGTGCCGGTCAAGACGGGTTTGGGTACACAAATCCGGTCTGCACTGTTTTAGCAGTGTATCTGTACTGTTTAGCAGTATATCAAGTATTCCGAAGTATCTAGTTATTGTCAAAGAATTATGCTTGGTGATTAGTTATGCAGACGATCATCATTGTTGGTTATTTTAAAGGTTAAAAAAAATGTTTAATGTTTAATGTTTAATGTGTTAAACGTCCTGCATATCGTGGTGTGAATGGTTGTTCATTATTGTGCTTTTGTATTAAGTTTGTTCAAAAATCAAGTATCAGATCAGTTCTCAACATGCCGCTCTTTTCAAAATTAAGACAAATCACTACTAGAAAAGGGGTACTCGAAGAAGCCGTTCCTATTGCTCCTAGGGACACTCCCGGGTACTTCATGTATCACAAACATGGCTTAGACGCTATATTATTTCTTGATTTATGGGTAGACTACACCAAGGAATTACCAGAAAGTCAGAGGTGGCCCACAGCGGGAACCTGGGATGCAGAGTGCATCATGAAAGTAGAAGAAGAGTTATGGAAAAGGAAAGTCAGACAGTCACAGAAAGACGCCATTGAGTTATGGCGTAAAGAATCTCATAGACGTACAGAAAAAGCACTCCGACAGGAAGAAAAGAATAAAGAGAGTTCAAATAAAGTTCGAGAAAATTTATTAATTGAAGAAGGTATCCGAGTGAAGTCAGAACAAGTAGACAGACAAAGAAATGGCCTTATGAATGGTATGTATCCCCTTCTGGCCGAAGGATTACCTAAAGCTACTCCAGAAATACCGAAAGACTTGCCACCCCCATTATTCCCAATAAAGGTACATCCTAAGGGGCATCCTAGAACCGCAGAAGATGTTTTTCTCTCCTCATATTTAGACGACGCAGCTCCCGAATATGCTAATTCCGCCCCACATAGACCGCATACCAGGGAAGTTCAACGCCAAGATCCAGTACCCGTATCCCTACAGCAACAGATCGTGTCACAAGTTCCGGCAAGCACATCTGTTCCTACATCTGTTCCTACAGCTGCTTCTATAGCTGTGTCCACACCTATAGTTGCTGTGTCACGTTCAACGAATCCTTTCACACCCGACACCCCAGATGGGGCTGCGGGAGGTGCTAGTAACATTTTTTCTACGCCACCCAGAATAAATAAACTTACTTTTCAAGAGTCAGCACATTCACGTACCCCCAAACTCATAAATGCCCGTACGCTTAAGGAACTTCTTATAGATTGTAGATATGACCCTGTGCCCGGCAAAGAGGACGAAATGATCCTGGCATCATTGCGTATCAGACGAGCCGCAGTGTATTTAGGGAAGTTACCAGGAATGACTGCGCATCTAGATAAAATATATCACTTTGTCCAAACAGGGCGAGATCCAGAATGTATTAACAGAGCTATGGAATACCAGAAAGTGGAGATACAGGGGGAACTGTTACGTTTCCTCATAAATTGTGTGATCAGAAATGAAGACCGACCGGGGGTAGACCCGGAAGCAATGCAAATTCTTACCAGATGGAGCCAGAATATATCAGAAGGTAGACATGATAAACAAAATTGTATAATAGCCATGTGCCGAAAGATCCGTAAAGAAATAGAACGCCTACACGAAGAAAGATTAGCGGTAGACGAGTCCGAACAAAACGAGGAGGAAGGGTCTGGACTGCCCGCAGGACAGTCAGACACCATAGCCTATGTAGGTAGAGGAGGATCTTGTAATAGTAATAGATGTCCTATTGACCCGATACGTCCGATATGTCCAGATAATAACAGGAATTTCCAAATACCTATAATTAATATCAGGTCTAACGAGCATTCGTTCCAAGCCGCCGACAAACTACTCCGAGAACAAAGGGGTTATCATTTCCTCGATTCTATGGATGAACAAGATTTAGCTAGGGCAGCTGTCCATTGGGTGGACAGTCCCGGAAAATATAGTGATGATACAGTAGCACGCACATTTTTGAATCTCACCCCAGATGAACAGCGGTTAGCTGGGATTTATATGATTCAACAACTCATTATACTATATCAGAGTCAGCATTCGGACCCTGGTCCCTTACCTGACATATTGACTGAATTGCTTATGAATAGATGGAGAGGTTCAGGTACTAAATTAATTAAAGAAATTCTAGAATCAAGAAAGCAGTATATTCTTTTTGTATGTTCAGACCGTGTCTCATTGCCCATCAAGGAAAGAACAACGTATTACATGGATAGACAGAATCCCTTACGAGAAGTGCACCCAATAAAGGGCGAGGACAACGAGTTTAAGCGCGTATTTGTATATACGCCCATATCGAAAATAGAATTGTTACAAATGAAGAAAGTGGTACCCAGTCATGACAAAGATCCAGCGGGTTTTCACCGAGAAATTAAAGACATGTTACTCATGGGAGAGTATACCTATCCCGACATTATGACAATATTAAAGGTATTGATGCCTGCTGGCATTTATGAGAAACTCAGGGAAAAAGAGTGGGAGGTAGGAGACCAAAAGATAGAATGGTCAGTATTAGAAGCGGAAGAAAAGGCCCGAACTGCAGGAGCAGGACTTGGGGATAAAACTAAAGCACTACCAGGTTTATTAGTACAGGTACTGCCACGTTTATTAACTACGAAAAAGGAAGATTGGGGTACAATTTCAGCCTGTAAGCAGAAGCAAGATGAAGACACTAGTGATTACTATGCCCGATTTGAAAAATGTTTTGGTATAAATAGTGGCCTAAAAGCAAGTAGCGAATCATACCCACACCTGTTTGTAACAAAACTAGTAGAAAATGCTCTGCCCCAAGTAAAGAATAGAGTATTAAAATTCGAGAGTACCTGGCAAGGTAACACTCCATCACAAATGTTACAAATGTTACAGTACCATCACAATAGAATTAGAGAGGAACAAGAACATGAACACAGACGCATGAAAGACACGAAAATGAAAATGCTAGTTTCTCAGACAGTTCCAGCTGAAGGACATAAAAAGGGTATGACACATTCCGGTGATTCAGCAGGACCTGTAAAAGGGACATGCAATTATTGTAAAAAGCCAGGTCATTACGTACACGATTGTCCAGTTTTAAAACATAATATCGCCATAGGTAAAACACAAGAAAGACCACGGCCACCTAGACAGGACCAGAATGAACAAGGAGCTCCGCAGCATGCACAGTCCATGCCAGCTTCACAACAGTCTATACAGTTTGTGCCAGCTGCACCAGCGCTGCCTGTTGCTGCCACACAAACCACGACACGACAACTGTACCAGACCGCACAGTACGACTATCCTGATTATCAACGATACGCATGAACAAGCCTAGAGAGGGAAGTTGACTTACCCCTTATCGAGATCCCTGTAGATCAAGAAGGACCTTATGTACATAGTGAATTATTAGGCCAAGACAGAAAATTTTTACTCGATACAGGGGCAAGTCGAACAACCATAAAACGTAGTGAAGTTCCAGGGGCACCCCTCTCAGGCTCACAGAATATTTCCCTTGGTTTTTCAGGAAAACCTATTGTTAATGAAGTGTCACAGCCTCTCCCACTTACGATAGGACCTTTGACCCGAACTACAGATTTATTGCTTACTAAATCATGTCCAGAAAATCTGTTAGGAATAAAAACACTGAAAGCTCTAGGAGCTATAATATGTTGTTCTCCGGAAGGAGTAAGATTGTTTTTACGTGACTTTAAAGGTCAGTATGTGTCTAGAGACATGGATCCCCGACTGCAGACTTTACCTACACATCTATGGGCACAAGGCCCTACTGATGTTGGATGCATGAATATTACACCATATCGAGTCACATTAAAGGCAGGAGTGGTGCTACCACGAATGCGACAATACAAGTTACCACCAGATGCTGTAGTGGCTTTACTACAAATCATTGACGAGCTCATTACCCAAGGAGTAGTTGTAGAAACAGACTCCAATGTATGTAATTCACCGATAATTCCGATTCTTAAACGAACAGATCCAAAGGCCCCGCCAGTATATCGATTGGTTATTGATCTGCGCGAATTAAACAAATGCATTGTGCCACAATTTCCTGTGGTCCCAGATATCTCGTCATTACTGACAGCTATTGATTCCGAAGCGACATTCTTTACTGTAATCGATCTCAAGAATGCCTTTTTCAGCGTCCCAATAGATCCGGAAAGCCAATATTTGTTCGGATTTAGTTTGAATGGGCGTAGCTTTAAATTCTCACGCGCACCTCAAGGATTTACAGAAAGCCCCAGCATCTATAGCCAAGCACTGAAACGAGAACTCAACAGTATCCACATGCCAGTTAACACTGCTCTGCTTCAATACGTCGATGATCTGCTGATCACCGCGAGAAGCGAACCGGAATGTGAAAAAGCATCACTGATAGTTTTACAATTTCTAGCCGAAAAGGGGCACAAGGTGTCCCCTTCTAAGCTGCAATTCTGTGTCCAGCGAGTTATTTATCTTGGACACTCGCTGTCCAAGGAGGGAAGGCAGCTTACACCCGATCGTATTCAGTTAATAGCTAACATGCCAATACCCAAGACACAAAAGGAGGTGCGGGCTTTCATAGGCCTCACTTCATATTGCAGGCAGTGGATCCCTCAGTATGCATTTCTAGCAAAACCACTCATTCAGTTGACAACACAGGAGGCAGCCACATCGACTGTTCTCCCTTGGACTCAGGAACATACACAAGCTTTTGAAAGCCTAAAGAAAGCTTTATGTCAAGCACCTGTTTTAGCAACGCCATGTTACAGAAAACAGTTTACACTCTTTGTTACAGAACGCGAAGGTACTGCCTTGTCAGTACTCACACAGGAACAAGCAGGAGCACACAAACCATGTGCTTATTTTTCTAGTACATTAGATCCCGTAGCCCAGGCTTTGCCTGCATGCCTAAAATCAGTGGCAGCGACAGCTTTAGCAATCAGACAAAGCGATGCCATAGTGTTAGGACATCCATTGACAGTACAAGTACCACATGCAGTAGAGGTTCTTGTAAATAGAACGCAAACACAACACTTGACTATAGCGCGACTCACTGGGTACGAACTTACATTGTTTCAGCCACATATAGAAATCAGACGCTGTAACACATTGAATCCTGCCACACTTTTGCCAGTAACCGGAACAGACCCACTAGCCCATGACTGTATTGAAGTTATTACAATAATGACGAAACCTAGACAAGACTTAACCGATGTCCCATTGTCAGACCCAGATCTGACATTGTATGTAGATGGTTCATGTATGAGAACAAATACAGGAGAGTTGGTGGCTGCTTACGCAGTCACAACAGATACTGAAGTCATTGAAACAGATCGTATAAATACTTTGTCAGCTCAAGCCGCAGAGCTTATCGCTCTGACACAAGCCTGTATTCAAGCCACTAATAAAAAAGTCAACATATACACTGATTCACGTTATGCATTCGGAGTTGTACATGACTTCGGCGTGCTATGGCGAGAGAGAGGTTATTTAACTTCCCACGGTGCCCACATTCAGCACGGACCCCTCATTCATGCCTTATTAGATGCAATACATCTACCCACTGCAATATCAATTATGAAATGTAAGGCTCATACGAAGGTTACTGATATCGTTTCTCAAGGCAATGATCTAGCCGACAGAACAGCTAAACAGACTGCTCAAACTCAAACATCCGACATGACAAAGACAATAGTCCCGATGCCGACACATTGTATGACAGTTAAAGATCCTACTCTTGACGTAATTGAGATACAGACACATGCTACACCAGACGAAATAAAGAAATGGACTGAATTAGGAGGGATCCAAACGGACCAAGGATGGATGATGAAGGAAAAGTCTGTGTGGTTCCTTCCTGATTCAATGGTCCAAGTTATAATTAACACTATACATAGTCCAGCACATCTAGGAGAAAAAGCTATGCTAGACAGCATTCAACACATTTGGTTCAATAAACATTTACGAGCAGCAGCCAAACAAAAGGTCCGTACCTGTATGATCTGTTGCCAGTTCAACCCAGGAAAAAGTGTTCCCGTAGAACAAGGTGGATTTCATCCTCCTAATCACCCTTTTGAAGTACTCCAGATGGATTATATCCAGATGGAACGATGTCGAGGATTCAAATATGTTCTCGTAGTTGTCTGCGCTCTGTCCCGTTGGACGGAGGCGTACCCGGTTTCAGATTACACTGCCCCGACTACTGCCAAACAGTTAGTTCGAGAATTCTTCCCACGGTACGGTCTACCACGTGTTGTTCACTCAGATAACGGCCAGCCGTTCTCATCCGAACTAATGAAACATGTTTCACTTCTGTTAGGATATCAGTGGAAATTCCACTGTGTCCGACACCCCGAAGCAGCAGGTCTCGTAGAAAGACATAATCAGATACTGAAAATCAGATTGTCCAAAATATGCAGAGAGAAAGGTATCGACTGGGTAGTAGCGTTACCAGTTGCACTCTTTTACATGAGAATGGTAGCACACTCTCGAACAGGGCTATCCCCGTATGAGGTGATCTTCGGCAGACCACCAAATATGTGGGGGACGCCTATACCACGCAAAATAACTGATATTGACTGTAATATGCTGACAGATTACTTGGCTTCCTTGATGTCTGCACTACAATCTTGTCGTTCACAGGTAGCTGCAGCCTTTCCCGACAACACTGAGGTGAAACCCCATGACGTAGTTCCGGGGGACCTTGTGCTTGTGAGAAATTTCGACCGAAAGACTCAGCTGGAGCCCAGGTGGAAGACACCCCAGTTGGTCTTGCTGACTACAAGGACAGCCGTGAAGATCGAGGGCAGGAAAGGATGGATTCATTCAAGTCATATCAAGAAATTTCATGGACTTCCTGCAGATGTAAATAACCCACCTCGTGTGTCTTCACCAATTGACTCAAAATTACCTCTGGCTGAGGCCGACAGTAAAGAACTCTATAAACTAAAATTAAGGCCTAGGCCGTCGGACGATTTGATTGTTTAAGTCCTCTCCTAGGTGAAGCGGTTGAATCTGTCTCCGACATGTATCGCCTAGACCTGAATCATGGACAGTCGCGAAAAATGATGAAACGACAGGCGTATTGTAAATCACTGCGTAGCCATTGCATAGTGACATTATTAATCTTGTTTTTCTTAAGTCTTTTAATAATTACTGCAAGTATATTGTTGCACATGTATTACCCTATTGCCAGAAACGTTTACAATGTTACTGCCGAACATTCTTTTAGTGACTTACCCCCGCATGAATTGTCTTATAGACTTGCGCTGCGCAATAACACTTTCATTAGTATGTTACATCATTCCCACCAGACTAGTAATGCTACTAATTGTTGGGTGTGTGGCCGACTCCCTCCCTATCAGAATTATGAAGGAGTCCTGCCTTTCTTCCCACATCCGTTTACACATAATGGCTCCTGTGGAGCATGGTTTAGTTTAATGAATTCCATAGACTCAGACACAGCAGTTTATCAAGACCAGTGGGTATGGGGAAATCTGAACCTAGTTTTATTCAAAGTCTGTTACCCTGACAAGGAGGGTCGCCCCAAAGGAACAGGAACTGATCTAGAAAATGAAGTATATGGATTAGGTAACTTTACACCTAATCTCATGATTCTAAATGTCGAATCCGAAGTTGAACTAGTTTTACCAACAATGTCAGTATTCCCAACGAAAGGTGAATTGTGTGTAAGAAAAGTTGGTTCCATACATATGGGCCATAGTAAATGCACTACTATAGTAGAATTCAGTGATCAAGGCAAATCTTCATTTAGAGCTTATCGCCACTCCTACTTTATATGTGGTCAGACTGCATATATGCGTCTACCTCTAGATTGGGATGGTACCTGCTACATTGCATTTCTTTTGCCACCTGTTTTCCTAGCCCCTCCTGATTATTATAGAAATATTCATTTAGTACACAACAGAGAGCGGAGAGATCTCCCAATTGTCGATTATACTGAGACGGCATGGGACAAGTATGTAGATTTTAATAAAGGCATCTTTCCCTATATAGGTACTGTTACTAATAGTAAGCTGATACGTAGATTAACTAGAACCCTTGAAGCAGTAGTGAATGAAACTATTTCCGCCTTAGGCAATTTAACAGAAGAGCAGTCTGCTATGCGGATTGTTGTGCTTCAAAATCGTCTTGTCCTTGACGTCATCCTGGCTGATAGGGGCGGAGCTTGTAGGGTCATCGGATCCAGCTGCTGCGTATTCATACCAGAAAATTCGCCATCTGTATATAAAGCTATAACTCGCCTTCATAAGATTATAAGCCAGATACACCAGAACCCAGGCACTTGGACTTGGTCCAGTTGGTTTTGGAGTGTGATATCAGCCTGGGGATGGAGAGTTCTATCCTTCCTAGGTATTGGCCTTCTCATACTATTCAGTTGCTGTCTATGTCTACAATGTGGACCAGCGATCTGTGGCCTGTGTGCCACATCGTGTATTCCACCACCAAGATTTCATTCGTCACGGAAGAAGAAAGAAGAACAAATGATGTTATATGAACAGATCAATGGATTGATGAAGATTGATATCTCTTAACGGGCAAGTAGGGGACAAGGAGGGAATGTGGAAATATGGATTTTTCTGGTCAGTTATGTCCCCTATCTTGGACCCCAACGGTTCTATGTGCATGTTACAAGTACATGTATGTTCCCTCCAGTTCCAGTTATGAAGACGCAAACACATGTGCGTCCACCGTCAACATGTCCTCTGTCAGATCCGCCATGAATAGGCCGGATATTCCATTCCTAAGTATGAAAGGCCACCGGCTTTATATGGTTCACTTATGCCATTTTTACAGTCCAGGCAAGTAGGCCCTGATTCTGTCATCAAACTCTTCTTGCCTTCTGCCTCTGAAAGCTCCAGTCTGAGCCTGCATCCGTGACCATGAACTTTGTCTCATTCTCTGCGCGGCTCACGAAGCCTGACATCAGCCTATTCTCTGCCAAGAACTGTATTTCACCTTCGAGTTATCTGCTTCACTCCTTAGCCGATGCATTCCTGTCTAGTAGTTTAAGTAAACATCCTTCCAGCTACCGAGCAAAAGGCCCGGCTTCTCTGTCTTTATGCAAGTAATTCATAGTCCTGTTACCATGGAATATTCCTACCCCCTCGCATTTAGTATAGACACTTAGACGCTTGTACACGCACGCACAGTCAGTATAGAATAGATTCTGTCCGAGAGTCCTTCTTTTGTGGATAACATAGTTCTTTAAACATAGGATGTTAGATATGATTTGGGATTAGGTTGACTTGACCCCCCAGACTTTTCGTCTTCACATGTAGAGCTAAATGTCAAGTCCCCTTCACCCCCTAGTTGCACGTCAATCACACGTCATGCTGCTGCGCGCGCATCTATGCCAATTATTATCTTATAGATCCACCTATATATGACATTCTAACCAATTATGTTTCTTTTTACTCTTTATTACGCCCATTTTCGGTTACGCATATGAATCGTCATTTTCCTTATCAATTGTTACGCCTACTGCATTCGCTTCATTGTAATGTATGTACTATAAAAGTCATTTCTTGTCAATAAAGTATGTACTTCACTTCCTGAACCTCCGTGGTGATGGAACTTGGAGCAACCGATTATAATCGATCATTGGAATAAAGCCCATTCCGAACCTCTAATACCACGGATTCTGCCTCTCATTTTACTGAGCTATTTTATTATGTTTCTGTATCAAATTAAGTCCCGGTAAGGAATTTTATTTACCACAGGGCTGTGGAGGAGAGCTGGAGCCAGGCAGACTAGTGGAGTGCAGGACACCAGCAGGTAAGTCCTTTTACATTTATGTATTTCTTTTGGAGGCAGGAGGGCACAGGCATTTTCAGTGTGCTGCATAGGTCAAGGCATTACTCTGTCTGTGTGGAGTTGGGGGACTCTTGTCACTGCGGGTGGGCTCCGCTTTATTTATTCAGCTGCCCTGTGGGCCTTTACTTTTGTTTTCTTCAGTTCGTGCTGGGGAGGGGCACGCACCGGCTTCCCCCTGCCCCTGATTGTTTTCTCTCCGCTCCCGCCCTGCAGCAGTCCCACAGTTATCGCGCTGCACCGGGGAAGGGGATAAGAGCCAGCGCTGTTGAGGAGATGTGCCGCCTCCATGCTTGGGCAGTCTCCGATGTTGGGGGATGTCATAGCGGACATCAGACGGGTCTCGAGCCAGCGCTATTCCCCCTGCTGCGTCTCTTCTCATTGCGCCGCTTTTACGGGCATTATTTCAGGTTCTGGGCCAGCCTCGCGCGTGTGGTGCCGGCACTGTTCTCCCCATGCCCCTCCCGCCCACGGCAGCCTCCTTCAGCTCGCTTGCTGCGCGGGCGGTGGGCGGCGGAGACAGGGGTCGCTGCTCGGCGCTCTTGCTCTCACATCGATCCCGCCCCCTCCCCGCAGCCGGTCTCCTCACTTCGCGGGCTGCGCGGGGAGGGGTGTGCTGGTACCTCGCTCTTCTCTGGCCGCGGGGTGAGCACCCGCTGGCTTCCTCACGCGGCTCCTCACCTTCGGCCAGCGGGCCTCTTCGTCCACGTGGGTGGGCTCCGCGTGGATGCCGCCATTTCTTCTCACCGGGGGCAGAACAGGGTGGGCTCCCGCTGTCTTCCGATCCCTCCGGGACACCTCATCTGGTTCCCCGTCGCAGGGCTCACCTTTGGCCGGCGGGCCTCCTCCTTTCCGCGGGTGGGCACCGCGTGGTTCGCGCCACATGTGGGGGTCGCAGCCGATGCGAGTGGGCTCCGCTCGGCGTGCCGTCCTTCAGGGCGCTTCCCAGCACAGCGGCCGGGTCGACGGGGTCGGGGTGGACACCCGACTTCGTGTTGCGGGGTCACGGTGCCGCGGCCGATGCGGGTGGGCTCCGCTCGGTTCGCTCTTCTCCCCCAGAGCTCTTCCACGCAGGGGGGGGCAGATTAAATCAGGCCCATGAGGTGTGAGGTGGGCTCTCAGACACCTCGCTTCACGCTGGGGCTCTTCGCACGCCCGCAGGCGATCAGGCGTTGTTCTCGCCTGTTGGGGGCCTCTCCACAGGCATCTCCTCTCCCCCTTTTAGATTGCCGGGCTGCTGCACGCTAGGGCACAGCCCCCTCGTCGCCATTGTAGAGTTGGGCCCTAGGCCCTCATGCTAGGTGAAATGAGTGACGCGGACACATGGTTGGGGTAGTGGAATACTGGCCACGAGCACGTGCGCTCGGCCCTTTTATTACCCTCGTCACCTGACCCGGTGACGTAGGTGGTGGGTGGGTGTAGAGTGTATCACACACACACTGGAGCACTAGAACGTGTCCATGCTAGGACGCTACACCCCCCTCCTCGCCGTTCTTACTCTAGGACGTCCAGGGTGTCGACATCGCGGGCTTTGAAGTAGGCGGTGAGTGGAGGCAAGGGCTGCCTGGGTTCCCTGGTCCAGTTGAGTGCGGTGGATGTGGCCTTCGTAGTGCGCCTGAGACGTTATGTTTTGACTGACGTCACTTCCTCTCCAGGTCTCCTGCAAGGGTCTTTTGTAGTTCTGACATGGCGGGGAGTGAGGAGGCTGTACGGAGGGTGAAGCGGACATACTTGGAAGAAAGGGTGGTAAACGGACGTTGCAGCCTTTTATTGCATTTCCAGCATGCTCGCTGTCCAAGTTAATGCTTCAGGACGCACCGCTCTTTCTATCAGCCAAATTCACTGTGATGCGATAGATTACAAGATTGAGAGCAGGAAGTGGACAGAAAACACTCTGGCCAATGTCTTACGTACGACGCGTGCGCTGCGGCTGCAATTTCCATGACCCACATCCTGCACGGTGGCACGGCGCCACTGGCTTCTCATCACGGCGAACTGGGGTGCCGCGGCGCACACTTTGAGAACCACTGTCTAAGAAGACGAAGTGAGGAGTAAAACTGTATTTAAGAAAGAAATCAAATGGCTGCTTTGCTTAGCACTATAGTGGACAAGGATGACCTGAGAAAAAAAACTCATTTTTGGACTATAGCTAACTCTTTTGGTAGGTTGTCCCCTCAACTTTATTTGTCATACCATTTGAGACCTTTGATTAAGAACAAATTTATTCATTTAAGGTTGGGTAGATATCCAACAAAGGATGGAATACCAAAATGGGAAAGTAAATGGTTATCTAATGTCTGCAGGCTCTGTGGTTAACTGAAGAAACCTTAATGCATATTGTAACAATATGCCCAGGGCTAACTGATGCTCGAAAGTCTATCCTTAAACCGATTTTTAACGAATCGGGAGTTAGAACATGTAGGAATGCAGTTATTGCCTGTTTAAGTGGTGATGATATTAAATTTGTCCATCTCTTTATTAAGTTCATCACTATTGTGGAAAAGAAATTGCAAAAAAATAGCTGCTTGAAGAATAATATCATACGACTATAGAGTACCAGCAACTTATATAATTTAGGAGTTTGTAGACAATTATTAGCGATAACATTCTTTTTTTAGTTGGTATGATCTCTTAATGTCTACTTATTGAAATTATGAAATGTGTTATCATTAGAAGTTGCTGTCGCTCACAGGTCATATTATATCAACTGTGTTACTGCTAAAATATCTGACGTTAAAACATGTTACTCTAATTAGATGTAGTTAAAATAATTTTGCTGCTAACATAAAGCACCTTAGTAAGCACAATGCACTTTATAGTAGTTTATAAATGGATAATAGTAAAAGGATCTCAACTGTAATATCTGCTGCTAATATATGTTACCTTAGAAAGATGTTGCTAAAATATTTTTTGCGGTTAGTAAAAGGTATTATGGTAAGCATAATGCTTTTTTCTTTTTTTCTTTTTTTCATTTAACATGAAACGATAATAGTGAAATAATTGCAAATTACAAAAACTACTGCTAATATATGCTGTTTTATTTTGTTGCATTTTAAATGGAAATTATTGGAAGTATAATGTTCTCTACGGATTATAAAGCTTTTTAATTACTGTTTTATGTAAAGGTTTTAAAGTTAGGTTGAAAAATGTTTAATTACTAATTTACAAGTAGTGGTTCTATTCAAAGGTGTTTTTATTTTATTTTTGTGTGTGTGCACATTATTGTAATGATTTTAATTAATCAACAAATAAATTACTCTCTCTCACTGTCTAAGCGGGTATGCCTAGGGGGCTTCACCAGAGGGAGCTGAGCGGTCGAAATTCCTATAAATATATGGGATGCAGGGCAAGTGCTGGGGTGCAGCCGTGCTCATTGTTCATACGCCTGTTATGGACATCCCTGTGCGCATTGATTTAGCAAGTAAAGGGACGGTGCAAAGGTTAAGTATAATCCTTCTCGCCCTAATAGCCTAGTTGGCTAGCGGGGGTAGGAACGGTCTCCTAACAAGTGAGCTGCTGTCCCAGAGATGGGAGACACATGTGTCCAGTCACACATGGTGCTAGAAGGGCGGCAGACAGTGTGATCAGCAAATAGGTGGGGCATCGTGAGCCAGGGTGTCTGAAACTGTCCCGCCCTGAGTGGGACTGGGCTGAGTCATGTGAACTTTGCGGCGTGAGGTGTATAGTGCTTGGCACAACTTCACAGCCATAAAGAGCGTTTTTGTGTCTTCACACACTAGCTGACCCAAGCTAACGTCTAGGGCTATTGGGATATAGATGGGGTATTGATAACCAGTAGGGATGTTCCATTTCATTTCGATTTGCAGGAGGCTCTAGACAGGAGAGTTAGCGGGCAAGACTATAGCTATTTTGGTGGGGGGCTCTGGCGGCGATGGTGGCCGCCTCCAGAGCTGTGGCGGAGTTACAGGGCGATCTGGAAGCAAATGGGTACCGAAGGGTACCTCTGCGCGGCACCATAGGGGGTGCCAGACCCAGAGCCCAGGAGCCTCATGGAAGGATCCTGGAAAACCGTGTTGTCGCCCCCGTTAGTCCTTCGGGCGGTTGTGGGCCTGAACAACCGGGGGCTTGCCTTGCTACGCTGTGCCCTGAAAGGGGCGTGAGTAATAAGGGACCGTGATCCGGGAAGAGGATCACCGAAGGGGCAGCATAGATAGGGTTCACCCCAGTGCTGCTTGACTCATCAGGCGGGCAGGCGGCCCAGATGGTTGCCTGCCCTTGGATCGCCCGTAAGATAACCCACCATATTACATAACGGTGTATGTAATAAACCTGCAGCAGTTTTTTACCCAAACAAAATTTGTGTGGTGTATTTTATTTATGCGTAGAACATGCATGCTATTATGGCGGGGTGGGGAGTGTTGCCTCCTGCTGGTGCTATGCGGGTGCCCTAGAAGGGCGGGCCTCTAGTGCCAGCAAGGCACCAGCCCACCCCCCTTCTTCTAAGTATGGGGACCCCTCGGGGAGGAGTCCCCCTACTCTGGCAGCCAAGGGCTGCGGCGCGCAGGGCGTGTCACTTCCGGGGCGTGAGGACCGGGGGGGTATATAGGCCTCCCCCACCCTCTGTCCTTCCTCTTTTGCGCCCTGAACATGCCATCTCCCACCCTACCGCTTACGCGGCGTGAAAGCAGCTGGGGAGGCATAGAATGTTGTAATGTTGTCCTTTTTCGTTGCAGGCGGAGTTACAGGGCGATCTGGAAGCAAATGGGTACCGAAGGGTACCTCTGCGCGGCACCATAGAGGGTGCCAGAGCCCAGGAGCCTCATGGGAGGTTCCTGGAAAACCGTGTCGGCACCCCATTAGTCCTTCGGGCAGTTGTGGGCCTGAACAAACGGGGGCTTGCCTTGCTACGCTCCACCCTGAAAGGGGCGTGAGTAATAAGGGACCGTGATCCGGGAAGAGGATCACCGAAGGGGCAGCACAGATGGGGTTCGCCCCAGTGCTGCTTGGCTCATCAGGCAGCCCGGCGGCCCAGATGGTTGCCGGCCCTTGGATCGCCCGTAAGATAACCCACCATATTACATAAAGGTGTATGTAATAAACCTGCAGCAGTTTTTCACCCAAACAAAATTTTTGTGGTGTGTTTTATTTATGCGTAGAACATGCATGCTATTGTGGGTGGTGGGGAGTGTTGCCTGATGCAGGTGCTATGCGCCTGTGGCACTTACATGGTGAGTGCCTCCCCAGCCCCTCTCGGTGTATCTACGCTCTACACCACCAAAGGAGGCCATCTGATCTCCTCAACACCCTTCACTCACAGCTCTTTACGGTTGGCGTTTCACCTATTCAGTCAACATTGGGGTGCGCTCTTCAGAGGGGGTTTTGAGACGGCTTGTACACACACGGCGACTGGGTCTAGTGCGGCCCTCGGCTCATGTGATCTCGCACAGTTCACTTATCAAATCTGGGACCTGGGCCTGCACGTGCCCCCTGGTAAGGTGGTCAGTCCAGGGCACTAATGCTACTATTATTACTGTTTGTGTCAGTTGTTTACACTTGAGGGCGGTACCTCACCCAGCCAGTTGAAAGCAGGTGACCGGGGCTCCAAATTCAAATATTTTATGCACAAATCGATACCCGTGGAGACCCGGACCTTAGAAATAAGTACCGGTGCTAAGCACCGGCACAAATTAAGCACTGCGGCTGGGATCACCCACCACGATGCACGCATTAGAGCACCATTGGGATCACCCACCATGAGGCGCGCATTAGAGCATCACTGGGATCACCCACCAAGAGCCACGCATTAGAGCACCACTGGGATCATCCACCATGAGTCACGCATTAGAGCACCACTGGGAACAGTCATCATGAGCCACCCATTAGAGCATCACTGGGATCACCAACCACAAGGCGAGCATTAGAGTGCCACTGGGATCACCCACCACGAGTCACGCATTAGAGCACCACTGGGATCACCCACCATGAGTCTGGCATTAAAGCACCGCTGGGATCACCCACCACGAGGCACGCATTAGAGCACCACTGGGATCACCCACCACCGGTCACGCATTAGAGTACCACTGGGATCACCCACCATGAGGCACGCACTAGATCACCACTGGGATTACCCACCATGAGCCACCCATTAGAGCATCACTGGGATCACCAACCACAAGGCGAGCATTAGAGTGCCACTGGGATCACCCACCACGAGTCACGCATTAGAGCACCACTGGGATCACCCACCATGAGTCTGGCATTAAAGCACCGCTGGGATCACCCACCACGAGGCACGCATTAGAGCACCACTGGGATCACCCACCACCGGTCACGCATTAGAGTACCACTGGGATCACCCACCATGAGGCACGCACTAGATCACCACTGGGATTACCCACCATGAGTCACGCATTAGAGCACCACTGGGATCACCCACCATGAGGCACGCATTAGAGCACCACTGGGATCACCCTTCCTGAGTCACGTATTAGCGTTCGGCTGGGATCACCCACCACGATGTGCGCAGTAGAGCACCACTGGGAACACTCATCATGAGCCACCCATTAGAGCACCATTGGGATCACCCACCATGAGTCATGCAGCAGAGCACCACTGGGATCACCCACCATGAGTCACGCATTAGAGCACCACTGGGATCACCCACCATGAGTCACACATTAGAGCACCACTGGGATCACCCACCATGAGTCACGCATTAGAGCGTCACTGGGATAACCAACCACAAGGCGAGCATTAGAGCACCACTGGGATCACCCACCATGAGTCACGCATTAGAGCACCACTGGGATCACCCACCATGAGTCAGGCATTAGAGCACTGCTGGGATCCCCCACCACGAGGCACGCATTAGAGCACCACTGGGATCACCCACCACCTGTCACGCATTAGAGTACCACTGGGATCACCCTCCATGAGGCACGCACTAGATCACCACTGGGATCACCCACCATGAGTCACACATTAGAGTACCACTGGGATCACCCACCACGAGGCGCGCAATAGAGCACCCATAGGATCACCCACCATGAGGCACGTATTAGAGCACCACTGGGATCACCCGCCACGAGGCGCACATTAGAGCACCACTGGCCTCACCCACCAAGCGTCACGCATTAGAGTACCACTGAGATCACCCACCACGAGGCGTGCTTAGAGCACCACTGGGATCACCCACCATGAGTCACGCATTAGAGCACCACTGGGATCACCCACCATGAGTCACTGATTAGAGTACGGCTGGGATCACCCACCATGAGTCACACATTAAAGTACCACTGGGATCAATCAATCATTTGTAGAGCCCACTACTCACCTGTGAGGGTCTCAAGGTGCTGGGGGTTAGGGAGAGGGTGCTGCTACTGCTTGAACAGCCAGGTCTTGAGGAAACTCCTGAAGGTCAGCAGGTCCTGGGTCTGTCTCAGGAGTATGGTGAGGGTGTTCCATGTCTTGGTGGCGAGGTGGCAGAATGATCTGCCGCCGATGGTAGTTCGGTGGATGTGTGGAACGGTGGCAAGGGCGAGGTCAGAAGAGTGAATCTGGCGATTCGGGGTGTAGAAGGTGAGTCGTTTGTTGAGGTAAGATGGTCTGTTGTTGTGGATTGCTTTGTGAGCGTGGGTGAGGAGCTTGAAGGTGATCATCTTATTGACAGGGAGCCAGTGCAGGTCTCTCAGGTGGGCAGTAATGTGGCTGTTGTAGGAGAGTAGGGTCTGCTTTCTATGTTCACCCCCACTTTTTGCTTTTGCTTTACTGGTTTTCGACTTAGATGTGGCTGTGGGCCTGCTGATCAGACCCACAGCCCTGCTGTTCTCTCTCTAAATTAATACTATGTACTTTAGGTGCATAACCCATTTGGATAGGATCACCTTATTGGCCCCTGTACAGTGTACCCTAGGTACCCAGGGCATAGGTGTACCCTAGGCCTACCAGGGGCTGCAGCATGTATTATGCCACCCCTGGCCTGGCCTTCCATTTCGACACAACTGGCTGATCACTCAGCTGGGGCAAGGTCGTGTAATCACCCCTTGCTTAGGTGTAGTATTCCTATACCTAACCTATATATAGACACATGTGTACCTATCAGTCACTCCTATGGCAGGCCTTAACAATCCTGGAGGCAGAGTGCTTGGTAACATGTGAGATGGGGCTCTAGCATGAGCTAAGCCTGTCTGCAGCTTTCGGAACCATGTCCTTATAGCTGTTCTATGATATAGCCTACCATATACTCTTAAAGTGCCTTATAATCTTAGACGGTTATGGTAACTATGGTTTGGCTTTATCGAAACATGTCGTGTAAGGTGTCTAACACTGTGGAATAATACCCCCATACCATTTCTGGACATGAGGATATTATTCCCCCCTTCTAGAGGGAAAGACATGTTAAAATCATACTTCACTGTTAGCCTCTGACCAAAGCCTCAGCATCACAAAATGGATGCTGCTGCCACGACACAAGTCTGACCTCCTGCAGCTGGGAGTGATCCCAGCCAGGGAGGCCTGGACAATAGGTTTCCTGCTTGGGGAGGTGCTAGCACCTCTCCAGACAGCCTTTAGTGTATTGGGGCAGGGTGGGCTGAAAGGAATGAGACACGCCTGGGGCACACAAGGTGTTCCTTGCATAGTCCAGTTCAAACCGGCGCTGGGGCACTCCAGCCCCAGCTCTGGCGCGAAACTGGACAAAGGGAAGTGGGTGTAACCACCCCCTCCCAGGTCCCACCCATAAGGCGTGACCTAGCAGGTATCCCAGCCCCCCAGATTAGTATAAGAGTGGGAGTTGGGCCTCAATACTTTAGATTATCCTGAACCTGCAATCTTGAACAGAAACTCTGGACCTTCGACATTCGACGAAAGAAGAAGACTGAAGAATCTCCCTTGTGGCCAAGGAGTGGCTACCCTGTGCAAACAGGCACCATCAAGAGACTACCCTTTGCTTTGGGAACGTTCTACGAGGAACCGACTACAGAGCCCGACCAGAGCCTTGACTCTCAGACTTCTCCGACCCTCATCCACATCTGCAGCAGAGCTGAGATCCGTGGAGGCGACGAGCGACGTGGGACCGGCTACCTGGAAAAAGTGGCTAGTAACTTAAAGCGCAGCTTCTGAGGTACCCTCGAAGTTGTGCACCGGGGATTGAGAAGCCCCACCCCCAAGCACCATCTGCACCGAAGACCAGCCCCCCACACTCAACGAGTCCTGCGTGGGGCCCTTCAGCATTTTCCTGCTTGCCGCGTCTGTCCGGTTGCTTGCCCGCTGGCTGGTGGCCTTTGTGACGACGCACCCCGAAATCTTCTGCGCTGGTTTGGCTCCTCCAGACTGGCTCCTGCTTCCCTGCAAAGAAGAAGCACCCCAGACCTTCCTGGTCTGATCCTGAAGCAAGTCCTCCGATCCTCGTGGGTTCCGCTTGCCAAGGCCTGGTGAGTCCTAGCCCAGCTTCGACGCCGCCGACAGCAAGAGCCTTCGTGGGACAGCTCGCCTCCTGGTCCTGGTCGTCCTCGACGCTTCCTGGTCCTCCTGGCTGCAGCGACAAGCTTCACCTTCACCTGCAATCTTCACGACATCGTCTGGTTCCTTCCTGGTTTCACGTGGTCACTGGCTAGTGATCTTGACTCTGTCCCCTCTGCTTGCAGGTCTCTTCTCTTCTTGATCCCAGCCTTGGGATCCACCGGACACTCTTCACTGACTGCCTGTCAGCACCTTTCCTTCAGGCATCCATAGGAGTCGACGACGAAACCCGACGCAACTTCAACCCTATGCACCCGCAGCCTGTGGGCTAGGTAACTTGGGTACTCCGGTGCTCATCAGGATAGTGACTATCCTAGTGTCTAAGTTTCAAGTGTCGACTTCCTAGCTACTCCGGAAGTGTCCTAAATCTATCTATTTCCAAACTGTACTATTGCTAGTGACTTTTACGCATTACGCGTGAGTGTTTCCACTCTGCATACGAATCCCGTGGGCCTCCCACTTCCTAACTGTTGCTAGTGCAGTGTAGCCCTAGCGATTCCCTAGGCCTAGGCCTACTCTATTTCCGTGACAGTGGTCCTTATACCACTTACTTAGTATATGGTTTGCGTGGCCCCTAGGGCCTAACTGTATTACTTACCTGTGTGACTTACTGTATGCATTAATAAGACTGTGTTGTACTTACCTCTAATCTCATAAAGAGTGCTGAGGGTTTGCTTAGAATAAATACACTTTATTTTATATATATATCTGTTGTGGTGTCCTTTCATTTGGTATTCAAGGGATTATATATGGTATCACAGCTGGCTTCACATGCCATTCAGAGTTTAGCCTAAGACTGCTCTTGTCCATGCTACCACTAGGATAGCTGGTCTATAAGATTGACTTTACAACCAATCACCATAAGGGTATTTGGACTGATATAAGGTGTACACTATAACTAGTGACATCATACATCAGGCCAACTTCTCACATTGGTGGCAGCGGTGGGATCTGAGCTTGCTGTTGTAATACCATTGTAATCTTGAAATACTAAATTGAAAGATCACACAGATATTGTCTAGGTACATATAACATAGTTTATAATACTTAAGTCCTACTGGACTTAGTGGTTGTAGGTTGAAGGGAGTAACACACCCTGACTACAACTACTAGAGAGGTTTAGTAGAAACAACTAGTGTAGGTAGGTGCACACACCACACCCTCACTAGATCATGCCTCTGGGAGGAGATCAAGTAGATGCTCTCTCAGGAGGGGCAGGTCTGCAGAAGACCCCCTCTAGGTATGATACCTTAACATTCCAGGAGATGAGACAATTGTGTACCTCCAGAGGAATAAAACAGGGTGCAAACCCTACCCTCCTTCAGTTAAGAGAGCTCCTAGAGGAGTATTATACTATTAGGGCCTCTCAGGCAGGTACCCTAGGTACAGAGGAGGGTCTACCCTCCACAGAGGAGTCAGATGGGGCTTCAGATGGGGAGGTAGACAGCCAGAGCCAAGTAAGGAGACTTAGCCAGGCTAACCTAAGTTTACATGGGAGTCTGCATGGGGTCCCCCCATACAGACCCCCAAGTAGGCTTTCACAGAGAAGCAGGAGGGACAGATCCCCTTCAAGGGAATCCATCCACTCCCATGTTTCTAGCATCTCTAATGCTTCCTCTCACAGGGGAATGACTTCACCTGAGAGAAAGGAGCATGAAGCCAGAATGAGGGAGGCTAATCTGAGGATTCAGAGGGAAGAACTTGCCCTTGCCAAGGAGAAGCTTGCTCTGGCTAGAGAGCAAAAGTTAAGTGGGTCATAACCCACTGGTGGCAGCAACATTCCTAGAGATAGAGACAGGCACTATGATAATAGAAACCTGAGCAAGATTGTCCCTCCCTACAAGTGTGGGGATGACATCCACAAATGGATAACTGCTTTGGAGAGGGCTTGCAAAGTACAGCAGGTACCCCAAAGTCAGTGGGCAGCTATCTTGTGGCTCTCCTTCTCTGAGAAAGGAAGACACAAGCTCCTCACAGTTAGTGATGAGGATGCAGATAATTACACTGTCCTGAAGAGTGCTCTGATTGATGGGTTTGGCCTAACCACTGAACAATACAGGTTGTTGTTCAGGGATACCCAGAAGACACAGACTCAGGACTGGACTGACTTTGTAGATTGTGCCACTAAGGCTCTGGAAGGCTGGCTATTGGGAAGTAAGGTTAAGGACTATACAGGATTGTATAATTTGATCATGAGAGAACAAATACTTAACAACTGTCAAAACCAGCTATTGCATCAACACCTGATTGATTCTGATCTGACTTCTCCCCAAGAATTGGGAAAGAAGGCAGATAGATGGGTCAGGACTAGAGTTAAGCAGAAAAACCAGAACCACGGCGGTAATCAGAAAAAGGCAGACCAGAAGGGTAATGAGCAGAAACAAAAAGACCAGAAGTCTTCACCAGGCCCCCAAAAGGCTCAGGGGGAGGGTGGTCCCAAAAAGGATAAAAAGAAAGAAGGCCAAAAGAAACCATGGTGCAACTATTGTAAGTCCAACTCACATTGGTTTAGTGAGTGCACCAAAAAGGATAAGCCCCCAGCCACCATTGCCCCTAAGGCAACTGTACCCCCTAGTTCAGCTGTAAGTGGTGGTTCCCAGCAAAAGGGTGTAGTAGGGTTAACCCTGGGAACTGAGGAGGATTCTGGCCTAGTCATAGTACCTACTCAGGCTGTCCTGATCTGTGATGGGGACTTAGCTTTGTCCTCTACTGTAGGCCCCAGTAACCTGGGCAAGTACAGACAGACACCTTTTATCAACCAAAGAATGGCTCAGGCCTACAGGGACACTGGGGCTAGTGTCACAATGGTGACACCTGCTTTTGTGGACCCTGGACAGATCATACTAGGTGAGAATTACCTAGTGACCAACGCTAGCAATGCCACTACCTCCCATAGTGTGGCTATTGTTAACTTCTCCTGGGGAGGGGTAACTGGCCTCAAGAAAGTTGTTGTTAGTTCTGACCTTCCTGTAGAGTGTTTACTGGGCAATGATCTTGAAACTTCAGTTTGGTCTGAAGTGGAGTATAGGACCCATGCAGAAATGCTGGGGATAGATGCACATGTCCTTGCTGTGACCAGGTCACAGGCCAAAAAGTGCAACACTGAACAAGTGCTGGATCCTGAAACTATGGACCAGTCACAACCCAAGAGAAAGAGCAGTAGGGTTAAGGCTGTGCCTTCCCCCCTGCCTCAGGTGGTGGATCAGCCCTCCCAGGAGGATGATTCTGAGAGCCCTGAAGGAACTGTCCTAGAAGAACTTGAACCTGATCAGGTTGAGTTTCTTGGGACAGGGGGACCTTCAAGGGCAGATCTGAGGCAGGCTCAATTAGACTGCCCCTCTCTTGAACCCCTCAGACAGCTGGCTGCTGCTGAGGCTGCAGGGAATGCTCAAGGTACCCATAGAGTGTATTGGGATGAAGGGCTACTGTACTCAGAGGCTAGAGACCCCAAGCCTGGTGCGTCCAGGAGGTTGGTCATACCACTGAAGTTCAGGGGCTTCCTTCTCACCTTGGCCCATGATATTCCCCTTGCAGGACATTTAGGCCAGAACAAGACTTGGGACAGGCTTGTCCCTCACTTTCACTGGCCCCATATGTCAGAAGATACCAAGGAGTTTTGTCGCTCCTGTGTCACCTGCCAAGCCAGTGGCAAATCAGGTGGCACCACAAAGGCCCCCCTCATACCACTACCTGTGGTGGGGGTTCCCTTTGAAAGAGTGGGCATAGATATTGTAGGACCAATGGACCCACAAACAGCATCTGGGCACAGATTCATACTGGTGATAGTGGACCATGCCACCAGGTACCCAGAAGCAATTCCCCTGAGGACCACAACAGCTCCTGTTGTGGCAAGGGCCCTGCTTGGAGTATTCTCCAGAGTGGGCTTTCCAAAGGAGGTCATTTCTGACAGAGGTGCCAACTTCATGTCAGGATACTTGACTGCAATGTGGAAGGAGTGTGGTGTTAACTATAAGTTCACCACACCCTATCACCCACAGTGCAATGGGCTTGTTGAGAGATTCAACAAGACCCTAAAGGGAATGATAAAAGGATTACCAGATAAGCTTAGGCGAAGATGGGACATCCTTTTACCCTGCCTTCTGTTTGCTTACAGAGAGGTCCCACAAAAGGGGGTTGGCTACAGCCCTTTTGAGCTTTTGTTTGGGCATCCTGTAAGAGGACCCCTGTGTTTGGTGAAGGAAGGATGAGAGAGACCTCTCAGACAACCCAAACTAGACATAGTGGATTATGTACTTGGTCTCCGCTCCAGGATGGCAGAGTATATGAAGAAGGCTTCTAAAAACCTTGAGGCAAGCCAAGAACTCCAAAAAGCTTGGCATGACCAAAAGGCTGTACTGACTGTTTACCAGCCAGGACAGAAAGTGTGGGTGTTGGAGCCAGTGGCCCCAGCAGCACTCCAAGACAAATGGTCTGGACCCCACACTATTGTTGAGAAAAAGGGAGAAGTCACCTACTTGGTGGACCTTGGGACTCCCAGAAGCCCCCACAGGGTGCTTCATGTCAACAGATTGAAGGCATATGTTGACAGGGCAGACATGGGGCTACTCATGGCTACAGATGAGGGGCAGGAGGAAGAGAGTGACCCTCTCCCAGACCTGTTGACTCAGAACCCTGATGATGGCTCAGTTGATGGTGTGGTCTTTTCTGATAGCCTCACTGTCCATCAGCAACAGGACTGCAGACAGGTTCTGCAATCCTACAGACATATGTTCTCTCTGACCCCAAGTCAGACAAACTGGTGCACCCATGAGGTGGACACTGGTGACAGTCTGCCTGTGAAGAGTAAAATCTACAGGCAACCTGACCATGTCAGGGACTGCATAAAAGTTGAGGTACAAAAGATGTTGGAGCTGGGAGTCATTGAACCTTCAGAGAGCCCTTGGGCTAGTCCTGTAGTTCTTGTGCCAAAACCTCACACCCAGGGTGGTAAGAGAGAGATGAGGTTTTGCGTAGACTACAGAGGTCTCAATGCTGTCACTAGGACAGATACCCACCCAATACCTAGGGCAGATGAGCCCATTGGCAGACTGGCAGCTGCTAAGTTTTTGAGCACATTTGACCTAACAGCAGGCTACTGGCAAATCAGACTAGCTGAGAGTGCAAAGGCCAAAACTGCTTTCTCGACCCCAGGAGGACATTATCAATTTGTGGTAATGCCCTTTGGTTTGAAGAATGCACCTGCCACTTTCCAAAGGCTGGTGAATCAAGTCCTTACTGGGTTGGATGACTATTGTGCAGCTTATCTTGATGATATTGCTGTCTTTAGCTCCACCTGGGAGGATCACCTGGTCCACCTGAGGAATGTTTTAGAGGCCCTGCACAAGGCAGGCCTCACTATCAAGGCCACTAAGTGCCAGATAGGGCAGAGCAAGGTTGTATACCTGGGCCACCTAGTTGGTGGGGGTCAGGTTCAACCACTGGAGAGCAAGATCCAGACCATAAAGGACTGGGCTCCTCCAACTACCCAGACTCAGGTCAGAGCTTTCTTGGGCCTGACTGGGTACTACAGAAAGTTCGTTAAGAATTATGGGTCCATAGTGACACCACTTAATGACTTGACCTCCAAGAAGATGCCAAAGAAAGTTCAGTGGACAGTAAGCTGTCAAAAAGCATTTGATGACCTGAAGCAGGCCATGTGCAGTGCACCTATTCTGAAAAGTCCAGACTACTCCAAAGAGTTCATTGTCCAGACAGATGCTTCTGAGTTAGGTGTGGGAGCTGTTCTTTCACAACTGAATGTAGATGGTCAAGACCAGCCCATTGCTTTTATAAGTAGAAGGCTGACCCCTAGAGAGAAACGTTGGTCAGCTATTGAGAGGGAGGCCTTTGCTGTGGTTTGGGCCCTGAAGAAGCTGAGGCCATACTTGTTTGGCACTCACTTCAAGATTCAGACAGACCATAAGCCCCTCTTGTGGCTAAATCAGATGAAGGGTGAAAATCCCAAACTTCTTAGGTGGTCCATTTCCCTACAGGGGATGGACTTCACAGTGGAACATAGACCTGGGACTGACCATGCCAATGCAGATGGACTCTCCAGATATTTCCACTTAGAACATGAAGACTCAACTGGTCAAGGTTAGTTTAATGTCCCTAAGTTTGGGGGGGGGGGGTTGTGTAGAAGAGTAGGGTCTGCTTTCTATGTTCACCCCCACTTTTTGCTTTTGCTTTACTGGTTTTCGACTTAGATGTGGCTGTGGGCCTGCTGATCAGACCCACAGCCCTGCTGTTCTCTCTCTAAATTAATACTATGTACTTTAGGTGCATAACCCATTTGGATAGGATCACCTTATTGGCCCCTGTACAGTGTACCCTAGGTACCCAGGGCATAGGTGTACCCTAGGCCTACCAGGGGCTGCAGCATGTATTATGCCACCCCTGGCCTGGCCTTCCATTTTGACACAACTGGCTGATCACTCAGCTGGGGCAAGGTTGTGTAATCACCCCTTGCTTAGGTGTAGTATTCCTATACCTAACCTATATATAGACACATGTGTACCTATCAGTCACTCCTATGGCAGGCCTTAACAATCCTGGAGGCAGAGTGCTTGGTAACATGTGAGATGGGGCTCTAGCATGAGCTAAGCCTGTCTGCAGCTTTCGGAACCATGTCCTTATAGCTGTTCTATGATATAGCCTACCATATACTCTTAAAGTGCCTTATAATCTTAGACGGTTATGGTAACTATGGTTTGGCTTTATCGAAACATGTCGTGTAAGGTGTCTAACACTGTGGAATAATACCCCCATACCATTTCTGGACATGAGGATATTATTCCCCCCTTCTAGAGGGAAAGACATGTTAAAATCATACTTCACTGTTAGCCTCTGACCAAAGCCTCAGCATCACAAAATGGATGCTGCTCCCACGACACAAGTCTGACCTCCTGCAGCTGGGAGTGATCCCAGCCAGGGAGGCCTGGACAATAGGTTTCCTGCTTGGGGAGGTGCTAGCACCTCTCCAGACAGCCTTTAGTGTATTGGGGCAGGGTGGGCTGAAAGGAATGAGACATGCCTGGGGCACACAAGGTGTTCCTTGCATAGTCCAGTTCAAACCGGCGCTGGGGCACTCCAGCCCCAGCTCTGGCGCGAAACTGGACAAAGGGAAGTGGGTGTAACCACCCCCTCCCAGGTCCCACCCATAAGGCGTGACCTAGCAGGTATCCCAGCCCCCCAGATTAGTATAAGAGTGGGAGTTGGGCCTCAAGACTTTAGATTATCCTGAACCTGCAATCTTGAACAGAAACTCTGGACCTTCGACATTCGACGAAAGAAGAAGACTGAAGAATCTCCCTTGTGGCCAAGGAGTGGCTACCCTGTGCAAACAGGCACCATCAAGAGACTACCCTTTGCTTTGTGAACGTTCTACGAGGAACCGACTACAGAGCCCGACCAGAGCCTTGACTCTCAGACTTCTCCGACCCTCATCCACATCTGCAGCAGAGCTGAGATCCGTGGAGGCGACGAGCGACGTGGGACCGGCTACCTGGAAAAAGTGGCTAGTAACTTAAAGCGCAGCTTCTGAGGTACCCTCGAAGTTGTGCACCGGGGATTGAGAAGCCCCACCCCCAAGCACCATCTGCACCGAAGACCAGCCCCCCACACTCAACGAGTCCTGCGTGGGGCCCTTCAGCATTTTCCTGCTTGCCGCGTCTGTCCGGTTGCTTGCCCGCTGGCTAGTGGCCTTTGTGACGACGCACCCCGAAATCTTCTGCGCTGGTTTGGCTCCTCCAGACTGGCTCCTGCTTCCCTGCAAAGAAGAAGCACCCCAGACCTTCCTGGTCTGATCCTGAAGCAAGTCCTCCGATCCTCGTGGGTTCCGCTTGCCAAGGCCTGGTGAGTCCTAGCCCAGCTTCGACGCCGCCGACAGCAAGAGCCTTCGTGGGACAGCTCGCCTCCTGGTCCTGGTCGTCCTCGACGCTTCCTGGTCCTCCTGGCTGCAGCGACAAGCTTCACCTTCTCCTGCAATCTTCACGACATCGTCTGGTTCCTTCCTGGTTCCACGTGGTCACTGGCTAGTGATCTTGACTCTGTCCCCTCTGCTTGCAGGTCTCTTCTCTTCTTGATCCCAGCCTTGGGATCCACCGGACACTCTTCACTGACTGCCTGTCAGCACCTTTCCTTCAGGCATCCATAGGAGTCGACGACGAAACCCGACGCAACTTCAACCCTATGCACCCGCAGCCTGTGGGCTAGGTAACTTGGGTACTCCGGTGCTCATCAGGATAGTGACTATCCTAGTGTCTAAGTTTCAAGTGTCGACTTCCTAGCTACTCCGGAAGTGTCCTAAATCTATCTATTTCCAAACTGTACTATTGCTAGTGACTTTTACGCATTACGCGTGAGTGTTTCCACTCTGCATACGAATCCCGTGGGCCTCCCACTTCCTAACTGTTGCTAGTGCAGTGTAGCCCCAGCGATTCCCTAGGCCTAGGCCTACTCTATTTCCGTGACAGTGGTCCTTATACCACTTACTTAGTATATGGTTTGCGTGGCCCCTAGGGCCTAACTGTATTACTTACCTGTGTGACTTACTGTATGCATTAATAAGACTGTGTTGTACTTACCTCTAATCTCATAAAGAGTGCTGAGGGTTTGCTTAGAATAAATACACTTTATTTTATATATATATCTGTTGTGGTGTCCTTTCATTTGGTATTCAAGGGATTATATATGGTATCACAGCTGGCTTCACATGCCATTCAGAGTTTAGCCTAAGACTGCTCTTGTCCATGCTACCACTAGGATAGCTGGTCTATAAGGTTGACTTTACAACCAATCACCATAAGGGTATTTGGACTGATATAAGGTGTACACTATAACTAGTGACATCATACATCAGGCCAACTTCTCACAGCTGTGTCGGGGGATGTCGAGAATGAGGCAACCGGAGGCGTTGGAGTCTTTTCTGGATTTTGGCCGTGGTTCCTGCGTATAGGTCGTTGCCGTAGTCCAGCCGGCTGCTGACGAGGGCTTGGGTGACCGTCCTTCTGGTTCCGGTGGGGATCCATCCGTAGATCTCGTGAAGCATGCGGAGGTTGTTGAAGCAGGAGGAGGAGACGGCGTTGACTTGCTGGGTCATAGAAAGTATTGAGTCCAGGATGAATCCCAGGTTGCGTGCATGGTTGGTGGGTCTCGGTGCATCTCCCAGCGTGGTTGGCCACCAGGAGTTGTCCCAGGCGGACGGGGTGGAGCCGAGGACCTATGTCTTGTCAGAGTTCAGTTTCAGGTGACTGTTCTTCATCCATTCTGCGACAGCCGTCATTCCTTCGTGGAGGTTGGTTTTGGCGGTGGCGGGGTCCCTGATGAGGGTAAGGATCAGCTGGGTGTCGTCGGCGTATGAGATGATGTTGAGGTCGTGTGATCGGACGATGCTGGCGAGCAGTGCCATGTAGACGTTAAAAAGGGTCGGGCTGAGGGATGATCCTTGGGGTACGCCGCACGTGATCTTGGTGGCTTTGGATCGGAATGGGGGAGGCGGACTCTCTTGGTTCTGCCGGTGAGGAAGGAGGTGATCCAGTCGAGGGTTTTGTCACGGATCCCTGCATCATGGAGGTGTGTGCGTAGGGTGTGGTGGCAGACTGTGTCGAAGGCGGCCGAGAGGTCCAGAGGGATGAGGGCTGCGGTTTCGCCGTTGTCCAGCATGGCCGTGATGTCGTTGGAGGCAGTGATGAGGGCGGTTTCGGTGCTGTGGTTGCTGCGGAATCTGGATTGGGATGAGTCCTGGATGTTCTTCTCCTCGAGGAAGCAGGTCAGTTGTCAGTCTTTTCAATGACTTTCGCCAGGAACGGGAGCAGGGAGATGGGCCGGGCGTTCTTGAGGTCCTTTGGGTCTGCCTTGGGTTTCTTGAGGAGGACGTTTATCTCGGCATGTTTCCAGCTCTCCGGGAAGGTGGCGGTCACAAAGGAGCTGTTGATGATCTTCCGGAGTAGGGGTGCGATGATGGAGCTCGCTTTGTTGAAGATGTGGTGAGGGCAGGGGTCCGATGGTGAGCCGGAGTGGATGGTGTTCATGATTTTGATGGTGTTGTCGTCGTGGGTCCAGGAGAGCAGGAGGCCAGTGTGGTTGGGGGGCAGTGAGTCTGAGGTGTCAGCGGCTGTCGGGGGGGGGGGTCTGTGTGTTGAAGCTGTCGTGGATGTCTGCGATCTTGCGGTGGAAGAAGGTGGCTAGGGAGTTGCAGAGGTCTTGCGATGGCGGGATGTCATTGGAGCTGGAGCTGGGGTTGGCGAGTTCTTTCACGATGCTGAAGAGCTCTTTGCTGTTGTGCGTGTTGTTGTTGATGTGTTCCTTGAAGGAGGTCCTTTTGGTGGTTCGAATGAGTTGGTGGTGCTTGCGGCTGGCGTTCTTGAGGGCTGTATGGTTGTCCGGTGTCTGTTCGTGGTGCCATTTCTTCTCGAGTCTTCGGCAAGTCTGCTTGGATGCCTGGAGGTCGGTGGTGAACCAGATGGCCCTCCTGTTGGTGCGTCTGTTTGAGGGTTTTCTGATCAGGGAGAGGGTGTTGGCGCAGTCATCGATCCATTGCCTGAAGTTGTTGGTGGCTGTGTCGGCAGGGTTGGTCGGTGGGTCACGGGCGAGGGTAGTGATTAGCTGGTCTTCGGTGAGTTTGTTCCAGCTGCGGTGAGGGATTTGTTGCGGGTGGTTGTGCGTTGTGTTTCTTAAAGGAGAAGTGGATGCAGCGGGGGTCGGTCCAGTGGTGTCCGGTGGTGTGGCTGAAGGAGACGTGGTTGCTGGCGGAAAAGATGGGGTAGAGTGTGTGTCCGGCGGAGTGTGTTGGTGTCGTGATGAGCTGTTTGAGGCCGAGGTCGGTGAGGTTGGTGAGGTTGTCGAGCAGGGTGATGGAGTTGCTGTAGTTGGTGTTCTCAAGGTGAAAGTTCAGGTCTCCGAGGAGGATGTAGTCTGTGGATGCAAGGGAGTGTGTGCTGACGACGTCGGTGATGGAGTTGCTGAACTGTGGTCGGGGCTCGGAGGGGTCTGTAGATGAGGGTTCCTCTGAGGGTGGTGTTGGGATCGATGTGGATCTGGAAGGGCAGGTGTTCGGCAGTGCTGAGTGTGTCTTCGGTGCTTGTCGAGATTCTGAGGGTGTTCCTGTGGACGATGGTGATTCCTCCCCCTGGTTTGTTGGTGCGGTCCCTGTGGGTAATTTTGTAGCCGTCTGGGATGGCTATGGTAATGTTGGGCGCCAAGGAGGGGTTCATCCAGGTCTCCGTCAGGAAGGCAACGTCCGGGGAGGATGAGTCGAGTAGGCCCCAGAGTTCGATGGCGTGCTTGTGGACGGAGCGGGTGTTGAGAAGTATGCATCTGAAATGGTTGTGACCTGCTCTGGTGGGAGGGGTAGGTCGTGCTGATGTTCGGTGGCTGGTGAAGCGGCATCTTCAGCAGGTGAAGGGTCCGTGGGTGAGCTTCGGGTGGCCTGGAAGCAGGTGGGTGATCGGCCGGCGTTGAGTTTGTGGAGAAATTTTGCCGTCGTGTCGTGTGTCGTGGTGCTCACGGGGGCCAGGGGTCTGGTGCTGGGCGCGGTCCAGGCGCGGACGGGCTTGCCTTAGGCACGCCTATGGAGCGCCAGCGGCTGCCATTAAGAAAGGGAGGTGGGAGGGAGGGAGGAGCAGGTGGGAGGAGGGTGCGAATGGGCGAGCGAGGGGGGCAGGGACGCAGGAGACGCAGCGGCAGGAAAGTGAGGTGGCAGGAATGCCAACAGTTAGAGAGAGGCTATGGAGAAAAAGCAGAAATGGCAAAGTAGGCGGGAAAGAAAAGAGAGAATATAGATACAGCAGACAAGTAGAACGGCAATTAACTAAGCAAAAAATGGCGAATATGAAAAATGGAGAAGGCACCACTGGTGGCTCGAACTCGCGGCAGCAGAGAGGCCGGGAGCACGGGCACAGTTAGGTGGAGCTGTGCGGCGTGGAGAGCGACCTGCCTGGAAACACGAGGCGCGCATTAGAGCACCACTGGGATCACTCATCATGAGTTACGCATTAGAGTACCACTGGGATCACTCATCATGAGTCACGCATTAGAGTACCACTGGGATCTCCCACCATGAGTCACACATTAGAGCACCACTGGGATCACCCAACACAAGGCGCGCATTAGAGCACTACTGAGATCACCCACCATGCGGCGAGCATTAGAGCACCACTGGGATCACCCACCATGAGGCGCACATTAGAGCACCCATGGGATCACTCATCATGAGTCATGCATTAGAGTACCAATGGGATCACCCACCATGAGGCATGCATTAGAGCACCACTGGGATCGCCCACCATGAGTCACGCATTAGAGTACCACTGGGATCACCGACCACGAGAAAATGCATTATAGTACCTCTGGGATCACCCACCATGAGGCGCACATTAGAGAACCCATGGGATCACTCATCATGAGTCACGCATTAGAGTACCAATGGGATCACCCACCACGAGGCACGCATTAGAGCACCACTGGAATCACCCACAATGAGTCCCGCATTAGGGCACCACTGGGATCATCCACCACAAGGCGTGCATTACAGCACCACTGGTATAACCCACCACAAGGCGCGCATTAGAGCACTACTAAGTTCACCCACCATGAGGCGAGCATTGGAGCACCACTGGGATCACTCACTAAGAGTCACGCAGTAGAGCACCCATGGGATCACTCATCATGAGTCACGCATTAGAGTACCATTGGGATCACCCACCACGAGGCATGCATTATAGTACCTCTGGGATCACCCACCATGAGGCGCACATTAGAGCACCCATGGCATCACTCACCATGAGTCACGCATTAGAGTACCAATGGGATCACCCACCACGAGGCACGCATTAGAGCACCACTGGGATCATCCACCATGAGTCACGCATTAGAGTACCACTGGGATCACCCACCACGAGGCGCGCAATAGAGCACCCATGGGATCACCCACCATGAGGCACGTATTTGAGCACCACTGGGATCACCCACCATGAGTCAAGCATTAGGGCACCACTGGGATCACCCACCATGAGTCACGCATTAGGGCACCACTGGGATCACCCACCATGAGTCACGCATTAGGGCACCACTGGGATCACCCACCACGAGGCGCGCATTACAGCCTGTTAGAAATGGGATTTCTGGCTGGCTAAGGCGTGCGCCAAAGCCAGGCAGAAACCACCACTCTAGTCAGGGCAAGGAAGTTACACGCCAAAGATAACCCCTGCTCACCCCCTTGGTAGCTTGGCACGAGCAGTCAGGCTTATCCCGGAGGCAATGTGTAAAGCATTTGCGCACACACAGCAACAACATCCCAGGCACACTTCAAAAGGAACTCCACAGCAGGTTATATATAAAAAATAGCCTTTGTATTATCAGAACACATTAGAATAGTACGCACATATTATACACTGTGCCAACTGGCACTGGACAATATTTACAAGGGATTATTTACACCTGACAGGGCCAACTGGACCACTGTCAGTACCATCACAAAGTGAAATTAGTAAATGTAGAATTTAGCATAAACATAGAACACAACCAGTACTACTGGTAATCACTGCACTTAGCATCAGCCTGTAACATAAACTACATTATGCACAGTATCACATTAGGCGCCAAACGCATTGTACGCCAACCTCATCAACATAGCCACATTATGCAATTCTCTGACAAGTCTAAACACATTAGACCCTACCCTCCTAAGTATAACTACATTAGGGAATAACTGTCACTAGCATAAACCATTATATGCGAACCAACCTCATAATCATAACGCACATTTAGAGGTATCAACACAGGTGCGTAAATCATTCTACATACATTACATTTCCTAGCACCACACTCACGTTAGAAGTCTAACGCATTAGACACTAACATCTTACTCATAACTCACAGTAGGCATAATCACATGAACATAAATCACATTAGGGCCTGACGCCCTACACAACTCACAGTCCCCCCCTGGCCAACTGGCCTTCTCAAACAGGGCTCAAATGCCCTAGGTCCCAAGAGTCAGGGTTGCTGTCTAGGCAGCGAAAGTCAAGGGTGCGCCACTGCGCCAACCTAAACGTGGCAGCTGCCCACTACTTGCTGGGCAGCTGGGAAAGTGTGGGGCAAAGGAGCGCATCTGACTCCTGACTTCACAAGACCCCAAAAGAACGGCACGCCTAAACGATGCAGCTGCCCACTACTTGCTGGGCAGCTGTAAATACTCAAATGCGTCCTGGGCTTTCAGTAGCCCTTAAAACAAATATGTCCTACCTTGGAGCCACCTGGCTCTATAACAAATACTGCGGGCCTTGGAGCCATCTAGCTCTGAAAATAAACCTGCCCATCACTAGGGCCACGCGGGCTCTAAAATAAAAAGATGCCCCGCTGTCGGAGCAGCCGCCAACTGCGAGCCCGCTCACCAAATGGGCACCGTGTGCCTATCTCTGGCCTCCCCCAAAGGATCTGGAGCAGCCCGCAACGGCGGGTCCGCTCATCCAAACAAAAGGAGATACTAAACATGTTGGAGCGGCCCACTGCCACAACGGGGCCGCTCCGGATTGGTGCCCGCAACCGGCACCTCACGCTCCCACCATCCCGAACTCACCGACTATGCGGGGGAGGCTCCTCTTCATATTCGGTGGGGGCAGGCACCGGCAATGTGCCTCGGGCCCCCTCCGCTGATGTCACCATACCTGCGGGGCTCTCCCAGGCTCACAGGAGCCCCGCACTGACTTCCGGCCGTACTCCTCTTCCTGCTTCCGTCCGCAGGCCCCGCCCCAGGTCAGGCGGACGTGCCGGACCTCCTCTCCCCGATCAGCGGCAGCGGCATCGATCTCCCTTCGGCGGCAAGAGGGGTAGGCTCCCTCGGTGTGGAAATAAAGTGAACATGCGGGGTGGGTACCCGCTAGGGCTCACGTAAGCGGGGTGGGCACCCGCTTCAATCCATCAAGTAAAACGAAGACGCAGGGTGGGCACCAACGCACCAAAAGCTAAAAATAAGTGGGGTGGGCACCCGCAAGGCTGGTATCACTGGGGAATCCCTCAGCTGGGGGTTCCCCCTTTCTCCCAGGAATCAGCGCGGCGCTGCAAAGCCTCAGCGCCCCTCCCAAAATAAAGGGCCAAATTTAAGGCAAGGCGCTCCCAGGTGCTAGAAAAATGCAGCAAAAGGGTCCCAGAGATGAAGAGAAAGTCCCTCAGGCATCCAGGGGCAGGGCAGGGCCCAGGGAGGCAAGCCTTCCCCTGAGACCCAGCAGCAGCACGCCCCTGGTAGATTCAAGTCCAGAACAAGAACATTTACTTGGGGTCACAGCCCCATATTTATACAGCTAAATCCTTTGTCTAAAACTGTAGGGCGAGGGGAGAACCAGATACAACTGGTTCTGGAGCACTTTGTTTTGCTCAGCTCCCCTCTCTATTCACAGGACAGGCCAGAGACATCAGACGCACCACAGAAGGTGGAGCCAGCATTGTGAAGGGAAGGCCCAGCCCCATTCAGGTCCCAGGTGCAACTCCTCCCTCCCATCTACATGCAGATCTCTCCATTCACCACCAGGCAGACTCCCCCTGGCTCCTGGAATTCCCCAGCCCTCCCAGCTCCTGTCAATCACAAGCCAGACAGGCAATTCACATCACACAGCACACAGACATGCCAACTTCTAGAAGTGGCACTTCTCCACCAGTCACAATAAATCTGCGCGCACCATTGCGCAGCATTTATTCTCACGAGTTCACACATACCAAACTCACCCCTGCACTCTTCTCACATCAGGAACTACCATGGACACACATATCCCCCATGCATTCCTATGGGAGGGCAGGCCAGTCTCACTACATGTAACACAGAGCGCACACACTTTACACTGGGACACAGAGTGGATTGCATGGCGAGCACGCGCACAATCACCGTGCTGCCATGCAATCCGTTTGGGGAAGCGCTTCAGCCCACTGGCGCCCTCGGCATCATACTTCAAAGGGTCCGCTCCCCCGCCTGGAATGCACTCCCCCGCCCGCGCCAATCGCGCGCCCCATGCTCCGCCGCGTCTCGCCGTGACAAATTTGCTTGCACTTTCGCGCGGCGGGCGCTCGCTCGCGTCCGGAGCACTTTAGAAGCCGGGCTTGTCTTGTTTTCTTCGTAATACGCATTTGTTCTCTACCTGGCTCCCCTCCTTTTCCTAGGCCTCTGTCTCTCTTACGACCCCATTCCCTTTCGCTTACGTCTGTATTTACTGCTCTCTCTCGCTTCGCTTATGTCTGTATTTACTGCTCTCTCTCTCTCTTCGCTTATGTCTGAATTTACTGCTCTTTGTCTCTCCCGCTCTCCCCATTCTATCCTGCTCTCTCTCACGAGCCGTCCATCATTTCCTATCTCTAACCTGTGGTCCCCGTCTACCTCGCGCCCTCTCCCCTCTTTGTGCCCGCTCCCTTTCTCGCGTCGCCACCTCTTCCATCATTGTACCTCGCTGTCCCTGTCTAACATGCAGTCCCCGTCTACCTCGCGCCCTCTCCCCTCTTTGTGCCCGCTCCGTCGCCAGCTCTTCCATCATTGTACCTCGCTGTCCCTGTCTTTCTCGCGCCCCCTCCCTTCCAGATCTCTGTGTCGCTGTGTCTCTTTCCCTGTCAGGCCTCTTCTTTCCTCCCTATGTCTGACATTTGAGGGTCGCTAATGAGTGCCTCCGCAGTCCGGCTCTCACTGATCCTTCGGAGGCTGCCGGGGGTATGGGATCCTTTCCCTGCAAATAATTAATTTAGCTACGTGTTGCGTAAGAGCCTAAAAGGCTTTCTGCTGCTACCGTGCTGCTCGGCGGCCATTAATATTATATCAGGGTCGGTGCTGTTGCTGTAGTGCAGTTTCATTACAAATGTGATCTGTAGCTTTAAACATGCAGCTTTCCATGCAGAATTATGCCAAGTAATTCTTGGTCTGCAAACTCGTAATTGCGTACAGAGATTCCCGTCGGTACCGGAAATTCAGAACGCCTGGAACGGCTGCATATAGTTCCTCAATACTTTGTCCATTTCTACTAGTTGTGTTTCATCAGCTTTTAAGAGTAGCGTTCGGGCCACTCCTCCCCCCCCTTCTTATCTAGTCTCCTTCTAGGCCACTTTTTCCATTTTGCTTGGACATTTGATCCTCGTCTTTTGGCTGCCTCTTTCTCTTCTTAATAATTATACTATAATATAATACTTGGATTTGTATAGTGCCGCTAATAACCCGTGAGGGTCTGTAGGCGCTGTCTGTAGGCAGGGGGAAGTGATTTGCCCATGTTGAGCACACAACGAGACTTAAACCTGGATCTCTCAGCGCCCAAGTCGGCTGCACTGGCCGTTAAGCCACACTCTCCCCCTTCTGAACGTAGCATTTGGACCACTTCTTTGTCATTGACTCGACTCTGGAACACGTCCAGGACCGGACTGGTAATTTAAAACAGCCCTGTCAAAAAGTATAAACTTAGACCCCATGTGCACCAAGTGAGTAACCCCCAGCACATTGCTCAGTAGGATTTTATGTAGGATAATTTTGGAAAGGTGAAACCAAAAGGTGCATGTTAACTGCTCTATTTTTCTATTATATTTGCCACTTTTACTGACTGCTCCGAAAGGGATTCAAATAAAGATTCCAGTACATTAGTGTTTACCACAGTACCGCGAAGCGCTATTTCTACACAGCTTCTAATCATGCATGCCATGTGCCTGGTGAGAAAAAGGACCTATTTGTTGGTACAGTTATGAGAGGTTTTCTTTTAATGCTTCCATTCAAAAGTCTTTGAAGCTCATCTAACAAGCATTGAAAATGCAACAGGTCTCGCATTTACGCGAGGAAGCTATTGGCATTGTAAATGACAATGCCTTTTATTTTATGTTTTAAAAACCAAAACATAAATAAAAGGCATTGTCATTTACAATGCCAATCGCTCAAACTCCCGTAAATGCGAGACCTATTGCATTGCAAATGCTTGTTTTACTTTGAATATAACCAAGTGTCGGTTTATGCTTCGCGCACTAGGAAAGTTCAAAGAGGTGGGATTTTCTGAACTATGTTGGAACGAAGCGCGATCCGCGTGACCTAAAGACATTTTCAATCAGCAAGTACCGAATGCCAGGCACACACATTCTCTGCAAGGTGTTCTTCACACTGTTAAAAGTATTAAAAAAATAAAAATAAGATTGCGATGAACGAGCTATGATTATGTAACTCTCTATTCATCCAGTCATTGATTGTACTGAAAGCAAATGAATGCGGTGTCGTTTTACGTGAGCTTTAGATAAAGTTTCTGTAGCAGCTCATACTGCGGAGATTCGGAAATGCAATCATTCTCTTTCTTTGGTGTACAGTGCCGTGAGTGTGGGTACGCGATCAGAAACGTGGCAAAAAAGAGCATTTACAGTAAATATTGTGTTATTCTGTACTTCTAACACAAAAGAAATCCTGGGGTCTAATAGTAAAGAGAGAAAGGTGGTGTGTATGGTGAGGAGGTAAAACCTAATGTACGTAGTGGAGAAAGCTCCAAGACCATGGTCATCCAATCACCGTGGGTAACTAACCCCATCACATGGGATTTTCATCCCAAAGAAAATCTCAAGATCTCAAGGGGCGGCAGCGCCCTTGTATGAGACGTGAGTGCTTTGTTCTATGGGTATTATGCACTAGGAAAGAGGAATAAATCCACAAATGAGCCTGAAGTGAGTGGGGATCGCAGTGCTGATAGTAGTGAAAAAAACAGGGGAAGTGTATTAAAACTAATGACGGGACGGCCAGAGGACTTCTGTGAAACAATGCCGTACCGATATTAGATTCCCTCACGTTGCCTCATTGATCAAACCAGATTAGTGTTGCCCCTACTCTTTTTTAATCTAATATCGGTACGGCATTGTTTCACAGAAGTCTTCTGGCCGTCCCGTCATTAGTTTTAATACACTTCCCCTGTTTTTTTCACTACTATCAGCACTGCGATCCCCACTCACTTCAGGCTCATTTGTGGATTTATTCCTCTTTCCTAGTGCATAATACCCATAGAACAAAGCACTTTCTCCACTACGTACATTAGGTTTTACCTCCTCACCATACACACCACCTTTCTCTCTTTACTATTAGACCCCAGGATTTCTTTTGTGTTATATGTACTTGTATGGGGGAATTAATCCTGTGCGGTCTCTAAACTTGCTCCCTCGGACCCTCCGGTGCCCAACCGTTTTGTATTAGGTTATTCTGTACTTCCACATTTATATAGCACTTACTACACCGAAATGAGACCTTGAAGCGCTAGCCTTTATGGGCAGAATACTGCACCATTTAGTGTGTGTGGTTGGAAAGCTGGTGTCTTTGTTTTCATCCTGTGTGGCAGAAGTGCGGGCTGACCGACATAGTCACCGCAGGGGACCCTCATAAGAGGGCGGCCCCTTTAGTGCCACAAGATGGCACACTGGGCAGCCTAGTGTCCAGAGACCCCTTGGGGGTCCCGCGCGTCACTTCCTGCCGGGGTGGGGTCGGGGAGAGGTATAAATTCCTCCCCCGCCCACCTGGCGGCCTCTTTGTCCCCTTACCCTGACGCCGAGCTGGTAACTGCTGCCGAGGTCGCATTGTCGACCATGAGGTTAGTGCTATGCGGGCCTTACCTACCCCCACCTCCTCCCTGGCCCTAGTAGAGGGCCCAGCCACACAGGCATCGCCCGAGGGGGGCCCTGTCCAAACTCCAGCCCCGGGTTTGCCGCTGCCCGCGTCCCAAGCAGTTGGACATCAGCAGGGCAGCCCTCTAGTGGCCGCCCGTCGGAGCCTTCCCCCATTCTGCCTCACGCGCGAGGCTACGCCCACGAAGGTTATGACCTCCCAATAGTGTGTAGGTGGAGGCGGGCCGTTGGGGGTGGGGGCGAGGCTTGCCCCCCTACTTAGGAGGCCCTCTCGCCCAGTTCCTCCTCTGTTCCCTGCACGCCGCTCCAGCCTGGACACGCGTAATTCCCGCCCGCTCCACGCGATTACGACCGGCCCCCTTCAGCGTCGTCGTGCTCTTCGAGATAGCAGCTATACCGCGGTGAGTCTTGCTAACCCCTCCCACCCCGGCCCTGTCCCTGGGCATGACCAGGTGGACGGGCCTTTGTGGCTAGGATGCCACGGGTGTGGGGGGCGCAAGCGGTGTCAGGGGGCTTCTTGCGTGGTGCGAGTGAGGCCAGGGCGGCAGGTTGCGAGTGGGTCGTTCCGGCCACGTGCGGTTTTCCTGTCGGGCATCGGGGGGGGGAGAGAATGATGGATAGCCGCACTTTCGCGCCAAAACTCTGCTCGGCCGGCCGTCCTTTAACCTTCCCCCCCTCCCCATCCCATCCCGCGCGGCCATCTTGCTGTGACCCTCTGGTTACTGTCCAGAAACCGGCTCTCATGCAGTGTCGGCAAAGGCAGCGTTGAACCAGCGCGAGCCTGACTCGGTAATCTGATGACTTTTGGCCGCGATATTGGGGGGACTGGGAGGGGAGCAAGGCGCTCGCATGCAGCGCCTCCCATGCGGGCCGCGTTCTCAGCCAGCAGAATAACTGGGCGAATTGAATACTTGTTTCCGCCACCAGGAGCCATAGCTCATGTTAAGCCTGGTGCCTAGGAAAAAATAGTCTCTCACAGGACACGGGCTCGGGTCCCGCAAACGCTGCAAAGTGTCATAAGTTATGCATTTCTTGCTGCCTGGATAGTAACAGAGAGGGTGCTGCGTTTATTAAGGCTTTGGCGAGGGCTCCAACCCGCAAGAGAGGGGGCGCCTTCAGTCTGGCACACGGATGATCACCAGGCCTCAGTAAGGGTCTGTCGAATGTCCCGGGCTTCGGGAGGGACGCGCGGGTTTACCCCCAGCCAACCGGATAGCCTACGAGGATCTTGGCCGCTCCGTGGTGTCGGTGGCAATCGAGGTGCAACGAGCCTCCGGGTTGTGCAGTACCGCCGCCCTTTCTGAGAAAGCGCGATCGCGCCGGAGTCAAGGGAGCGCAGCCCGCTGCCCCAGACGGCGTGCGAGCATCAGTTGAGCCCGCAGCTTGGTAGTGCGTTGCAGGCCACAACACGCGCCTCGGAGTCACAGCGGTTCCCGACGTCCGATGCCAGACACAGAGGAGTTGCTGCAATCAGGGTGCCTTGGGGAGTGTAATCACGCTGCCCCACTGTGCTGCATATCGGCGTGTGGGCTCAGGGATGCCCGTTGTCCCCGGGATTACGGCGGAGCCCCAGCACTACCCGGCCATCTTGGTCCGTGGTTCGACCAGGCCTTTAAACTCTGGATGTTACACTTCCTGAACTCCATGCAACTCATTTTATTATGACCGAAAGTATGGCGAAATTGCAAACTTTCTTCGGGTGTAGCTCGGTGGTGAGTCCTGTGCCTGGGGTTATAAAGGATCTCACAGGACAAGGGTCCGGGTCCTGCAAACGCTGTCAAAGTGTCATAAGTTGGCAAAAAGTTTCAAATTCTACTTTACAGGACACGGGTTCGGGCTCCGCACACGCTGTTGATGGGTGCTTGGCCCCACGTTTATTAGGTTGAATTGTTAATTAGGGGCATAGGTTCTTAAAGCAACCATTTGATAAGCGATCACGGATGGCAAATTATGTGTGCGTTGTGCGCTTCATTAGTTGAGGGGTAGGGGCATGAGGTTAAGAGTAAATCGCCAAGAAAACGGCATCCACGATGCTAAGCTCCTGCTGCCGGGGCAGCTAGTTTAGGGGCACCTTGTACAGATAGAACATGCCGAGTTACTGCTGTGTGTTGGTGCGCGGGTTTGCTTGCTGCAAAGCGCGGGTGCCGTTCTGAATGCGTTTCAGCTTCGTAAGCCATCCCTGTAAGACAAGATGGCGTCGCTGATCCCCCCCAAAGTTCGGGAGCGCGGCCTTGCAGTGAGCACGGAGGCTCGAGAATCCTGCATCTTACACCTGTGCCTCCCGCACCCTCCCCGGCAGCGCGCTCTAGCGCTGGCAACCATCCCCCGCCAATTCTCCCGACGGCGCTCGCCTTCAGCCTACCGCTGCGCGCATGGAGAGAATGCTTTCGAGGTACCGGGTGTCACACACAAGCGCAGCGCTGTGGGTCATTTTACCTGGATGTATGTTTAGCACTCCTCAGTACAGCGACAATACTGAAGTCGTGCGTGCAGGAATCCTTGGCCTGAATGTGTAATGTAAATGCCATGTAACGCGATCAATTACCTTCGGGGCAAGCTCGCGCTATATATAAGATATGCGAAATAAGAACCGTTCTCTGTAACAGGTCACGGAAAATGGCGGGAGGGTGGAGCTAGGCGGGAACACTAGGTGCGCTCTCCCGCTTTCGCTTGTGATAGCTATGTTTTGTTTTGCTAGTTTGACCTGGCTGCATGGTCTGTGGCTGCTGTCTTAGGGCATGGTAATGCGGTATAGGTACCTTGCAGTGTACGACGTGTCTATGGGTGCATTGTTAGACCGGCGCTCACGCATAGCGCTTCAAGGCCGTCGGGTCTATTTCGCGCGATATAATCATGCTGCATGCCAAACCCCCAGTGCCGTGATGTCGGAGTCAAGACACTTGGTGCAGCACGCTGGCTGAACTCGCCGTGTCCATGTGTCCATATTGCTGCGTGACATGCCGAGCCCAGTTGTGGCACGGATGCGACGGGTATCCCCTGTCCTTGCAAGGTGGTGGTTATGTCCCCAGGGGGGTAAGTGCCGCCTCCGTCTTGTGCAAAGCACGGCTTGGCACAGTTCCCTGGAGGGAGGGGCACCAACTTTGCCTTCTCGGTCCCCCTTATCTTTGGTCTGACATTCCCTTGTGAGCGGGCGCCTGGCAAATTCAGAACGTTGACTACGAAGCACACAGGAGAGGCGGGTATAGTGGTGCGGGCAGTGCGTCGAACCGCTTGGCCAGAATGAGTGAGCGGGCTTGGGGGAGGGTTCGTTATTAATAAATAATAGCTAGCAAATTGTTACCCACCTAAGCAGGAGTGAAACTCGGTCTGCCACGTTTTGGGGGTGAATAGGGAAGAAGAGTGGTTCCCCCCCCCCTTTTGCGTAATAGTTTCTGCCAGTCCTGTCATGACTCCGGCCCTGGCTCGACCTACAACGGCCCGGTGGTGCTGAACGCAGACGGCTACCAGGGCTGGACCTCGGGTAGTTGAATCTAGGGAAAGGGGGGAGAGGAAGCTTTTTCAATATGATACACAAGCCTTAGTTGCTGCTTAATTTTCTTATGCAACTAACAACCTTGGACGAAGTCCATAGTCCTGTCTTGTTGTAGGATCGAGGCTATTGGTGCTTTAGCCACCGGGTGGCACTGCCGCATTGTGTTACTTCCGGCACATACCGTTATGACGTTAATAGGTCAGCAGGTTCTTATGTTCAAAAGAGGCATTCTTTTGTTACTTACAAGGTAGTTACGACTTAGTAAGTAAGGGCACAAAATATATGTACTAATTCTCATAGCCGTTTACAAGTGACCTTAGAGTGTAATGTTGTCCTTGCGTGAACCACACGCAGTCCAACAAATCCGATACACAACACGGCTCCCATCATCTGTCGAGGTGGACAGTTGTCTTAGGAAAGTAGCAGCGGGTAAAATGGCCGGGAACTGCTGCCAGGCCTCCTAGCTTTCCATACGAAGAGACGAGTGGGCAACAAAACAAACAAACAGGGACGCCAGGCATTTGGAATGAAGCGGCCACCTTAGCGTGATGCAGTTTTGTGCTACAGCAAGAGGTTCCTTGCAGGAAAGCTGAGACATATTACACGTTGCATGACATTTAAAAAATAAATAAATAAATAGATAAATGTCAGATCATGAAACTTTCTGTGGCAAGTGCAAAAAAAAAACCAAAAAAAAAAAAACGCATTGCTCGTGTAGCTTTCGATATACAAGAACGTATATTTATTTTCCTTATAATCATTATAAACATGATTAAGGTATGCTACTTTAGTAGGTCTTTTTATGCTTTCTTCTTTTACTCGCTGATGGTGCTTTTCTTAAGACTGGTGTCAATGATTGGCGCTTGTCGCACAATGGGTTTAGTTTTCCTAATTTCTGGCCAAGGGTAGCTTCCGTCAGCTAGTTTCGGAATAGCTGTTAGTGCAGGACACTAGAAGCGGGGGTGTGTATGTCCAATAGGGGAAGGTTTTCTGGGGGATACAGGCAGGCTTGCATTGTGGCGCACCAGTGCCAATGGCCTTCGGTATCGGCCCGGCATCATCGTGCATAGGCACGCATTTAATAGGAATAAAAACCCACATTGCTTATGCAGTGTCTTAGGCAGACTCCTGGGATTCCTGGCTTCAGGTCGAACATGCATGGCTTTGATATTGCTAACGTACCCTTTGCCAGCCACTCGTGATTTTAATAAGGAAATAGGCATGGCTGATGGTGATTAAGATTGTCACATGAGATCGAATATTGGTTAAATATTTGGATTCGGAATACTGATCTATTATTGTGAGTTCCACGCTTAGGCCAAGAGATGCTGCTGCCTTAATTTTTAGCCTTGCTATGCGGAAACAGCTGGTGTAATGTTTTCTTCAACTCAGTCATAGTGGCAGCTTAGTCTATACAGGAAAGCCAGCAGCCTGAGAACAGCTGGGGTAAGGTTTCTCTCAAATCAGTCATAGTGGCAGCTTGGTGTAAATAGAAAAGTCAGCAGCCTGAGCTGTGTTGAGGCAAGTTGTAAGCCTGGTTTTGTGTGTCATACGTAACATCTTAAGGTATTTTGTGAGTTCCACGCTTAAATCAAGAGATGCGGCTGCCTTTCATCTTTAGCCTTGCTATTCGGTAACAGCTGGTGTGATATTTTCTGCAACCCTGTCATAGTGGCAGCTTAGTCTATACAGGAAAGGGAGCAGCCTGAGCTGTTTTTGAGACATGCGGAAGCCCTGGGTTTGTCTATCATGCTTAACATCGTTGAGGTTATTCTCACTGTTCCACAGGGAGGCCAGGGAAAGCACAGAGTGACACGGTTTGCCGAGACTTAGCCTGGCTTGCCGCCTCTGCGACCTTGTGAGGTTTTGTTTCTGTATTACATGAAGGTGGCAGAGGTTGTCACTGTTGTTTGATAGGCACCATGGCCAGATGACATTTTAAGTGCATTGTGCGCTGAAAACTAAGGAGCGGGTCCATTTAGTAAGGACAAGGAGCACGGGGGGCGTTTCTAGCTCTAAATGGAAAGTTGAGACAACCCAGTTAAGTTTCAGTGCAGGCTACATTTGGTGGGGCGATTCCAGGCGTAAAGCATTAAGCCAGACAGCCCTGGGAATTAGGCAGGCGTACGATTAGCTAAGATTTTGTTCAAGCTGAGGGAGAGCATATCGACCACAATTAATTGTGGAACCAGCAAAAGCTTTACAAAGCAATGCTGTAGAGTTACGGTAGACTGCTGTATGGATAGGCTTCAGGGATAAGGCCATGACCTTTCTGGAAGGGGCATTCTTCTTCGACCTGTGTCGAACTGGGAAAGGAAGTAAGGCGGGCTGGATAAGTCTTAATTCTACCTGCGTTGGCACATCCTGCCAGGAGTGACTGTCAAAAGTTTTTGCCTCCAGCCAGCCTGGGTTAACACCCCTCCACTCCAAGCTAATTGTTCATGGTGATATTGGGCCGCATTTACAAAGCCCAGTATCTGGCCCTGGGGTTGTCAGTGTCGTGAATTACTAAATTTCACTGAACTGGAGGTGTGGCCGGGTTTTACACTAGCAGAAGTTTGGGAGTGCAAGCCTCCACCTAGGGGGTGACTGGCTGAATTTGATGAACTACTTCAAACGTTCACAGCACTGCACATGGGGGAGTATCTAGGACCTGTGCATACTTCAACCGACACCCCAGAACGAGTGTCAATTACCGGTGCATACTTCAACCAGACACCCGTGAATGGCATGCCCTCAGCTACATGGTAATAATTGAGAGATCAGAGAGCGACCAAACCTCGTGAATTTTGCACTTAAACTTTCTAGTAATGGAAAGGGCTTAACACCGTCTGAAATAAGCATGACCAGAGATGTGCTGCTCTCCACTGACATTTGACAGGTTAATGGGCAAGGCTAGCGGAAAAGCCAGATGTATTGTCATTATTTAAGGCGGACGTGACCCAGGTAATGGCAGGAGAGAGACACTGCCAACTATGAGGATAGGAACGAAAGCATAACTGGGGCTCACAACAAATTATTTGAAAAATAAGAAGATTCCCTTTCAAGCCACGATTTTGGTGCCACGACATACCTATAGCACAGCAACACCGGTATAACAAGGACTCTAGGCAAACCTATTAACCCCTTTCAGCAGCAACAAAGTCCAAAAGCTAGCTTCTATTCAACAAGCAAGGAAATTGGATACACTGTCCCAGTGGAGAGTAAGAAAAGATTGGGATAAACAGCGGGACTGGTATAAGACTCTATCGTCCAATTTAATGTAACTTAATTTGCAAGTAGAAAGGCTTAGACGGGGGGATGTTGCTAAGATATGGGTCAGTTTATAGTAAACAATAGGATGATACGATGCGAAAGGAAGCAAATTTAGGTACTCGTGATGTCAGCCTGGGTCTATATATGTAGGTAAAGTGGTTAACCCACACGTTACCTTCTCCCGGCTTATTGTGCTGTAGCTGTTGGGAACACAATTCCGAGCCAGGAAGGCACCCAATTTGGCCAATTGGAAAATCTGAATAGGACTACAGGTCCATAAGCGCCTATTTCTCCAATGCCTTGTTACCCATGCCATATTTTCCAGCCTGAGAAGCAGATTTAGGTGTTGCTCTTCTCGCTCAGCCTTTCCTTGGAGCCAGGGAGGTGGGAAACGTTCACAAATTTGGGCCCTCGAGCGGAGAGATGTATTCTTTCACAGCTCAGTCAGTCATATTGGCTTTATCCAGAGTCATGATAAGAATGCGTTCATTTAGCAGTTACGTTAAAATGTTTTGTCCTGCTGAGAAATCATGCAATCCCCCACAGCAGCAATTCAGGAACCATGACGCTATCTATACATCACCTTCGTAGACAAAGTGAAATTAAAACCTTCGTGCTAGGATATGAAGGGAATCGATGGATTGACGAATTCAGCTATGGTTCGGTTCTGGCTCCATATGTAGGTGCTAGATCTTCCCTAATTACGTTAGGAAAATCTGCAGTGGCATTGCTAAGAAAGATAGGAACAGCAGTCACGTCTAAGCTGAACGGCAGTAGGGCCAAGCAACATCCTTTGTTAGCCTGCCCTGGGCTTCTGAGTAAGGTTGCAAAGTAATGCCGTCATTTTCGGGTTACGGAACAGGACCCATAATTTAGCCCACAAACAACTGGCTCGCAGGGGCGGGGCACCTATAACAGCGAAGGGAGGAAGGGGGGCTCTGGCAGCGACGGTAGCCTCCCCAGAGCTGTGGCGGAGTTACAGGGCGATCTGGAGGCAGACGGGTACAGTAAGGGTACCTCTGCGACAGGCGGTACAGTAAGGGTACCCCTGTCCGGCACAGTAAGGGTGCTCGAGCCAAGGTCCACGAGCCGAAGGGGTTCTGGGAAGACCGCGACGGCGCCCCGTTAGTCCTTCGGGCGGTTGGGGGGCCTGACCAACCGGGGGTGTGCCACAACACGCTCCGCCCCTGTCGGAAGGGGCGGGAGTAGGAGACAGATCACGTGACCCAGTGGATGATCTGTAAATAATTATGTGCCACACTGCCGGGCATCGACCCACCGTGTGTGCTGGCTCACCAGGCGGGCGGAGCAGCAAGGGGCTGCTTGCCCTGGATCGCCCGTAAGATAACCCAATTTTATTATCATACTATGTTGTATGAAATAAACCTGCAGCAGTTCTTCACCCACAAAGAAAGTGTCAGTGTAATCATTGGGTGATGTCTGTGTATGCGTGTTGACTGAAGCGGATGACGGTGTGGTCACTATGCTCCCTTTCCATCATATTGACGTACCATGGATTTTGGGGCTAAGGAGCAGGACGGGGGTCGGGGCGGGATGGATGGTGGTCCCGCTGGCAGCAGCTTCCTCAGACCCAGTCAGTTAGTCATTTGCCCTCGTTGCCCCCCCCGCCGGATGTTTCACCACGCGGGCCATGCCCGGGAGGGACCCCGTCCCAAATAGGGTGCATGCCAGCCCCGAGAGGCCGGCGCCTGCCTGCGTGGTGGGGCTGGGGGGTGTGGAACAGTAGTGAAGGGTGGTGTGCCCACAAGGCAGCTTCCACGAGGTTAGGCCTCCTTTGTGGGGTTAAACCCGCAACCCAGCACAGTCACTTCTCTCTGGGCCTCCCGTATGCGGAGGGCCCGGTCGTCTCTGGCCACATGTGGTGCCTGGCAAGGTGCCCGGGGTGCGGTAACGAGGCAGCAGCCGCGCGGCCCGGCCGTCACCGAGGTCGCAGCCTCCTATGCCGGGTAATTCGTTCACTTAACTCGACCACCTGAGTGGTTGTGCTGGCAGCGAGGGAATGGGGTCTGTCCTTTGGGGCCCCCACGTGGCAGCAGTCGGACTGCGGGTAGGTCTTCCAGGGCCTGGGATTCCCGATGCGTGGAAGAGGGGGAGAGCAGGTAGCACCGTGGTGCCCCCCCCCTCTCTTCCTAAGGTTTCTTGGAGCTCGCGGGGGTCGAGCTAGAACTGCAAACTTCCACTGTGTGGGGCGCACACTTAGGGGGCATGATCGCTTCACTGCCCGGTTAGCGCGGGCGAGCAAATGGCTCCGGCAGGGAGGAGGACATGGGGGCTTCGTACGCGGAGCCTTCGGCGGCTGGGCTGGGGTCCGTTGGGGGAGGGAATCGGGCACTAGAGCCGCTGGGGCGTAGGTCGTACCTATGCTGTCCATGACTGGCGACTCGGCCGGGTGGCAGGGCCGGCTTAACGGGGGTAGAGGGTGCACTTGCTGTCCTGATCACACCTTCCCCGGGGCGACTGGGTTCACATCCTCGCACAATGTAGGTGCCGCTTGCAAAACAGTCTGACGTGCGGCGTTCCGGCCGGGCTGCTTTCACCTTAGGCTAGTCTAGAGCTTTGCATTTGAAGCCGTCCTGCAGCCATAATGTTCACAGCTCATATGCCTTTCTGCAAGCTGTGAGCTGCCAACTGGGAGCGGTATGCCAGGTTTGAGCACGGCGCCCGTTTGCGACATTCATTTCAGGTCTATCTTTCATCTCGCCGGGTGGCTCAGGGTTTTGGAGCTCGGTGGGTGCTTTGCGGCGAGCCGGTTTATTGTTGAATGCGCGCGATGAGGGGCTGAGATTGGAGCCCCGGGTATTGAGGCATGAGTCAAACGCCTGGCAAGGTGCCCGCGGTGCGGGCGGGCAGTGTGACGCAGCAGCTGCCCGGCCGTCGCCCAGGTCGCAGCCTCCCATGCCGGGTAACTTACTAACTGAACACGGCCACCCGAGTGGTTGTGCATGTGGGGGTCAGTGCAGAGGTATGGCTTGTCCCCCCTGCCTGCACGCACACTTACCAGGAGCATTTCCCCGGAGCTGCTGCCGGTCATGGGGGTACTGGGAAGACATTTGTCATACAGCGAACCAGGGGAAACGAGTTGGAGCCTCTGCAACGACACTTAACTGCAGGTTATTCCAGGCATATTTGTATTCTTTTTCGTACCTTATAAATTGAATGCGTTACCAGATAATGGACCTGGTGCTCATGTAAAGTGCTCTGATACCAGAAGTCAAGGTATCTGTTTCGAAATTCCAAGGAGTATGGTATGCTAATGTGTATAACCGGGGTCGGATATGTTCTCTGATCTGCTATGTTTCCTTGCCAGCTATGTTGCATGCATTCTCCTGCTATGGGGCCAATTATCAGCCGTAGTTGCAGAGCAGGTTGAGGGGGCACAGTGGGTGGTTAGCTTTGCGGGTTTTGCGTGTGCACATAGCGAGTCAATCCCGTTTGTGCTTCGGGGCAAATTACTTACCTACCGTGCCAAGTGCATTGTAATGCGATGCGTCAATACAGTTGGTGGGCTTCTTGGCTTCTCACTTATCTTCCGTGCCTATGTACAAGGGAAGGTGGTGCGCAGGCTAGCGCTACAGTACTGCTGTATTTATTAATACAGAGAGCAGACCATTTAAAAAATGGATTGACGCTGCATTGTTTTAAAACTATACAATCGAAAGTCTAGTCATCCCTGGTCATCATTGTTTTTCCAACTTTTCTGGTCCCTTTTCATGAAAAAACATTTTCCTTCACCCCACGTTTTTGGAATAAATGAAGAGAACTTATTGCTCAGACTGCACCAGGTTAATTAAAATAGTCATTTCCCAGGGTTCACCAGAGGTACTTGTGGGTACGTGATTAAAACAACAATGTTCCCGCGTTGAAATGTACAGGTGGCAGGGTTCTCAACTGCTTATTAAACCAGTGCACATTTCTGTGCCTGCAGCATGTGGTCCGAGTCTTGGCTCGAATTGCAAAACGTTGATCCTGGGCAAATCCCTTTCTCCCCAGGTCTACAATAATTGACCTTGTCCTTGTGGAAGGTAACGGGTCCTCACGTGGAGCGCTCCATTACATGCTGGGCGGGTTCGCGCTCTACAAAGCGGCTACAACTAGTGCAAAGGATATCCGGAAGAACTCGGTTAAAAGAGAATGAAGCAATGTAATAACCTCGGGTTCAACACATTGGTTGGAGTGTTTACTAACACCGTATGGCGCCTGGCCGACATGTTCCTAATTTCAGTATAATAGGACAGTTCTACGACCATGGGTGACACTTCACCATTACTATTGGGCATGCAGGTGGTTAGCAGTCCGGGCGTTCCTGCTTTGTTCGTTAAAATGGCCCATACCCAACTGCATGTGCTGGCTGTCGGTGGTAAGGGATATGCAGTTAGAACTTGGCTGACCCTGAATATGCAATCTTTTAATACACCTCAGATGGAAAAAGAGCTTGATGGGTTGGAAATACCGTTCAATACCCGTGACTGTATTGTGTTGTTTCCCTAACAATATAGAATTGAAGAGCCCTGTTGGTACAAATGGAACCCTGTTGACCGCCAGTGGTCACCTGCAGGCTATCGGCATATCATATACATTTATGAAACGGGAGGTGGTGCATGAACAATGATATCAACAGAATTTTAGGTAGGGGAAGCTTGGAAAAACGAACGTAGGGTAAGCAGAATGGGGTATTATTGAACAGGACTATGCCTCTCAAATGTCGTACCTTTGAGGGGCCATGGACTTTTCCATCCCCTCTTGGTTCCTGACTAGGGGAGGGGTGGAGTGATTTGCGATTAAGTGGATCATGTGCTCCACATACAGGCTTTGGGCCACATTTTGTCACTGTAGTAGCACAATCAGGATACTAGGAGCATTACAATATGATGTAGAGAATGCATGCCGTTCCTACAGATCCCCAATCTACTGCTCTATTGTGCAGACCACAACAATGGATTCAATGGAATGTTTACACCAAATAGGGATAGAGGGTTGGTTAACTTGTGAGGGTTGGGATGGGTTACTGGGTATGCCTTGCCAGGACAGTGACGCACACTTTACACGAACTGGAGCCTCTGTAAAGGTATGCTGGAAACGCAAACTGGTACGTGGGACTCTCCCCTCCAACATGCTGCTGGGCATTATGTTGGTAGGGTCTGTGACTGACAGGCAATGGCATCAAGGGGCTGTATTAAACAACAGGGTCAGTTGCAGGGAGAACTGAGTAAGTTGTCACTCCGCGAAAGGGTGCAGTGGCGCCACAGTGGGCACAATTCATATAATTTCCAAACCAGGTCAGGAGTGCATACTCGTGCACAACAGCACATGCGGTAATATTATCAGTTGCCCTTGGTAGAAACTTATTTGGGGGGCCCTGTTTGGAACAGCTTTGAATTTGATACAGTCCAGCTCTTTCATGCCCACTTTGGGAAGAGTTACTGACAGTGCACGGGCATACTCTTCCCAATTTCTAAATGTGTTTCCATACAATATTCGGGGATGGTGACGTGTTTGCAATACGTTAACACAGCAGCAGCACACTAATAGTAATGAAAATAATAGGTGACTCTACCAACTAGCATATAGAAGGTTCTGTTTTGATCTAAAAGAAACCTTTTAGTGATGTTGTAAGGGTGGAACACATGGCCCAAGCGGCGCATGGTGAAACTTTGCAAGGAGACATACTGGGCTCGGGAATCGGAGTGCTGTGGGTTGGTAGTGCGACCATTGGTGTTAGTTTTGCTCTCACAGGTTGAGAAGAATAAAAAGAGACTTGTACTTGGTTGGCGCCAATTTGATAAGGGACTGTGTTCTTCTCAAGCACATGTGACACCTGTCCAGAATCGTTGCATTTTCAGTATATCACTACACCAAAGCCATATTGGGGCTGTTCGCCTGGTTGGTGTCCTGTGCTCGAGAGGGACAGATTTGGGCCTCTCGTCCCTGGGTAGGGGAGGGCAGTTCTCTCTCTAGGTGCAGCTGCTGCTTGGGGGGCCTTTGGGGTTCAGCTTGATGATGGCACCATGGGTCAGTGAGCGGCATGCTCAGTATGAGGCGAAGCCGGCACAAGCCGGTTCCTCCCTCAGCGCAAGGTGTGTACATTGCGCAAGGCTTGTAGTTTGCATGCGCCCATCTCCTGTACTTACGGTGCCAGGCTGTTCAGACTGACTGTGTATATTTGTGATACTCTGTTCCATCTGAGCTACGTCAGTCTCATACCATACTAGGCACTTTGACTCCCAAAGTATCGTATATATGTTACCATCTCACACATGCACACTCCAAGCTTGGGAATATCTCACAAAAGCAGCCTTAAACCTTGGTCTTCTTAGGGTTTCTTGTTGTTCAAATGGGAGTAGTTACCGATAACGGTATGTCTCTCTCATCTTCATTGTTTGATTGCTAGCAAGAAAGTGTCATTCATAGTCTTTTAAATGTCACTCATAGTGCACCGAAATGATGGAAATGTCACACATAGCAGTTGAAACCTTGGCAGCCATGGATGGGGGCGGCTAGCTCTCGGTTGGCTATGCAAGAAAGCTATAAGTGTGGCTTATTTATCTTATGCAACTAAGAAGCATTGACTAAGCCAACAGAAGGGCTTGTTGTAGGTGTAGTGCTCCTTTTGTAGTAAATATAGGGAGGCAATGACATAGCGGCTAAAAACCAGGCAATATTCAGCACATTGCCTGAGCAAGCTGGGTAGCCCTGCAGATTAGTTGGGCCTGCACAAGCCACACATATACCTCCTACATTCTGGCCCACGCTGAGACATTTACATAAGTTGTATCACAGCATCTCCAGTTTCTTATACTCAGGCCCATTGGCACTATGGTGATGCATTATCAATTTGCACAGATTTCGGGCCTGCATTAGACACACATACCTCCTCCAGTCTGACCCCACTAAGACCATTCAGCTCAGGCTCCACTTCGGGTCTGGCTGATACAATAAAGCCTCTAACTTGTTTAATCTCATTGGACACATGTTGGCACGTTAATGGCCATGTAGGCAATTGGTGTGGCTGGTTTTACATGAAGGGTCCGGATGTGGGCAGGTAAAATCAACAGTCGAAAACTAAACAACAGGGGTTGACACGCAGAGGAGGGCCCTTGGCTAGGTGCACTGGTAAGCTTTTACCTAGACAGTATTTATTTAGTGGCTATTCAGGTACTAAAGTAGGGATACCTTTTGCAGTATTTACATGCCGGGAAGTACGTAGGGAGGAAGTAATAGTTCCCCTAGTTGCGCAACATGTATATACATTTGTATAGGGTGCTTGTTGAAAGCTTCCTTGGGTCCAACGAGTGCCAGGCAAACGGGGACGACTTGTACAAGAGATAAACATGAGTAGTTACTCAACACGGTGTGTTAGAAGGGATGTAGCCTAAGCAGAACTCAAACTGGCCTTAAACGCATGATGAAGACAATTAGTGACATGCCTAAAGAGGAAAAACCTGTGTTAAAGGGAGGGTATGCCAAGGGAGATAGCTTACATATTTCACGGAATTCCGTCAACCAACATGCCTAAGTAAGCGAGGAATGCCCGAGTGATGGGTTGGACCTGTTATTAATTTTAATAAACACACCAAGTACTGTGAAGTAGTGACATTTGAACTCGTATCAATGGTACTTCCAGGACACATCTCCTTCAGTACACACACCGCCAGACAGGGCTGCTCTCCCCTGGAGCAAAGGGAAGCTAAACACCATAGACGGCATATCGCCAACGTTGGCAGCGTCAGCTAAGCTTGCGGCCAGGCAGTGGGCTTGTCCAACTAATGTGATAATGTTAAGGGTTGCAAGCATGCACCAAGAGATGGATCCGCGAGACCATCCAGGCCAGACAAAAAGACCTGCCCTATAGCCAGGGAGCCAGGCATTTGCAGAAGCTGCCAGCTAACTTGTGGGTTGCGGTGCAATAAGCTGAGGGGAACATGGGGTCAGAGCATATTTGGCTACAATGATCGAAGAAGGATTGTTTTGGCGTTCCCACTGCTCAAGAAGGGGTAAGTATTCGTTCATGTTGCTCCCTCTCTTACACTGCAGGTACATGATGACACCCTTGCTTATGTCATATATTCTGTGACCTGTCGAAGGTTCAGCAAGCAGGGTAGGCTGCGTAAGTTGTCACTTCACTAAAGGGGGCAGTGCCTATTAACGGACACCATACACTTATTCCCTCAAACCTGTTGTGACACCATTACTATGTTCACCAGGGACCAATCGAAAATAACTTGAAATTGTCTGGTCAATGTGGCGAAGTAATGCACCCTAGAATAAGGCCACAATGTGCAAATGAGCAACCAGTTGGGGACAGGTGATCTCCAGTGGTCTGAAATCACCCCCAGCTCCCGTGGCATGGAGCTCACACGGGGGAGGCGATGGAGCCTGCACGCAGGAGATTTATCTGCGCTATGCGTACATTCACTGAGCAGAGGGTGTTTGGCTTTATTAGGCACGGGTGCTACATGCCAAATTCACAGGGTGCTTTTAGGACGATGGGGTACATCTGTCCAGTACAAGCATGGACCTGTTCTTGCTGGATAGGGGAGAGGCCCTAGAATTAGCAGGATGTAAGTAGGAATGCCGGCCTTGGTGGGGGGCCCTGGCTGCGACGGTTGCCACACCCAGGGCTGTGGCGGAGTTACATGGGGATCCAGAGGCGGAAAGGTACTCAGGGATACCCTCTTCAGGAGCACAAAGGGTACTGAGGCCGAATATCCCCAGGAAGTCTGTGCGGTGGACCCTGGGGTGGTACGGCGCCCCATCTGTCCTACGGGCGGTTGGAAACCTGTACAACCGGGGGTCGCTTGAACGCTCCGTCCCTTTAGGTGGGGGTGTGAGTTATATGGTGGACCAATGGTTCACCGGAAGTGGGAGCAGCTACCCCCTCACCACAACCGCTAAGCACCGATTGGCTAAGACCACGATGCAAATTGGCCCATCAGGTGGTAGGCCGCGAGGAGCGGCTTGCCTTTGGATCGCTTGTAAGATAACCCACCATGTTAGCATATTGGTATGCTAATAAACCTGAAGCAATTTTCTCCACCAAAAGTTGTCCTGTCTGCTTATTTATGCTACCTGTATGTTGCTGTAGGAGGGCTGGTGAGTGTGGCCGATATTGGCACTATGTTTCCCTGTTGTGCGTTAGAACCACCAACGTGCAGTTACAGCGTGATGATGGGTGAAGAAGCGAGCGAGAGTTGCACAATGAATGGCTTTCAACAAACTAGTGCACCAGCTGTCTCCACCTCAGCCTATCATCAGCACCACCCGGTGGCACCCCGGACCGGTCCGGTGACAAGACGCCCTGGCTCAGCCTGTCAGTCACTGGGCAGCACCTGACTCTTGGCACAGCCGAGCCACTTCACCAGCCGGTGGCAACCCGGACCGGTCCGGTGACAAGACGCCCTGGCTCAGCCTGTCAGTCACTGAGCAGCACCTGACTCTTGGCATAGCCGAGCCACTTCACCACCCGGTGGCACCCCGGACCGGTCCGGTGACAAGACGCCCTGGCTCAGCCTGTCAGTCACTGGGTAGCACCTGACTCTTGGCACAGCCGAGTCACTTCACCACCCGGTGGCACCCCGGACCGGTCCGGTGACAAGACGCCCTGGTTCAGCCTGTCAGTCACTGGGCAGCACCTGACTCTTGGCACAGCCGAGCCACTTCACCACCCGGTGGCACCCCGGACCGGTCCGGTGACAAGACGCCCTGGTTCAGCCTGTCAGTCACTGGGCAGCACCTGACTCTTGGCACAGCCAAGTGTTAGAATCCGGATTCTGTGGGTGGCACAGGTGAGTACCTGGGACAAACAGGGGGTCCTTCTTCCAGTCAGGGTAAGGGGTTACACTCTAACAATAACCCCTGCTCACCCTCTAGATAGCTTGGCGCGAGCAGACAAGGCGTTATATTAGGCGTAATGGTTAAGCATTTGTGATCACATACAACAATCCAATGTTACCCCCACAAATGGACTCCACACTGGGTGTATCAAAAATAGACTTCGTTTATAGATTTCAGAATTATCACAAGACCCAAAAACGTGTAAAACGGGCCCACAATATTACTTGGCAAAAAGAGTTCTTAGTTCAGCGTATGGTTACGAGGTCCGTGCACTTCGTTCCCGGTTCTGTTGGGGGAACGGGTCTCACTCGCTCTACGGGCGCTCCAAGGGGGAGCGTGCACCTCAAGGTGCGATCGGGCACAGTACCTTTAACTTGTGGAAGTCTGCGCGAAGGCTGCGCGGCATTCAGTGCGATCTCTGATGCGGAGTCGTCCTGGCGATGCGTACTACGGTACTCGGCGACCTTGGGTGTGCAGGCTCAGGGGACGGGCATCCGGGGGCACTTTCCAGCGGGTTGCGGCGTTCGCGCTGTGCCAGTGATGGGTAACTTGAAGATCAAGCTGCGGGGCACAAACACTCGTACGCTACTCACAGGGGAGACGCACGGGATCACCACATGTGCCGTGGCTTTCCCCAAAGCAGAGGGAAGGCGCGTACGCAGGCAATCTGGTTCGTAGGGGGGTGAAGCAATACGGTCACAGTCCTTCCGTTACAGAGCGAGTTGCGACTCAATCACGTTGTTCGGGCCGGACAGCGGGTGCAAGCTTCAGGGAAAGTACGCTTCGTTCGGGAAGCGCATGCAGCAGTTCTCTTCCAGATTACAGGGAAAACGGTCCGTTTTCCGGCTCTCTCACACGGCGGTGAAGTCCACTGGTCCTGGGACTTCGTTCAGGGGGCAAGCTCAGCACAAGCCCTTGGAGATCTTAAACAGCACAAGTTGAAGCAAAGTTTATCAGCAATCTTTCTCCTCTCCTTCAAGGCAGGGCAACCACTGCAGGCCAATCCCTCAGGTCAGGGACAGTATTCCTCCCACAGCTTTCCCGGTTCCTTCTCCTCAGGCAGAGGTTCGTCTTGTTACAGGATCTGATTTCTTAGGAGCAGGGCTCCTACATTTATACTACATTTCTTTTGTTCTCCCTGGCCAGGGGGGCCCTTGCCTAGTTCAGTCCAGTTCGGGAGCACTTTGTTTACGCGATGCAGGCTTCTTCATTCAGGATGCAGGGCAGAGTCATCAGACGCTCCACAGGGGGCGGAGCCGGCATTGTGGTGGCAGAGCACAGTCCTATTCAGAGTCCAGGTGCACTCCTCCCACCCATCTACCTGTCAATCGTCCTATTCACCACCAGGCTACCTAGCCCTGCCCATCTGGGTTTCCCCAGGCCTGTCACTCACGCAACCCAGACCGCAGATACACATCAAGCTGAGGCGGGATGAAATGGTCAGGCAAGCAAAGGCCGGCTTTCTAAAAGCGGCATTTGCAAACGCAGAATATTAAAATAAACCTTACTAAAAGATGTACCTTATTGTTCTGAGTTCAGGCATACTAAACTCGATCTTCTACCATGTTCCCTGGGCCTGTTAGGATCATAGGATGTAACAATCCTAACAGCCCATTCTGGCCTGTGAGAACAGGGTAGCCTTACAATAGTGAAAAACGAAAATGGCGGCAATTCACTATTAGGACATGCCACACACATCAGGGCTTGTCCTACCTTATGCTTACAATGCACCCTGCCCTGGGGCCTACCATAGGGGTGACTAATATGAAGTTAAGGGAAGGTTCTAGGGACTGGCAAGTGTGTGCACTTGCCCAGTCAGCATGTCAGTACCGGACTGCACGCAGGTTCTGCAATGGCAGACCTTAGATACATCTTACCAGGCCGCTTCTGTGGGTGGCACAACCAGTGCTGCGAGCCCACCAGCGGTATTTGTATTTACACGCCCTGGCACTCCTGGTGCACTTTACTGGGGTCTGATAGTAAACCAAATAAGCCAATCATGGAATCCAACCAACATATACATTTTACATAGGGAGCACTTGCACTGTGGCACTGGTTGGCAGTGGCACAGCACTCTGAGCGGCCAACACCATAAAAACACATGAGGCACAGCGACAAAAAGTGGAAGGGAGACTCATGCCAAGGTGCCAGGTCTAACACCGAGCCACTTCACCACCCGGTGGAACCCCGGACCGGTCCGCTGACAAGACGCCCTGGCTCAGCCTGTCAGTCACTGGGCAGCACCTGACTCTTGGCACAGCCGAGCCACTTCCACCACCCGGTGGCATCCCGGACCGTGACAAGACGCCCTGGCTCAGCCTGTCAGTCACTGGGCAGCACCAGACTCTTGGCACAGCCGAGCCACTTCCACCACCCGGTGGCACCCCGGACCGGTCCGGTGACAAGACGCCCTGGCTCAGCCTGTCAGTCACTGGGCAGCACCTGACTCTTGGCACAGATGAGTCAATTCAACAGAGAGAAAATGGGAGCTTAACTGATGACTCAAAGGTCATGATCAGCTCAGGGGCAGGGGTGGTTAATGAATGAATTATATAAAGCGCCCGACTCACCCCCTAATGGCTATCTCCACGCTATAGGAGACGGAGCACCAGCCCAGTGTGATTAATTGCGGTAGAGTTTGGTTTTAAGAAGTTTAATAAAAGTGAGGAGATCTGTGCACTTGTGAAGCTGCAAAGGCAGCAGATTCCAGTAGAGGGTGCCAGTAGAGGGGGGCAAGGTAGGAAATGGTTTTACCTCCGGTGTGGGACTTCATAAAACGGGGGTGATAAGAAGGAATTTCTCCCCCTAAGCATAAGGATCTGCTCGGCAGATAAGGAATACGTTTATAGGTTAAATAACTGGGTCCAGTGCCATTTAGCGCTTTATGTACAATGCAACTGATCTTAAACCTAATACTCTGGCGTATAGGGAGCCAGTGTAGATGTCACAAAAGCAGGATAGAGGCTGTACCGGGTGGCTTATTCTGGAGCAGTCTGGCTGCAGTGTTTTGAACCACCTGCAATTTATTCAGTAAAGATTCATTGGTATCAGCCAAAAGTGCGTTACAGTAGTCCAGACAACTGATCACCAGTGCCTGAATCAAAGTTTTTCGCACAGAGAGTGGAGGGACAGAAATACTCTACGCAAGAGATGAAGTACCGGGTTTTTATATGACCCAGCGGTGCAGGGGAACACACCCTAAGACTTCGGGTTCTTCCTGTTTCAGACCCACAGAAACACAGAGTCTTCTTGGTGAAGTCAAAGATCGCTTTTATTGGCTGCAGACCAATCACAGGTATCCGAGAAGTACAGTCACTATGTATGTTCTCAGGAGACTGCTTCTTAGCCAGAAACCCATCTTCTCTTATATACAAAATATTACGCTCTGGGCAACACCGCCCTTCTCTTGCAGTTGGTCATTCACATATCTTACTTCAAAGGACAAGCAGAGTCATGATTACAATCCCACATTTCAGTTTGCCAAACCCATCATTATTTACCCAGCAATGCTCAGATCCCTCATCAGATATCAGCAGACCCTAATAAAACCGGGCACCTCCTCCTCGTAAACAAGCCATAAAGTAGGAAGCAGAAACAGGTGTGAAAGAGATTTAGGCAGGGCTCGTGCGGAATGAAGTACTTTATGATGTGTCAGACCCTGATGATAATCGCATTTGACCGCGGGAATGAGCAACTGGCCGGACAAGCCCGACCTCGGGCAGCCGGGGCAGTTTGCACGGGTCACGAAGAAGTCACTTGAAGGTGTACGTGTCTTTTCAGGCCTATGCATGGGCTTCATGTATTGCCTATGTGAGGGCAACAAAAACAGCCATTGTACAAAATGGAAGTCGGGGGTTCGACATTAAAGTCATGCCTACAGTGTAAATATTGCCTCTACATGTTGTGAATACTTAAGCGTACTGCATTTATAGTACGCGGTTCACTGGCAAAGGAAGCGACATGGTTGGGCTAAGTCTAAAACGGGGTACCGAATTTTCAGAGTACCACAGACCCTCCTTTTGCTCTTACATGGGCAATAACCATTCTCCTGTTAATCCGAATCCAGGTCTATATTCACGAAGTCATGGAGATGTTGCTGTAGCATCATCTTATTGCTCAGCTCGTCTCTTGATACATGTCTCCTCTTACACGATGTGACACAGAGGCTACACAGCGCAGGTGCGCATTGCATACACAGACAGAGCAAGAGCAGAACTGCTAAGACCGTTCCAATGACTACTAGAATTTTCCAACCCCAGGCGGATACCAGTCCCCAGAGCCATCCCATCAATGACCAATCTCCTTTATCCACATGGATGGACTCGGAGATCCTGTGTAGTTTTGAAATGGCCTGGAAGACTGTTGGAGCGTTATCAGGTATGAAAATACAACAACTTGATTGGATCACTCTGCATACTCCACCACGGTCGGCAAGTATGACATCTAAAACCATACGGTTCTGCAGCGTCATAAGGCGGTCCGCTTGAAGCTCAGCTGTCAAATTACTAAGGGCACCAGCCGTCACATTAATGGTGGACTCAACCACGCGGACCAGTTGTCTTAGGTTTCTACTATTGACCATTGGTCCCCAAAACGGCAGGAAACCCAAAAAGAAGTCTCCTGCTTCCTGACCAGCAGTATCTTCCTGACTTACAACACCTCTTACAACTCTTGTTTTGTGGTAATCCGAGGCGGCGGTAAATGTTGGCGGCAACAAGTTCGCAACATAACATACGCCCGAGAAATCCGGGGGCAACCATGTGTATGCTCGATCGTGACAGACGAAGTATGTACCTTGGGCAGCCAAAAATGCAGGGGAAGACTGTGATGGGAAAGCGTATGTTTCGGCACAGTCACTCTTCCCTAGTTACGCTCTTGGATTCAGACCATTGCCTTGTAAGCAAAACCGACCCATGTGGGGTACTACCCAAATTGGAGATGGATTTGCACGTTGTTTTTCGCCCAGACTAATCCTGTATCCCGATGCATTCCAGCCCACATATGCTCGCAATTCGTCCTTAGGAATGGATGTGTAAGCATCAATATCCCTACTCATATCTGCAACCCCTCTTATCAAGGCTTTGTTGTTTGAGCTAGGTTTAGTGGAACGTGGTGCTCTCGGGGAATAAGTTTCAAGGGCATAGAGGAACATAGTCTGGAACGCCCATGATGACCCATTGTAGCTAAACGGCAGCACCAAATATGGGATGCCCTTGTCAATGTTATGTGGCATTAAGCCGCACACCCAGCAATTCGTCTTATTTATAACTAATTGGTGTTGATGCAGGGGTTGGATGAACGAGTTGTTTACAAACTCTGAACGTCTAGCTTGTTCATGTTCGGGCAAGGGGTGAAAAGAGTGTAAAAAAACAGTAGGAGGAGGTATGGGTTGCATAGTGGGTGTAGGCAATACTTGGAAAGATAGTAATATGGATCCTGCAGAACATATTATCAAACTAAACAAGGTAAATAAACATAACACTATAAAATCTTTACTTTTTACCACTCTGCACATTCTGATCTTAAAAGTCACTTCCTCAGCAAGTCTCCCCGCATTGAAAAACTCCATCTTCTAATCGTGCTGTTCGCGGCGGTTGGGTGTCTTCTGCTAAGGAATACGCCTGATGGTCCAGAGGAACGCCCTAGACCAACCAGAACCGTTGACCTAGCGTCTCCGGCTTGTATCCCAAAGTCTTGGCACCGCGACCCTACAGCTGAACCCGGATGGTGGTTCGGAAAACAAAAATCAAAAAAAAAGTTCTTCAAATGGGAGAGCTGCAGTATCAAAATTAGCAAAGGAAAGAAGGTTTTTATTTGTCCATAGATCTTGACCTCAAGTTGTATTTATTTTTCCCAGGTACTGTCTGGTCCTGAAATAAAAGTTCAGGTTCGGAAGTGTCTAGTCGAACTGACGGAGGCACAGTCTCTTGCAAAATGTCATCGCTGTCTTGTTCAGACGTCGTCCCCTTTACGCGAGCATCGCTAAAAGGAATAAAACGAGGTACAGTCTCTGTTTCTGAATCAGCGATCCCCTCCTGGACCCACTGGTCGTAAGGTAAAGGCAAAGGAATCCATTTGCAGTGGGCTCCGTGTACCCAATTCTTTTTCCCCTTCACTCGAACTGCTGATCTTGTCGAGAGAAGGACGAGATGGGGACCGGTCCAGCGGGGCTCATCGTTACTTTTCCACTGGAAATTTTTCACCAGCACCTAGGAGCCAGGATTGATAGGGTGTCCTGGTGTCTCAGAGACCTGAGGCAGAGTGCCGTGAACCTGTTGGTGTAAGACACGCAATTTAGCCGTCAATTCATACAGATAGTCAAGCAGTACTGGGTGTTCAATTTCGCTAAATTTAGTTGGTCTTGGCACGCCCCAAATATTGGCCGGGCGGCCAAAGATGATTTCATAGGGACTAAGTACCACTCTTGAATGGACAGTCATTCTTGTGGATAGGAGTGCTAGGGGCAAAGCGTCTGGCCATTTAAGACCAGAGCTTGCTTGTATTTTAGCCAACTTAAGCTTGAGGGTGCCATTGTAGCACTCCACTAGTCCAGCCGATTGGGGGTGATTTGCAGCGTGGAACTTTTGCCTAATACCTAATCCTTCACACACATTCTTCATCACGCGACCAACAAACTCATTCCCATTATCACTCCAGACCATTCTCGGCATTCCAAACCTAGGGAAAAACTCTTTTACAAGGACCTTAGCTGTGGATAAGGCGGTATTGTCTTTCATGGAATAGGCTTCTATCCATCTAGAGAAGGCGCAAACAACAACAAGTACATATTTTAGATTGTTGCACCTTTCCATATGGATGAAATCTAGCTGCAAAACCTCAAACGGATACATTGGAGGCTCGAAATGACCAGCTGGAGTTGGCGTTCCTCTACCAGGATTGTGTTTTAGACATACCATGCAATTCTTGACTACGTTTCTTGCACACTTGGGAATTCCCACATTTTGCCATACTGGAGCCAACAATTTACAAATTCCTTTTACACTTATATGCGCCATTCCATGGGCCATGGTCACTACTGCAAGTACATACGCATCAGGTAGCAACCATCGCCGGTGTTCTGTCAGATCAATCCAACAACCATTTTCATCCAACTTACCCTTGCTTTCTCTCCATACACTCAACTCACTCTCTGTAGCTTCGGCTTGGATAGATTCCACACTTTCTATTGTGTCTTCGCACACACCTACATCACCAGCCCATCTTGCAGGACCTGCAACATACATTCGATTTTTCACATCTTTCGCTGTCTCTTTCGCTGTTTCATCGGCAAACGCATTACCACGACCAACATCATCCGTCACTTTCTTGTGTGCGCTGCATTTCATAATCGCAACTTGCAATGGTAATGTTAATGACTCTAGGAGGTCATTTACCAATTGGCCATTCAGAATTTTAGTTCCATGAGAAGTCAAGAACCCACGTTCTTTCCAAAAGCGCCCAAAACTGTGGGCCACGCCAAAGGCGTATTGGCTGTCAGTGTATATGTTTACTTTAATTCCCTTAGGCAACGCGCATGCTCTTGTAAGTGCAATTAATTCTGCCGCTTGGGGTGAGCCATGCGGTATTTGTGCAGTTTCAACAATCGTGTGCAAAGTCGTGATAGCATACGCAGCAGTTGTGTCACCATTCGGAAGCTTGAAACACGAACCATCCACCCATAAGGTACCATCACATCCAATCAGAGGGGTGTCTTTAAGATCCACCCTTCCTTTCGTTTCCTCTTCCGTTCTAAACACACAATCATGCTGTTCTGTCTCATCCGTTTCTGTCGTAGTCGGCAATAACGTAGCTGGATTCAATGTGTTGCATCTTTTTACGTGTACATGGTTAACTAGCAATGTGAGTTCATATCCTGACAATCGAGCACTAGTTAAGTGCTGTGTCTTGGTCCTGTTTAATAGTGTGTCTACTGCGTGCGGGACCATTACAGTCAATGTGTTATTCATTACTAACCCGGCAGACTGCCGGATAGAGGCAGCTGCTGCGGCTCTTAAACAACTTGGCAATGCCCTCGCTACCGGATCCAGAGTCGAGGAAAAATATGCGCATGGACGCGGTCTGTGACCGAAAGGCTGTCTTAACACGGACAATGCGCAACCGTCCCTTTCATGCACGTATAATGTAAAAGGCTAACTGTAGTCAGGGGTACCCAACACAGGGGCTGAACATAAAGCCCTGCGCAATTCCAAAAAACTATTCTGACATTCGTCCGACCATGGGTCAGGATTCGGTGTGCCCTTATACGTTAAGGCTATCAAGGGTTTTGCTAGCAAGGAGAAATTCGGGATCCAGTGCCTACAGTACGAGGTTATACCCAGGAAAGCACGCACTTCTCTTTGCGTTCTAGGCACATTTAATTGTGCAATGGCTTGAATTCTCTCTGGGGTCAGTTTCCTTCCCTCCTTCGATAAGAGATGACCTAGGTAGGTCACCTCTTGTCGACAATATTGCAGTTTGGAGAGAGATACTTTATGATGAAGGGAAGACAAATGACGCAACAATGTCAACGTTGCTTCTTTACAATTCTCCTCAGTATCTGTAGTTATTAGTAAATCATCAACGTACTGCACAAGCGTTGCGCCATTAGGTAAAACAATTGTGTCAAGTTGTGCTTTCAAAGCCTGACTGTATATTGACGGACTCTCACAGTAGCCCTGGGGAGCGCGTTTAAAACGGAAACTTCGGCCACCTAAACAAAAGCCAAAAATATCCCTGCTTTCCTCGGCGATCAGAATGCTAAAGAAGGCATTCTTTAAATCGATCACCGAGAACCAAGCAGCGGAAGCTGGAATCATCGTTAACAGGGCAGTTATATCAGGGACAACTGGAAACTGTGGTACAACGATCTTATTGACCTCTCTAAGATCGATCACACATCTGTAGACAGGTGGTTGAGAAGGGTCAGTACGTTTCAACACAGGAAGGATAGGACTATTCCACACGTTTCCTCTTGTCTCCTCAATTACATCTTTTTCAATTAGATCATGGACAATTGCTAATAACGCTTTCTCGTCCTCATTAGAGATCTTGTACTGGGGAATGCGTGGCATTGCAACATTAGCTTTCAAGGTGACCACATATGGCGGTATTTTCAAGAGACCCACATCATTAGGGCCGGTGGCCCTGAGGCTTTTAGGAAGAGACGACAATTCAGCTGGCAATTTATCCTTTGCTAAAAACATTGGAGAAATCACCTCTCTGCCCAGTGTAAGTTGCACTCCTGAGGGGGAGCAATATAATGTCGCATGTAATCTCTTCAATAGATCCAATCCTAACAGATTCTCATTACAACCTGTCGTCAGGATAAGAGGTGCTTTCAGCTCACAAGGTCCAACAGATAGGGCAATAGGATCGGAAATCGGGTTCATAACCGGGGCGCCAGAAAAACCTACGGAAACGTTCATTTCGCCAGACAAAGGTGCGCCAGGGAGTTTCGAATGCATAATTGAACTCTTTGCAGCGCCAGTGTCCAGTAGAAAGGGTTCTGACACACCAGCTGTAGTTACTTTGACATAGGGCCCACTTTGGTCTACTGGTACTGGAACAACTCCCTCTCTTTGTCTGTGGCAGCCCTAGTATTCATTCTCCTCTGTATTGCCATCTTCGGCGTAATAGTCGTTATTATAGTACTGTGCTGTCTTGCCAGTCTCATTGCCTTGCTGATCAAAGGCATTCATCGTATTCTGAGGTGGAAGGGGACGCGCACTCTGGGGGCCATTCCCACGTCCTCTTCCTCTGGGAGCTGGTTGACCACCTCTACCTCTCGCGCCATATGCATTATGTGTACGCTGCGACAGAATAGGGCAACTATATTTATAATGACCCTCTTGTTTGCAATACGAGCATTGATTCGGGCCTACAGGAACACGTTGTAGATACCCAAGTCTTTGCAAGTTATCCTGAAACTGGTGGTGCTGTTGATAGTTACCCTGGCCTTGCTGATAATTATTCTGACTTCCACGTGGCTGGTAAACCTGTTGCAATAGAACCTTGGTTTTTAACTCTTTCGTTTTCTTGTCTTCTCTTTCTTTTTCATCCTTATCTCTATTTTCGTAATACTGCGCAGTGGCCAGTATTTGCGCTGAAGAAGACACCGCCCAAGAACTCTCAGAGTCCTTAAGCTTCTTGCATAACTCAGGAAGCAAATTATGTCCGAATTTATTGACAAACAACCGTTGACCACCTTCTGTACTCATATCTTGTTCGCCGTGGTCGAGAAACGTTTCTTCAAACCTAGTGAAGAAATCGGACACTGTTTCATCTTTCTTCTGCTTGCACGCAGATAGTTTGTCCCAATTTACGCGCATTGCGGGCATCAAAGTTTTCATTTAAGTTAGTATCCTACCCGGGAGTTCTGCTACTACTTGCTCGGGTTTTGCACCACCAACTTGCCTACCATCTGCGGCACTGATATTAGCCCACGTATCACCCAATTCACCAGCATGATCCGCATTACGGATCAGTCCCCACAAAGGCTGCGGAACGACATTCCTGAACAACATATCGATGTCTGCCAAATTCATGACGCATGATTCTGTGGTTTGTGGCAACTCCTTATAGTATCCTGCGGGATTCTTTCGGGGGTCGGGCAGTGTTTGCTTGAGCGCGATGACTTCAGATCGCTTCCATGGAACATGTACCCAAACGCGTTGAAAATGCGCTGGTACAGCAGCAATACCGCGAGCGGCATCAGCCGCCACTGCTTCCTTCCATACCGGGGGGACTTCCCTCATCGGGTATTGGCGCGTTTTTACCTTTTTCTTTACAGGGGAATCCTGTTCAAACAATGACTTAGTAAACTCTCTATTTCTGAATGACAACAACTTTTTAACAGCTTTATCAACATCAGGGCCCACGATCGTACCTTTCCCAAAATCGAATCGCACATGGCACAACTCCTGTGGATTTGGGTCTAAGCCATTATCTTCTAATTCCTCGCAGAGAAAATCGCACATTTTATCAAACACATATCTTTGCTTCGGTGCTTCCCATTGACGGAAAACATCTATAACAGAATCCTCATCATATCGTGAAGGGAGAATAATCCAATTACGTGCCATGTTGTCTAGTACTTCCCTTTTGTGAGGATTAGGCAGCTGACTACGTAGCTGCTTACGCTCTAAACCAGGGGTCACATTAGGTGACCCGAAAAGCGGTGACAAAATACTAGTGATAGCAGTAGCTAGTCGCTGTCTGGTAGAAGGAGAAGTTGATGCGAGAACAGGGGGAAAAGTAGAAGGAAGAAAAACGGGTGCGGATACAGGCACTGCGGTACTACCAGGGGGAAGGCCAAGAGAAGCGGCCGATGTGTTAGGTATAGTTGCAGGAGCTGTAGAAGAAGCAGATAGCAAGGTCGGCGGCCCTAGAGGGGGCTGCGTCGCAGGCATAGGAGCCGGCGGAGGAGTCGCTGGCGGCTGTGGGGGAGCTTGTGCCAAATTCACTGGAGGCTGCGGGCCCGATTCACAGAACAAACTTAAGACAAAATCCTAAACTTAGTACCATTTTGGTATTCACAGAATGCACTTACTACTTCTGGTATTCACAGAATGAACTTACTACTTTTGCGGTTCACAGAATAAACTTACTACTTTTGCTATTCACAGAATGGATTTACGACTACTAACTTTACGTCCGCACTCGGGCCGGAAATTCCGGCACGGAGGCGGAGCTTCCGGGCCGGAGGCGGGGCTTCCGGGCCGGAGGCGGAGCTTCCAGCCCAGTGGTGGGGATTCCGGCCAGTGGCGGAGATTTAGCCATGGCCAAAATCTCCACCTCTGGGCCGGAAGCTCCGCCTCCGGCCCGGAAGCTCCGCCTACGGGCCGGAAGCTCCGCCTCCGGGCCGGAATTACCGGCCCGAGTGCAGACGTAAAGTTAGTAGTCGTAAATCCATTCTGTGAATAGCAAAAGTAGTAAGTTTATTCTGTGAACCGCAAAAGTAGTAAGTTCATTCTGTGAATACCAGAAGTAGTAAGTGCATTCTGTGAATACCAAAATGGTACTAAGTTTAGGATTTTGTCTTAAGTTTGTTCTGTGAATCGGGCCCTGCATGTTTAGATGTTGCGGGGACGCCGTAGCGCTCTGCGCATATGGTGGTGGCGAATTTAACAATTGTGACATTAGGGAATCTTTTTCGTTTTCCTTCGACGCATCTTGCTGAAGCGGCGATAGGACTGGGTAGCATTTATCCATTGCTAGTTTACGTTGCCTATGCAACTGCTCATTCATGCGTTCTTCCTCATTTTCTTTAAATTGCAAAGCTGCTTGCATCATCGACATACCCTTCTTATTCTTTTTTGATAATTTGATTTCCTTTTGTTTGGCCTCCTTTCGCCATAAGCGGAAAGAGTCAAACATCGCCGGCCGGGCTTTCTTTGCGAACAATTTTACCTCTAGGTTATCTAGAATATCCGTGTCGAAGCTACCATTTTGGGGCCATTTCAAAGCACCATCTTTCCTAGTGTACCTGACCCATGTTTCATTATAGGTAATGGGACCCACACCATGCTTTACATAGAGCTCGTAAGTTGGAGTCCCGACTGGAGGGACCGGACACGAGTCCTCCAGTCGGGAATCTTTGTTGCAACCCAAACAAAACAAATTTCCAAATATACCAGCACTAGGCATCTTTGCTCACTAGTCTAGTTTCAAACGTCAAAGGATTATCAACTACGATAGTCTCGTGAATACACGAGTCCTTCGGCTTTGGTACTTGCAAGTTCCAAATCAAAGCTATCCCGTCAAAGAGATACCAAACCAAAAAACCAAACTGGGAGACGCTCCACTCATCCAAATATACTTAACTGAGTTATCGATGATTGATGGCGTCACCAGAAGACTCTCTCGATTGTTTCGCTCTACCAAATTCTAAGAAAGGGTCCAAAACAGGGCGATCATCAGGGCAGCAGTCCTTCGTAGCCGTTGGGACGCGGAGAACCTCGCAGCAAAGACTTTCGGACCACGTCGACATGCAGGGGTCGATGAGGTGGCGGCCACCCTCCAGAATTTCCACACGACGCTCCTCACGAACTTCTGGCTTGGATCGATACCACTGACGATCGCCCCGAGTTGGGCGCCAACTGAAGTACCGGGTTTTTATATGACCCAGCGGTGCAGGGGAACACACCCTAAGACTTCGGGTTCTTCCTGTTTCAGACCCACAGAAACACAGAGTCTTCTTGGTGAAGTCAAAGATCGCTTTTATTGGCTGCAGACCAATCACAGGTATCCGAGAAGTACAGTCACTATGTATGTTCTCAGGAGACTGCTCCTTAGCCAGAAACCCATCTTCTCTTATATACAAAATATTACGCTCTGGGCAACACCGCCCTTCTCTTGCAGTTGGTCATTCACATATCTTACTTCAAAGGACAAGCAGAGTCATGATTACAATCCCACATTTCAGTTTGCCAAACCCATCATTATTTACCCAGCAATGCTCAGATCCCTCATCAGATATCAGCAGACCCTAATAAAACCGGGCACCTCCTCCTCGTAAACAAGCCATAAAGTAGGAAGCAGAAACAGGTGTGAAAGAGATTTAGGCAGGGCTCGTGCGAAATGAAGTACTTTATGATATGTCAGACCCTGATGATAATCGCATTTGACCGCGGGAATGAGCAACTGGCCGGACAAGCCCGACCTCGGGCAGCCGGGGCAGTTTGCACGGGTCACGAAGAAGTCACTTGAAGGTGTACGTGTCTTTTCAGGCCTATGCATGGGCTTCATGTATTGCCTATGTGAGGGCAACAAAAACAGCCATTGTACAAAATGGAAGTAGGGGGTTCGACATTAAAGTCATGCCTACAGTGTAAATATTGCCTCTACATGTTGTGAATACTTAAGCGTACTGCATTTATAGTACGCGGTTCACTGGCAAAGGATGCGACATGGTTGGGCTATGTCTAAAACGGGGTACCGAATTTTCAGAGTACCACAGAGACTGATCTTTCATAGTGAGCGACTGATCCAAGCGAACACCCACATTTTTGACCATTGTTTTGGGAACCGGAGCAATGCCCAGGTCTGAAGGCCACCATTCTGCAGATCAAAGCAATTGGGCATTGCCAAAGAGCATGATCTCCGTCTTATTGGCATTGAGTTGGAGAACATTTTCTGTCATCCAGCCCGTAACACCTTCAATGTCTTCTGAAAAGCAGGATTTGCTGGATGTATTGAAGAACCAAGACCTTATGGGCCTGGCGGTGAAGGGTACGCCTTAATCTCCTGAGTTTACCTGCTTTGTCGAACAGAGACACGGGACACTCCATTAGGCGTAAAAGATGAGGTTTATTAGCTGCAGCTAATTACAGTTGTCCCAGAAGTACACTCGGTATGTTCTAGGAGACTGCCACTTTACTTCGTGGCGCACAATCTTTTATAAAACACATATTCACAAAGAACACACCCAATGCATACAGGGTTAACCAATGAGAAGAATGTGAAAACAAGATATTAAGTAACTCAAATAAGCCTCATTTCCAACTGTGTTTGTCATCCTTCCCCACAAGTTAATCAGTGGTAGTGTTTATAAGTCGACTTGCAGGTGGCAGGACACATTTGTATGCCCCGGAGGACAGTTGTGAAATAAGAGAATACAGGTAAAGAATAGCGAAGGCCAGAGGATAAGATAAAGTCAGGAAAGAATGGTGCGAACCAACAGATAGTTGAAACAGGGATAAGTCAAGGATTAGTGGAGTCGGCCGGACCCTGACACCAGCTTTAAACAGAGGCAGGAGGTTATTTGACACGTTGCAGTAGGAAGAGGGAAAACAACACCTCGTTCACCGTGCTGCCTGAGTAAGGGCAACACAAAATGGCGGAAAGACACAAAATGGTGGCTAAATATGAACGGGATCGGAAAACTGAATTACCTCAGACCCTCCTTTTGCCATTACTCAGGCAAGACACGCAGACTCATTTTAATCTGAGTCAACGTCAATGGCCATGAGGTCATCAAGCTGTTGCTGCAACTTCATTTTAATGCTCTCCGTCTTCCGTGGCACAGGCCCTGGGACACATATAGTGGTACAAAGACCACAGATGGCGGGGCCACACTGCATACAGAGACAACATGAAAAAATGATGGCCAAAACCACTCCAAGGAATGTTAATACTTTCCATCCCCATTTGGACAGTAATGCCCAAAACCACTCCAATAAGGACCAATCTCCTTCGTCCTGATGAATCGACTCGGAGATCACATGTCATTTGGAGATGGCTTGATATACCGTAGGGGCGTCGTCAGGTATATAAATGCAACAGCTAGATCCGATCAATTTACAAACTCCACCACGATCCGCAAGAATAACATCCAAAGCAATCCGGTTCTGCAATGTCATGAGACGATCCGCCTGAAGTTCAGCTGTGAGATTACTCAAGGCTCCCACAGTGACATCTATGGTAGTCTCAACAACACGAACCAATTGTCTCATGTTTCTACTGTTGGCCATTGGGCCCCAGAAAGTGAGAAATCCTTTAAGGAAATCACCTCCCTCTTCTCCTGCCGTGTCTTTAGAATCAATAATCCCTCTGGTGGAGAAGTGTGGCTCAATGATTAGAGCGGCAGACCCTGATGCAGAGGTCTAGCCCGGGACCAGGGTTCAATTCCCCGCCTCGGCGGGTCTTTGGCTCAAAAATTCCACGGACTTGATAATTCTCACCTCGGTGCCTATTCCAATCATGGAGTCCCACTCTGCAACTCTGGGCAATAGCTTGCTTAATCTCCACAACGGCCCCCACAACGCTAAGGATGCCTGGCCTCCACCTTGGGGGTGCCCAGGAGTGGACGCCTCACAGGGAAAGCCAGGATGGGTTCCACAGCGGTATTCGTACAAGCGCCTTGAGACCCTTGCGGGTGAGTAGTGCGCTATACAAGTATCAAATTTACATTTACATTCTGCCATATCTGTTTCTGTGATGTCCCGAAGGAGCAGTGTATGTAGGAGGGAGAAGAAAGGCTATATAGCATGTTCCTGAAAAATCCGTCGGTAGCCACGTGTAGGCTCTATCGTGGCAGACAAAATACGTGCCCTGGGATGGCACTAACGGTGGTGAATTCTGAGATGTGTGAATGTATGTATGGGAACAAAAACTCTTTCCTTGTCCAGTGTCAGTAGTCTGGCCATTCATTTGTAAACAAAAGTTACCTCGATGAGGCACAGTCCAAATTGGTGGAGATTTTCCCTGTTTAACTCTATCTGTAAGGCTAGTAGCGTAACGAGCCACGTTCCAACCATCGTATGCCCGTTTCTCATCAACAGGAACCCTACTATTCTCCACAATTCTAGCCACAGCCACTATTCCTTTTATCAGAGAACTATGACTAAAATCTTGTCCACTACCATATGAACCAGCTAGACGTCTAAATCGGTTCTGATATGCATTTGAAAACATCACAAAATAGGCCCAAGCGGAACCTTCATAAGAAAATGGAAGGGTTAAATATGGTATCCCTTTGTCTGTGGTATGAGGCATAAGTCCACACACCCAACAGTCGGTTGTGTTGACTACCAATTGGTGTTGATGCAACAACTGGACAAATGAATTGTTAAAATATTCTGTTCTCCTGGTTATTTTGTGTTGGGGAAGCGTATATTATTGATGTGGGGAGATAGTAGAATGAAGAGGCAAGGAATAGAAGTAGGGACAGATTTGTGCTGCATAGCATGAACAATCCAACCTACACAAGCCAATAAGGTACTAAAAAACATAAGAACACACAATGTTATGCCACATTGACTGTACACTAATTTACAATATTTCTTTCTCATCTCTTCCTTCTTATTATTCCTTCCTAATTTGACATCCATCCTCTAAAATTGTTGCTCACGGCAATCTTCCTTACTCACTTCGCTGCGATTATTAGCCGTCCTATGACACTGCAAGTCCTGGGGGCCTAGCCACTATACAGGTTACGAACCAAGACTCCGACCGTGACCCTGCAACCTGGACAGATGATACATGTCAGGAAAGAGATGAAAATCTCAGGTGTCCTTGACCAGTCTAGGCCTTAAAATATATCGAGTTCTGTTCAGTACAGTTTGGTCCTGAAATAGTGTCTGTGGATCTGTAGTGTTCAATCGGAGATGTGGCGGTACGGCTTCTTGTAAAACGTCGTCATCTTCTTTCTCTGACCGAGCTCCTTCTAGGTGTGCACTACTGAAAGGTACAAATCGGGGGACCCTTTCGCCTTCAAAATCACCTACACCATTACGGACCCACTGGTCAAAAGGCAAGGGCACCTTTTTGCAGTGCACGCCATGGATCCAGTTCTTTTTCCCTTCGACTTTCACTGCTGTACGTGTCACCAGAAGAACTTGTCGAGGCGCCTTCCAACGAGGTTCCAAATTCCTTGTCCTCTGAAAATCTTTCACACAGACCCAGTCTCCCGGTTGGATAGAATGACCTGGGTCTGTGGAGGCCTCTGGTAAAGCGTTTTGAACCTGTTGGTGGAGAACACGTAATTTAGTAGTGAGGTCATGTAAGTAGTCAATCAGCATTGGATACTGTATGTCAGAATACTTTTTAGGGCGAGGGACTCCCCAAACTATAGCCGGGCGCCCAAAAACAACCTCGTATGGGCTGAGTCCCAAACGAGAATGTTCAGCTGTTCTAGTGGATAGGAGAGCCAAAGGTAAAGCATCGGGCCAGGCAAGTCCCGTGCTAGCCTGTACCTTTGCAAGCTTAAGTTTGAGAGTGCCGTTGTAGCACTCTGCCAAACCCGCTGATTGGGGATGGTTCGCCGCATGGAATTTCTGCCTGATACCAAGACCGGCACACACCTTTTTCATAATTTGGCCCACAAATTCACTTCCATTGTCACTCCAGACAATGCGTGGCAAACCAAACCTAGGGAAGAACTCTTTCAGAAGAACTTTGGCAGTGGACAAAGCAGTGTTGTCTTTCAGGGGGTAGGCCTCTATCCATCTGGAGAAGGCACACACCACCACCAAAACATATTTGAGATTGTTGCATTGTTTCATGTGAATATAATCAATTTGCAACACCTCAAAAGGATATGTTGGGGGAGCAAAATGACCTGCTGGAGTTGGGGTTCCCTTTCCTGGATTATGCATCAAGCAAACGATACAATGCTTCACTAAATTATCTGCACATTTTGGAATCCCTCCGTTCAGCCACACTGGAGCCAGAAGCTTGCATATTCCTTTCGCACTGATGTGGGCTGGACCATGTGCCATAGCAACTACAGGCAGTACATAGGCATCTGGTAACAGCCAACGCTGAGGTTCTGACAATTCTATCCAACATCCCATCGCGTCTAACATTCCTGTACTCTCTTTCCACTTACTCAACTCTTTCTCTGTAGCCTCTCCTTGAATCGATCTCACACTTTCTATTGTATCCTCATACATTTCTTTTTCCTTGACCCAATTTGCAGGGCCCGCAACATACATGCGACTTTTAGCATCTCTGGCTGTTTCTTTCGCTACCTCATCCGCAAAAGCATTCCCGCGACCAACATCATCAGTAATCCTCTTATGCGCACTACACTTTATGATTGCTATCTGGGTAGGCAAAGCAAGTGACTCAAGAAGATCAGTTACCAACTGACCATGCTGTATTTTAGTACCGTGGGAGGTAAAGAATCCTCTTTCCTTCCACAAACAACCAAAGCTATGTGCCACACCAAACGCATACTGGCTGTCGGTGTATACATTCACTCTCTTCCCCTTAGATAACACACACGCTCTGGTCAAAGCTATCAGTTCAGCCGCCTGAGCTGAACTATGTCTGATGCGTGCTGTCTCCACGATTGTATGCAAGGTGGTAACAGCATAAGCTGAAGTTGTTTCACCATTAGGGAGTTTAAAACACCATCCACTATCCACCCATAGGATCCCATCCGGGGCCATTAGTGGTGTATCTTTCAAGTCAATCCTACCTTTTGTCTCCTCCTCAGTACGGAGAAAACAATCATGTTGTTCCTGAATACCTTTCTCTTCTGGAAGAGGTAACAATGTGGCTGGATTTAAAGTGTTACATCGTTTGATGTGCACATGACTAGCCAAGAGCGTCAGCTCATACCCAGACAAGCGAGCGCTTGTAAGATGTTGCGTTTTTGTCCTAGTTAGCAAGGTATCCACTGCATGTGGTACCATAACAATAAGAGTGTTATCTAGCACCACTCCAGCAGACTGACGAATAGAGATTGCTGCTGCTGCTGTAGCTTTAAGACAACTAGGCAATGCCTTGGCTACTGGATCTAATGTAGCCGAAAAGTAGGCTCATGGCCACTGCTTGTCTCCAAATCGTTGTGTTAAGACTGACAACGCACAACCCTCTCTTTCATGGACATAGAGCGTGAAGGGCTTACTGTAATCCGGAGTACCCAACACAGGAGCAGAGCACAGAGCAGTACGTAAATCAGAAAAACTCTTCTGACATTTGTCAGTCCAAGGAAGGGGTTGGGGTGTGTCTTTCAAAGTGAGTGCCAACAAAGGGTTAGCCAACAAAGAAAAATTTGGAATCCACGGTCTACAATAAGAGGTAATGCCCAGAAAGGCACGCACTTCTCTTTGTGTGGATGGCACAGACATTTGTGCAATTGCTTGAATACGTTCTGGGGTCAGTCGCCTTCCTTCCTTTGACAAGAGATGACCTAGATAGATAACCTCTTGGCGGGCATATTGTAATTTAGAAGGTGAAACCTTATGGTGAAGGTCAGACAAGTGACGTAATAGTGCAATAGTCACGTTCTTGCAAATATCCTCTGAATCAGCAGCAATCAATAAATCATCCACATACTGAATAAGGGTAGCACCTGGCGGCAAAGGAAAAGCATCAAGCTGGCATTTCAGAGCTTGGCTATAGATGGAGGGACTTTCACAATAGCCTTGGGGTGCGCACTTGAACCGGAAACTTCGGCCTCCTAAAGAGAAGCCAAAGATATCCCTACTCTCTTCAGCAATGGGGATGCTGAAGAAAGCATTTTTCAGATCAATAACAGAAAACCAAGCTGCCGAGGCAGGTATCATAGTTAACAGGGCAGTAATATCTGGAACAACAGGAAACTGCGGTACAACAATTTTATTAACCTCCCGGAGATCAATAACAAAGCGATAAACAGGAGGTTGAGAAGGATCAGGGCGTTTAAGAACTGGGAGAACAGGACTATTGCATACATTTCCCCTCGTCTCCTCGACCACACCCTTCTGAACCAAATCATAAATAATAGCAAAAAGTGCTCTTTCACCATCATTGGGAATTTTGTATTGAGGGATGCGTGGCAATTTAGCATTGGGCTTGAGGGTAACGACATAGGGTGGGATCTCAAGACAACCAACATCATTTGGACCCGTAGCCCAAAGTGTTGCGGGGAGAGAGAGCAATTCAGGTAGAAATTGATCTTTAGACAAATACATTGGAGAAGTCAGTTTCTGCCCCAAAACGAGATGTACACCAGAAGGAGAACAATATATCGTTGCATGCAATCTTTTCAATAAATCCAAACCCAACAGATTTTCGCCGCAACCAGTCGTTAAAAGAAGCGGAGCTTCCAAATCATAAGAACCAATTGAAATAGGCAGAGGACAAGAGACCGGGCTATGAACTGGGGCACCAGAAAATCCTACGGATACGTTTGTTAAGCCAGACAAAGGTGCCCCAGGGAGTTTGGAGTGAATAATAGAACTTCTCATCGCACCAGTATCTAAAAGAAATGGCTCTGAAACACCCATTGTAGTGATATCAACATAAGGCCCATTCTGATCTACTGGAATCGATACAACTCCCTCACTTTGTCTATGGCTGTCCTAGTTAGCGTGAAGACCGTCATTCTCACCTTCAACATAGTAATCATCATTGTAATACTGTGTAGACTGAGTATTTTGCTGATCAAAGTAGTTCATAGAATGTGGAGGTGGAAGGGAACGCTGTGTCTGGGGCGACATGCCTCGACCTCTACCCCTGGGCGCTAACTGGGAACCACCACGATCTCGTGGAGCAGATAGTCCTCCATTACGCTGTAATAAAACTGGGCAGCCATTCTTAAAATGACCTTCCACCCTACAATAGGCGCATTGGTTAGGACCTAACAAAGGCCGCGCAATATAGGGCTCAGGCTTTTGAAACACCCTCTGAAACTGGGGAGGCTGTTGAAACTGGCGCTGAGCAGAGCGAGGAGGATAAGCTTGTTGCAGAAGAATCTTCGTTTTGAATTCTTTAGTCTTTTTCTCTTGCTTATCTTTTTCCTCTTTGTCCCTGTTCTCGTAATATTGAGCAGTAGCCAATTTCTGAGCAGAAGAAGAAACAGCCCATGAACTTTCAGAGTCTTTTAACTTATGTGACAGCTCGAGGAGCAAATTAAATACGAATTTATCTACAAATAATCGCTGTCCACCCTCCGTATTCATATCCTGACCACTGTGATCAATAAACGTCTCCTCAAAACGAGTGAAGAAATCGGAGACACTCATCTTTCTTCTGTTTACACGCAGCTAATTTATCCCAATTAACTCGTAAGGCGGGCATCATTGTTTTCATTAAAGTAATAATCCTACCAGGGAGTTCTGTGATCAAAACATCAGGCTTAGCACCACCCATTTGTGCTCTATCCGAGGCAGTTATAGTATCCCATGACCACCCAATTCTTGAACGTGATCCTCTCTACGAATCCGAGCCCATAACGCTTGTGGGACTACATTTCCCATTAACATGTCAATATCGGCTAAATTCATAATACAGGCATCAACAGTCTGGGACAATTCTTTATAGTCACCAGCAGGGTTTTTACGGGGATCCGTCAAAGATTGTTTGAGGGCCAAAACATCAGATCTCTTCCAGGGCACATGTACCCATATACGCTGGAAGTGAGCGGGAATAGCTGGATTATTAACTGCTTGTACAACCTCTTCCCTCTATATCGGAGGAACCTCTCTCATTGGGTAATGTTTCAATGTCTGCCGAACAGCAGGATGAGAATCAAGAAAAGTTAGTGAAGAAAATAAGGACCTAAAAGTAACAAGTGTCCTTACGGCGTCCTCAACCTTAGAACCCACAATGAGTCCTTTATCGAAATTAGCCTGAACTTCCAGCAGACCCTGGGGAAGTAAACCCAAATCCATATCCTCCCATCCTTTAGCAAGAGTGTCACACATAACATTAAATACATATCTCTGCGTGGGCGCATCCCACTGATGAAAGGTGATCATGATATCTTTCACACTATACTGGGGACCCTTCTCGATCCATTTGCGAGCGAGAGAGTCCAACACCACCCATTTGTCGGAACCTGGAAGTTGACTACGAGACTGTCTTCGAGAAAAAGCCGGAGACATGTTTAGAGTCCCAAAGAAAGGGGACAAGAAACCAGAGACAGTATCTGTTATTCGTTTGCGCACAGTAGGAAAATTAGACATAAGGACAGGGGACAAGGTATTAGGCGATACAGGAGAGGAACTGGCAGTTATAAGGGGAGCCGAAGGCAAAGGAGATTGGTGTTCAGGAGATGGAGACAAAGGAATAGGTGGCACAGGAGGTGGGAGTGGCAATACCGGAAGGGGCAAATGTGGAAGAACCGGAACAGGTGGGGGGACAACAGGCAACTGAACAGGTTGTAACAACGGGGGTGCATTAGCACCTTGTACATAGGGTGGAGGCAATCTCAATAGGTGAGACATCAAAGGGTCTTCCTCCAGATCCTTACTTTTATCAGAAGGGGAATTAGGCAACACCGGATAGCATTTATCTATTGCCATACAATGCTGTCTCTCTGAAATTTCCATTGCATTATCAATCTCATTATCTTTAAACTGCTGGACAGCCTGTATAATCGTCATATTTTGTGCTTTCTTATCTCGTTTTGCCTGCTTAATTTCTTTCTGTTTGGCTTCCTTACACCAGAGGCGGAAAGAGTCAAACATTGCTGGCCGGGCTTGTCTTTTGAACAATATCGCTTCCAAATGGTCTAATATGTCAGGCTCAAAACTACCATTTTGTGGCCACTGTAGAACGCCATCGTTCTTCGTGTATCGGATCCATGCCTTATTAAAGGCAATGGGGCCGACACCATGTTTTGAATAAAGCTCATAGGTGGGAGTTCCAACCGGAGGAATCGGACAAGAGTCCTCCAGCCGGGAATCCCTATTACAATCAAGGCAACAAAACTTCCTAAACTTACTCAGACCAGGCATCGTTATTTCACTGGACTGTTCACAAACATCAAGGGGTTAAATCAAATAATACAGCACAAACGTACTCACCCCTCGGCTTCGGCTTTTGCAATAGCCGAATCAAAGACCCAAATCAAAACAAAATAGTGGGAGCTACCCACCAATACTTAACTAAGTGTCTTCTTACGCCAACAGAGGCCCGTCTAATGTCTCGCGATACCAAACATCATCAAAGGGACCAAAGCAGGGCGGCAGTCAGGGCAGCAGTCGTCAGCAGCCGTCAGAAAGGAGAAACCGTGCTGCAAAAGACCTTCGGACCACTTCGACATACAGGGGCCGCTTGACGTGGTTCGCGATTCCTCCAGAATTTTCTTGCGGGGCTCCTCACGATCCTCGGGCAGAACTGCTACCTCTGAAGCCGGCCAACGTTGGGCGCCAATTGAAGAACCAACACCTTATGGGCCTGGCGGCGCAGGGTACGCCTTAATCTCCTGAGTTCACCTGCTTTGTCGAACAGAGACACGGGACACTCTGTTAGGCGTAGAAGATAAGGTTTATTAGCTGCAGCTAATTTACAGTTGTCCCAGAAGTACACTCGGTATGTTCTTAGGAGACTGCCACTTTACTTTGTGGCGCACAATCTTTTATAACACACATATTCACAAAGAACACTCCCAATGCATACAGGGTTAACCAATGAGAAGAATGTGAAAACAAGATATTAAGTAACTCAAATAAGCCTCTCTTCCAACTGTGTTTGTCATCCTTCCCCACAAGTTAATCAGTGGTAGTGTTTATAAGTCGACTTGCAGGTGGCAGGACACATTTGTATGCCCCGGAGGACAGTTGTGAAATAAGAGAATACAGGTAAAGAATAGCAAAGGCCAGAGGATAAGATAAAGTCAGGAAAGAACGGTGCGAACCAAGAGATTGTTGAAACAGGGATCAGTCAACCAGACGAGGATTAGTAGAGTCGGCCGGACCCTGACACCAGCTTTAAACAAAGGCAGGAGGTATTTTGACACGTTGCAGTAGGAAGAGGGAAATCAACACCTCGTTCACCGTGCTGCCTGAGTGAGGGCAACACAAAATGGCGGAAAGACACAAAATGGTGGCTAAATATGAACGGGATCGGAAAACTGAATTACCTCAGTATTGCTGTTGATAAAAGAAGTTGGGTATCTTCTATGTATGAAAAGGGGCTAACCCCAAATTCTTTGACAATCTTGACGAGCGGAGCCACATACACATTGAATAAGGTAGAGCTAAGACAAGAGCCCTGAGGCACTCCCTTAGTGAGCTCAATGGTACAAGAGCGAAAAGGACCTAAATTAATGGTCTGCGTGAACTGATTTAAAAAACCTCGATAATCATTGCAGGGCTCATCCACAAATCCCTATCTCCTCCAATCTTTGAAGTAGTTTATGATGTGACACTGTGTCGAAGGCTGCCGATAGATCCAACAGCACCAGTAGCACAGCCTGGTTGTTGTCAAGAGATTGCCTAATGCAATCTGTTGCCACTATCAAGGCTGATTCAGTGCTGTGCATCGGTCTAAAACCGTACTGTGAAGGATCCAGGCAGCCTCGGGACTTTATATGTTCCATAAGTATTTTGTTTATATGCCCTTCTAGAAGTTTACTCATCAGCGGGAGAAGAGAAATGGGTTGATAATTCGGCAGATCAAGTGTGGGAAGGCTCGCCTTCTTGCAAATGGAAGTACCTGTGCAGTCTTCCCCTCGCGTGGAAGTTGACCTTCATTCAATGATACATTTAAAACTGCGCAGATGGAGGGGGCTAGATGCGCAGCTAGCAGTACAAATATCCTTGCTGGCATAATATAAAGAGGTGACCCAGAATTAGCCACTTTCAAAATTTCCGCCACTGTTTGCACATGAAGGGTGGTAAAGCTTTCCAGAAGAAAGACAATCTCCGTGGGAGATGATGAGAGAAAAGGTGTTACTTTCTAGATGTTTGTGGTTCTAGGAAATTTATTGTATATGTTGTTAATTTTTTCTACAAAGTAATCGGCAATATCATCACACAGTTTTTGGGGAAGGGGGTAGTGATGTCACAGGCAGTAGGGTTAGTGAAGGATTTAAGGATTTTATAAAGTTCTTTGGTAGAATTACCTGCCTGGCTCAGTTGAGATACAATGTGAGCTTTTCGGTCTTTTTTTTATATTCTTATGATAAAGTGCTAGTGCATTTTTTAAGGTTTCTTCTCATCCGGACTGTGAGAGTGTTGCCAACGTTTCTCCAGTTTTTTTCAGTTTGCTTTCTCCTTGCGCTGATCGGGAGAGTACAGGCCGCAAGCCGTTTCTGAGCATCTTTGTATTGTTTTTTTAGAGGGGCAAGGATGTGAATAGCCGATTTTATAGTCCAGTGGAGGTCAACTAAACTTAAATTAATCTTTCCCGATTCACAAATCATAGGGGCCTTAAATTCCTACGTGAAGGTATCCTGGGTAGATTTATGCCATTTTCTCCTAAAGCTGTAGGAGTACTTGTTGGGGTGAAGAACCGGAATAACCCACTTACTGGGTCTCGGCGGCGGGGGAACCGCCCAAGTCTTCCATACCCTCCATACGTAGTAAAAGGAGACACAGGAGCCTTCGTCTGCAGGAGGAATCCAGATTTATTCAAATAGCCCCGGCTATGGAACAGAGTCCCAAGCTAGTCAGAGACAAAACCCAGGAGGCTGCTGCTTTACTCCGCAGCTTACAAGCCTTTTATACTTTTTCATTCTAGTCTTTTGGCTGTTAGTCCATTGTTCAATCAGGGCAGTGTTTGCAGTTGATAACCAGATCCAGACGATGTTTGTAGTTGGTGACCTGGTCAAGGCTTGGTACACAAATCATTGTTCACTCAGTGTGATCAAAGCTGGTCTTTCAGGTCATTGTTCACTCAGCTTGATCAAAGCCCGGTCTTTCAGGTCATTGTTTAATCACCCTGATCAAGGCCCAGCAGACAGACCATTGTCCAGATAACCTGATCACGGTGTCAAGGATGTTTACCAGGCTGGGAGCAGGAGATGGAAAACAAATCATATACCCAGGGCTTGAGTGTCTCATGGCTTTCTGTTGAACTACAAAGAAGAGGGGGGTTGGGTGTGCGACAGTTCCTGGGCAGAAATGCAGGCTGCAAGATGGTTTTTGTCGTGTCAGTTAGAATTTTCCCAGGCATCAGCAGAAACGACCAGGTGGGTCGTGTGGAAGTGTTTGACACGAGATGGCAGTGAAAAAACAATGGAGTCTCGGTACAAATTATGCCGATCAGAAGAACACTTTTCCTCAGACCCTCCTTTTGCCATTGAGTGGCAAATACTTTAAGAAATGTCAATGTTCATAAGGCCATCTGTTTCTTGTTGGAGCATCATCATCATATTGGTGTTGTGAATGTTAGAGGGTGGAGGTTTGATGGTCTGGACACATTGTACAGAGCACTGGCAAGCACTGAAAGCACAAACAGCAGGAGACCAGTACAGCTACTCCCAAGGCAAGGAAGATGAGTACCCTCCACCCCCACTGGGAAAGGAGGCCCCAGATCCAGCCTGTGAGGGACCAGTTGTCTTCATCCAGATGAATTTCAGAAGAAAGGCGATGCAGACGTTGGATGGCATCGTATACTGTAGGTGCGTTGTCTGGAATGTACACACAGCAGCTGGAGCTGATCAATTTACACACACCACCACGATCAGCAAGGATGACGTCAAGGACCATGCGGTTTTGGAGCGTTATAAGGCGGTCCGCCTGTAGCTCTGCAGTGATGTTGGAGAGGGCACCAGCTGTTACTGTGATGGTGGCCTCAAGGACCTTGGTCAGTCCTCGTATAGCCCGACTGTTCGCCATGGGGCCCCAGAATGGAAGGAAACCTTTAAAGAAGTCCCGGCTTCCTGGCCTGCTGTATCCTCGGCTGATATGACGCCCCTACGTGAGCGGCGCAGAGCGCCCTTCATCAACAGGTGGTAACCTCCATGGGTAAAATATGTTGGTGGAAGGAGGAAGGCCAAATAGCAGGTACCAGACCAGTTACGGGGGAGCCAAGTGTAGGCGGCTGTGCCACAGATGAAATAGGTGTTGGGGGATGCCACCAGCTTTGGAGGAGATGTAGAGTTTAAAGTTTTAGTGATATCACAAGTGCTAGTACAAACTTTTAGTTCCTAGGCCATGGATACAGACACGGCCCTGCACTTTTATGACATTCAGAGTGTTTCGTTCATCAGGCAGTATCCTTCTGGTGCGGAATCTAGAAAATGTTCGTCGAGTGGTTGAGTTGAATACTACCATCTCACTGAGTTCATCTGGTGGTAGTAGCAATGTGGATGAGCTGGTCGGGCAAAAAGGAGCATTGGCATTGCCAGATCTGTTCCGCCAGAAGTCACCCCGAAATGTCCCAAGGACAGAATTGGCAGTACCATTGACAGTGTAGGCCTCCTGCATCAACATCCACCATGCAAGACAAGACCCAGAGTTGGAAATGGGGTAGGGAAAGAATGGGACAGGGTGTATCATGGAATGCGGCATCAGTCCACAAACCCAGCAGTTGGAATTGTTCATGATCAGCTGATGGTGATGCAACATTTGGATGAAGGTGTTATTGAAGAATTCTGCATGGCGGGGCAATTCGTGGGCTGGCAGCGTGTAATACTGGTGCTCTGCAGGAGTCAGTGTAGGAGTTGGTGAGGTAACAGGATGGTAGATAAGTAACAGCCAACCAAGGATAGACAGGATGAGGGAGACAAACAGCGTCACCATGGTGGCCATGAAGCATTTACTATGTCGGAGACTGACATATTGTTTCTGGATTCGGGTGTTTTGGACGGCAGCCATTGTGCTAAGCCAGGGACCTCTAGTGGCTGTCTGTGATTGGTGGTTGCTTCACTGGGCACAGGTGCCAAGGGCCCTATGGCGTACCTTAGTCTGACACACCCGCACTACTCTCAGCCGGGGAAGATCACAGCCCTACAGCCTATAGGCACTTGGCGAAGTCAAGGGCAAGCCTTCCCTCGGGGGCGCAAGTTATATCGGTCGTAAGTAGGGACAGTATGGTCGGGAAACAATTGTTCTTGGTGTTGAGCAGAGTTAAGGGAGGGTTCCACCCTTCCTTTCAGTATGCTGTCACTCTCTGCTTCCGTAGATGTAGAATGCAGTCTGGCATCGCTGAATGGGACAAACGTCGGGACTGTTTCTGTTTCTGAGTCTCCTTGTCCTTCCCTCACCCACTGATCATAGGGGAGGAGCAGAGGCACACGCCTGCAGTGAGACGAATGCACCCAATTCTTCCGACCTTCTACTTTCACGGCGGTGCGGGTGGACAGCAACACCTGACGGGGCTGTGTCCAGCGTGGCTCGAGGCTCTTGGTCAGTTGAAAATGTATCACTAAGACCCAATCACCAGGTTGGATGATGTGTCCTGGGCCCTCGCTTTTGTCAGGTATGGCCTCGTGCACCTGGTGATAAAGAGTACGAAAGGTATTAGTTAGACTGTACAGATAATCAGTTAATACAGGGTATTCAACATCAGACAGTTTCTTAGGCCGTGGGACACCCTATACATTGGCAGGCCTCCCAAACACAATCTCATGGGGGGATAGCCCTATCCTGGTATGGGCCGTTGTTCTGATAGACAGTAGGGTCAAGGGCAGAGCATCCACCCCCAGGGACACCCGTCTCCGCTACTATTTTGGCCATTTTAGTTTTTAGGATGCCATTGTACACCTCCACTAGACCTGCTGACTGGGGGTGGTTAGCTGCATGACATTTTTGTTTTATACCCAATGCTGTACAGATATATTCCATAATCTGAGCCGTAAAGTGTGTCCCGTTGTCACTCCAGACCAAGCGGGGCAAACCGAATCGTGGGAGGTACTCTTTTAATAGCACTTTGGCGGTAGTGATAGCGGTGCAGTCTTTGACGGGGTAGGCCTCCACCCATCGGCTGAAGGTACAGACCACCACCAGGACATATTTCAAATTGTTACATCTGTCCATCTGGATGTAATCCATTTGGAGGACTTCAAAAGGGAAGGAAGGAGGAGAGAATCCTCCCTTGGGGTAACTGTGCCTTTTCCTGGGTTATACATTAGGCAAATCATGCATGTTGTAACCAGCTTTTCAGCATATGCTGGTATCTTAGGGTTGTACCAAGTAGGTTCCAAAAGTTTACATATCCCTTTTGCACTAATGTGAGCAGGACCATGGGCCATCGTACCTACTGGTAGCACATGACTGTCAGGTAACATCCATTGGCTTTCCATAGTCGTACGGACCCAGCAACCATCAATTCTCTCCTTTGCTAATTGCTCCTTCCACACCCTTAGTTCCTCAGGAGTTGTATGGGACTGAATATCAATCACACTCTGAACTGTTTTCAACCATGCCCTCGTCTGTCACCCACCTAGCAGGACCTCCTACATACATTCCTTTCCTTTTTCTAAGAGCTGTTTGTCTGGCCATCTGGTCAGCCAAAGCATTGCCTTTCCCAACATCATCTGTCACTTTCTTATGGGCTTTACATTTTATAATGGCTACCTTTCTGGGGAGTGTCAGGGAGTCTAACAATCGGTGAATTAGGGAGCCATGTTGAATCTTCGTCCCATGGGAAGTAAGGAAATTCCTTTCTTTCCATAACCTCCCGAAGTTGTGGGCCACCCCGAAGGAATATTGGCTGTCAGTATAAATATTCACTGTCATCCCTTTGCTTAACTCACAGGCTCTAGTGAGGGCCACTAATTCGGCTGCTTGAGCAGAGCACTGCGGAATCTGAGCTGTTTCTACTACTTGCCCTAATGTCGTGAGGGCATAGGCGGCCGAGGTGTTACCATCTGGCCCTCTGAGACATGATCCGTCCACATACAGTGTACCTTCTGGTTCTGCTATCGGGGTATCCTGTAAGTCAACCCGTCCCTTCGTCTCCTCCTCTGTCCTTAATATGCAGACATGTGGGTCTAAGCGGGCATTCTGAGTAGCCAGTGTGGCGGGGTTTAGTACAGTGCATCTTTTGATGTTAATGTGGCTGGCAAAGAGTGTCAGTTCATATCCTGTGAGTCGTGCGCTAGTGAGGTACTGTGTCTTGGTGTTATTAAGGAGGGTATCTACAGCATGGGGGACCATCAGAGTTAGGGGGGAGTTCATGACGATCCCCCGCACTCTGACGGACCATGAGGGCGGCCGCAGCGGTCGCCCGTAGGCATCCTGGGAGAGCCCTTGCAACAAGATCTAAGGTGGCTGAAAAATAGGCACATGGCCGATGGTGACCACCGAACATCTGGGTCAAGACAGCGCATGTACAAAAAGAAAAAATAGTTTGCTATAATCAGGAGTACCGAGGACTGGAGCAGTACACAGAGCCATCTTTAAATCTTGGAAGGCCTGCGCATGCTCTCTAGTCCATGGAAAGGAACTGTCTGATATGTCTTTAGTGGTGAGGGCAAGAAGAGGTTTGACCATGGCCAAAAAGTTGGAAATCCACTGTCTACAGTATGAGGTCAGGCCTATGAAGGCTCGCACCTGCTTTTGTGTTCGTGGGGGCGTCACAGCATTGATAATGGCTATACGATCAGCGGTGAGCTGCCTTCCCTCCTTCGAGAGGAGATGACCTAAATAGGTCACCTTCTCTTGACAAAACTGAAGCTTTTTCAAAGAGACTTTGTGATTATGGAGGGCAAGGTGGCGTAACAAACAGAGAGTAGCTTCTTTACATGCTGGGGCAGAATTTGCAGCAATGAAGAGGTCATCTACATATTGTAATAGTGTGTAATTATCAGGGAGTTCCAAGGAATCTAGTTGACTTTTTAGGGCTTGACTATAGATACTGGGGCTCTCGGTGAAACCTTGAGGGGCGCGGTAGAATCTAATGCTCCGCCCACCAAGGGAGAAACCAAAAAAATGTCTGCTGTCAGGATGTATAGGAATGCTGAAAAAAGCATTCTTCAGGTCTATGACAGAAAAGTGCGTGGCATGATATTGGGAGATTGTTATTTTGTTAAGGGTTCTTAGGTCAATTACGAATCTGTATATTTTAGAGGAGAGAGCATCTCCATTGGTCTTTTTAAGAACAGGAATAATGGGACTGTTACAGATATTGCCACGTGTTTTCTCCACTACGCCCTTGTCCATCAATTCAGATATTATTGTCAAAAGGGCCATTTCTCCTTCCGCGGGTAGTCGATACTGCTGGAGGCGGGGGAGAAGTGCACCTGGCTGGATGCGTACCACATGAGGGGATATGTTGAGACACCCTACATCAGTGTCTGATGATGCCCAGAGGGAGGAAGGTAAAGACTGCAACTCTGGCGGGAGGGGACCGGACAGGTACATATAGGAAGCTGCAGTGGGAGAAATTGTCAGGGATACACCTTGGGGACTACATGATATGGTCGCATACAGAGCTTTCAGTAAATCCATGCCTAACAGGTTTTCACTGCAACCTCTAGTAAGGACCAAGGGAGCGTCAACATGTGCGGGGCCAATATCGAGAGGGAGGGGTTCAGAGACAGGGCTGGTCACAGGTGTTCCTGCAAAACCCACGGAGACATTCATATTGCCAGAAAGGGGTGCCTCCGGGACTGACAGACGTGCAATGGAAGACCTGGTGGCCCCAGTATCCAAAAGAAAATTCTGATCGTTCCCCACAACTGACATTTGAACATACGGGCCCCTTTGATCCACTGGAATTTGCACTCTGGTAATACCCCTTTCCTAGCTGTCCTATGCTTGGTAGGACCCTGTCTCATCAACTTCGTCATAATCATCATTGTAATAAGTGCGTGTGGCTTCGTACCCATCAAACCTATTGGCAGAGCGCTGCCGGATGGGAGCATCATCCCTGGGCCTGCGTTCTTTATCCTGTGGATGGGGCGGGCCATGGTCCCTAGTCGGCCCCCCCCCCCCTGGGAGCGCGAGGCCGAGTCTTCCCTGTTCGGATGTTTTCAGCTAACACGGGACACTCATCTATCCTATGGCCGTACCCCTTACAATAAGCACACTGATCTGTTTGGAGGGCTCCCGTACGTTGAGGGCTGGAGGGGGTAGACTGGAGAGCCCTCGGAGGGAGTTGGGGTTGGGGTCTGAAATTCCCGCGAGCATCGGGACCTCGGGGAGGGTAAGCTTGCTGCAGAAATGCCTCAGTCTTAAGATCCCTAACCTTCTTACTTTCCTTGTCTCTATCTTCGTTCTCCCGATTCTCGTGATATTGTGCCATAGCCAAGATACCAGTCATAGTTTGGGCAGACCACGTACTTTCACCTTTTTTAAGCCTAGAAGAGATCTCAGGAAGCAAGTTGCTGACAAACTTATCGACAAACACTGGGCCAGAACCTGGGGTCCGGGGATCCAAACCACTATGTCCCTTGTATTCTGTCTCGAAACGGGTAAAGAAGTCAGCCGCATTCTTATCTTTTCGCTGCCTACAGGCTTTTATTTTATCCCAGTTAATGACAGTTTCTGGCAAAAGTGTTTTGATAAACGTCATTACTTTACCGGGCAAAGTCGGGATGGCAGCTTCTGGTTTAGTCCCTCCTACCCTTGCTTTTCCATAGCCTCTAGGTCAGCCCATTTACCTCCCAATAAATCGATATCCTCAAGAACGAGAGTACCTGCAGATATAATCTGACCTAATTCTCTGTAAAAGGCAGCCGGATTCTTCCGGGGATCTGGTAATTGTCCTTTTAATTGCATTACTTCTGACCTTTTCCAAGAAACATGAACCCAAAGCCTGCGCCAGTGTGCCTCAACAGCCCCTCGGCCATTATTTTGGGCATCGGTAAGTGCGTTAACAAAGACAGGGGCCGCCTCTCTTATTGGCATAGCTGTTTCTAGAGGGGTGTTGGGAAAAGTGGTCATATCACGGTAAGCCATTAAAGTAGACATAGCGCCAAACATCCCCACTCCTTGAACATCGCCTCTTTTTATTTGTGACCTAAGGTCCATTAATCCGGTGTGTATCTGCATAAGCGCATTCTCAAATCTTTGCATGACCAGGGTACACAAGTATTCAGCCCAGGTGGTCTGTTCCATAATCGTCCACTGGGAAAAGGTGGACCATATTTCTTTAAAGGTATAAATATTCCCGTTATTTACCCAACATTCACACTGTTGCCTCTGCAGGTAATTTTCTCGAAGAGATGAAAAGCTGACTGCAGAGCGCAAGGAGGCCAGTCGGGGGGAATTCAACAATTTATATAAATCCTGCTTAACTGTAGACCACGGGGAAGCAGCGAGGACAGGGTTAGCGTGCGTGGTCAGTGTCATAGGAAAAATAGGGAGGGTCGGTGTGACAGGGAGAACAGTAGGAGGGGCAGTGGGGGCAGGAGTGGGCTGTGGCGGGGGGGACATGCGGGGTGTGAGGCGTCAGGGCAGGGTACATTGGAGCATATGCAGGCGGGCTTTCCAGCATGGTATCAAGTAAGGAATCACCTTCTTTTCCCCCTTCCATATGGCCCTTTCCTTTCTCCTCACGAGCGGGATAACATTTTTGTACCCGGGCCCCATGCTCCCTATCGACTATTTCTACCGATTTTGTCATTTGATTTTGTAAAATTTTCTCTGGCGTGGTCGGCCATTGACATACGTTCCTGTTTTCTCTCTTGAACCTTCTGCTTTCTAGCTCTCTGCTCTATCTCTTTCCTCCAAAATCGGACAGATTCAAACATAGACGGGCGCGTTTTTCTTTTCATTAATTGTTCCTCTAAGTTGGCGAGAACTTGGGAATTAAAGGAGCCATAAAGTGGCCACAGTAATTCTGCGTTACTTTGTTTCGTATATTTTACCCAGAATGAGGAAAACATTATGGCAGAAGGACCATGTTTAACATACATTATTATGGCCAGGCGTCCCTTCTGGAGGAAGCGAACAAGCCGCCTCCAGGTGGGAGTCCTGCGTACACATACAACATAATTTCTTGAACTTACTACTGACTGGCATGCTTGTAAACAGATAACAGACACCAGCGGGTTTTAAAAACTCACCTCGCTTGCTTGGTGTTGGACTTGGCCCTTTTTCCCAGAAATTTTTGGCTTTTCTGGGGAACCACATGTGTAAATGCAAAGATTGAATGTGTGCAGACTGAGTTTCCCCATTTTAAAAATGTAACTTAAAATGGATGCCAAAGCTGTGTGGTTGCGAGGTTTGACTGAGCTGGGTTGACAGTCTAGGCGTTATTTCCCTGCAACCCCAGCTTTTGGAGGGAAGCCTGGCACCCAGGGTGCTCTACCTCCCCCTAGGCCAGTTAGAGCCAGTCTTCCCAGACGCTTCTAGAAGCTACTGGCACTGTCTGGAAGGTGGGGTGAGGGGCGTATAAAGGGCGGAGCTGGGTTGCCATGTAGTCAGTCAGAGGGTGGACCAGGGAGAGAGGGTCCTGCTGCCAGGGGTTACCGCCACATAGGCCTGTGTGCTGGGCCCTGAGCCTACCTACCCCCCCCCTACTGTCCACAGGGCGAGGGAAAGATATAGTGGTGGCAATTCAGACCTGGAAAAGCCTTCGCAGGAGTTTAGGCGGTAGGATTAGTCAGGGACCTATGCCTCTGAAAGTGACAGGGCTTAGGTGCTGCCTTTCAAGTGAGTGAGGGATCCTGAACTACACACTGATCTGGCCCGGCGAGGGGAGAATCCAGGGACGACAGGCAGAGACTAATTAGTCCGCCTGCAGCCACCAACGCAACTTCCCCCCCTCAAGAAACCCTCAACCAAGGGGCAGGAAAGAGAGAGCGCTATTTCCAAGCCCCCTGGAAGGAGAGCGCTATTCACCAGCTGCCCCTGGAAGGAGAGCGCTATTTACAAGCTGCCCCGGGAAGGAGAGCGCTAGATGTGGTGAGCGCTACATCTGAAGTGACTGTATTCTGCTGGGGGCCGCTGTCTGTCCACTCCCCTGTGCTGTCGCCATATGGATGGTAAATCGACGCCAGCGGGAGCCCACCCCGCGTGATACCGGCCGTCGGCACGAGTGCCAGCTGCCTCGGCGCTTATTCACAACATCAGGAGCCTACCCCGTGTGTGTGCCGCCACGCGATGTGTGTAGTTAGACCACGGGAGCCTACCCCGTATTGGCGCTGAATTAAGAAACAGGAGCCTACCCCGTATTGCCCCAGCAAGAAGAAACTGACCAGAACTCACCGCCACTGGCCGGGACCTCGCCGGTAGCGTGGCCGGGCGGAGAGAGCATTGCCGTGTCCCAAGATCACCACCGCCGCCCGAGCCCATGGGAAGGAGAAGCGCCCTGGCGAAGGAGGTCGCCGCAGCTCTGAGGTCCGGGGAGGGCCGCAGCGGCTTTCACGAGGGCGGTGCTAGACCCTGGGAGTGTCGGCGGAGCGTTGCCAGGCGACCGGGGTGCCGGCCGCGTCATCGGCCGCACCTCGCCGGAAGCTGCGTCATCATTGGTTCCCGAGCGAGCCCCGGAGCTGGTCCCGATCGTTACGGGAGGGGCTCCGCTGCCAGTGGGAGCCCCTCGAACAGCTACCCCGCCTACTGAATCGGCGGGAAGGAGACGCCAAAGGAAGTGCTGCCGCCCGGGGGTCTCTCCGCGCACTGAGGAGAGCCCCGTGTGCGCTGCCTGCCACCAGCGACGCCTGAAGCCTGCCAGGGAAGTGCCGGTGAGTGGGGCCTTGGTCCGCGTTTGCTGGGGGAGGCACCGGGGCATAATCTTGGTGCTCGCCTTCCCCCCGGGGCCACGTGGGGGCAGTCCCTGAGTTCCCCAGTCCTGGAGGGGGACTCCAACGGGACCGCCCGAGTTTTGGTGTTCCTCAGCTGCCCCACTTGACAGCGGGCAGCTGCAACGGGCCCCCAGAATTGCTCAAAGCCCTGTGACGCTCTAAACTCGAAGGCGAAGCGCATGTTGGGAGCAGAGAGGTGTGAGCACCGGAATCCTCTGCGCATAGTGTGGATACTCCGCTGGATGTATACACCGGATCTACCAAATTTGAATATTGGGTCATCCTAGACCTTTTGGCTAGGTTGCCTCTGTTAACATTTAAGTCCTGATGAAGACCCAGGTGACGATACAAGATCGCACATGAAGGGTCGAAACGTCGACAGTACCTAGGACCAGTCCAAGACTCGCTTTCCCATAGAATCAGAAATCCCCGGGAAACGGCGTCATTGTACCCTTTCAAATACTGGCCGACTTTTACTTTGTATATAAAAAAATCTTTGTACTCACTTTGTATATATTGCACATCAATTCTGTCACTTTGATCACTTTGTCACTTGTTCACCAATTCACCTCAATGTTTATAACTTTGGCAGCCTTAATTTGCAAGAAGACTGTTATGGGTGTTTATATAAATGAAGTAATTTATATATAAAAGAACATTTTTCCACCCTGCCAATTGGAGGTCTTTGTGATGTATACCGTATTTTTGTTGCTAGCTTTATGTGGTCCTTTGATTGTAATCATCCTCAAAAAAACCTTTTTTCATTAATTACTGTAAACAAAGTGATTGTTTGGTTATATCCGACAGAACCATTGTCTTCTTTATTCAAGCCCCTGGAGGGCAGGCTCCCCCGGCGCCAGTGGGACTATCCAGCGGCCCGCTTGACAGTGGGTCGCTGCAACTGCACCGAGGGGGACATGTAGACTGTAAAGACCCCGCCTAAGAGCTTCGAGGTCTGGCCCAGAACTTGCAAGGTTTGATGCTCCCCGAGCGTGCGAGGTTAAGGCTCCAGGGAGTCCCTAGAGAGTGCTTCAAGGACCAGCCCTGGGAAATGTGCCTATGTGATGCCACGTTTCAGGCCTTAATGCCTTGGCATATTTGAAGTGCCGGGGTAGAGCTTTGATTGCTGGCCTAATGTTATGCTATGTGCAGCGCCAGATTTACAGGCCATGTTTGAAGCACTATTGATTGGCGATAAGCAGCTCTATGTTCATATGTCCTGGTTTTAAGGCGCTATTGAATTGATATGTGCAGCGCTAGGGTAAATGCCTGATTTAAAGTGCTATTCAATTGCCCGTGCAGCGCTATGTTGAAGGCTATGATTTAAAGTGCTATTCAATTGCCCTGTACAGCGCTATGTTCCTAGGCCTGATTTAAAGTGCTAGTCATTTGTTGTGTGCAGCGCTATGTTAACAGGCTCTATGTGACGCGCTATTGAGTCGCTATGTGCAGCGCTATGTCTAGATGCCAGGTTTTAAGGTGTTGATGCACTGCCTACCCTAATTTTTGCCTCAGGCTCAGGAGTCAATCATATCGGTGATGCATAAGGGGATGCCATGCTATTTTTATTACAGGTGTTCCGGATTATTGCTTAATGTTATGCCATGATGATTTCCTTGCAGGTTTGAGGCTGATGGACTTCTTGTTATTGTTTTCTAAGTCGCCATGATTCCGGCAGGGGCCCGATTGGCCCTGCCCTGTATATAATTCCCCCCCTGTAAATGTTAACCGAGCGCCAGTTGGCGCAGTACAGAGATTGCCTATTGACACCTTGTGGTTTTGGACAATACAAAAGTTCTTTTTACCTAAACTGGTGTAGTGTCTCTTTTTGTAGTGTGCCTTGTGTGTCGTCTGTGTGTACTGCGTGGATGCTTTGCACATTTCCTCCGGAGTTTGGCCCGCCCGCTCTGCACCACGCTACCCGTTTCCAACACTTGGCTTTTGCAAAAGTCAATAACAGCAGAATCATACAGAACAGACACCAGCGGGTTTTTTAAAAATTCACCTCGCTTGCTTGGCTTTTGCAAAAGTCAATAACAGCTTGGCTTTTGCAAAAGTCAATAACAGAATCATACAGACTTGGTGGGTGATCAGTCCACCCTTACCTTACAGGGGTAGTTCTCTTCTGCAGACATAGGGCTGTGTCCTGCTCCAGAAATTATTTGCTAGGGGACTCCAGCGAGAACGCGGTCATGTGGCCCAGACCGGGTGGGGAGGAACAGCGGGGCGAGTCGTTTGGCTTACCGTATTGCGAGAAGTCTCTCTGTGCACCTCCTCACATCCATCGGGCCTTCATGCTCGTGGAGTCCCTGTTCGGGTGCCATTTGAAGAACCGGAATAACCCACTTACTGGGTCTCGCCGGCGGGGGAACCGCCCAAGTCTTCCATACCCTCCATACGAAGTAAAAGGAGACACAGGAACCTTCGTCTGCAGGAGGAACCCAGATTTATTCAAATAGCCCGGGCTATGGAACAGAGTCCCAAGCTAGTCAGAGACAAAACCCAGGAGGCTGCTGCTTTACTCCGCAGCTTACAAGCCTTTTATACTTTTTCATTCCAGTCTTTTGGCTGTTAGTCCATTGTTTAATCAGGGCAGTGTTTGCAGTTGATATCCAGATCTAGACGATGTTTATAGGTGGTGACCTGGTCAAGGCTTGGTACACAAATCATTGTTCAGGTGTGATCAAAGCTGGTCTTTCAGGTCATTGTTCACTCAGCTTGATCAAAGCCCGGTCTTTCAGGTCATTGTTTATTCACCCTGATCAAGGCCCAGCAGACAGACCATTGTCCAGATAACCTGATCACGGTGTTAAGGATGTTTACCAGGCTGGGAGCAGGAGATGGAAAACAAATCATTTACCCAGGGCTTGAGTGTCTCATGGCTTTCTGTTGAACTGCAAAGAACAGGGGGGTTGGGTGTGCAACAGTTCCTGGGCAGAAATGCAGGCTGCAAGATGGTTTTTGTCGTGTCAGTTAGAATTTTCCCAGGCATCAGCAGAAACGACCAGGTGGGTCGTGGGGAAGTGTTTGACACGAGATGGCAATGAAAAAACAATGGAGTCTCGGTACAAATTATGCCGGTCAGAAGAACACTTTTCCTCATGGGGTTGGAGCCGACTGCGTGTCCATGATCTGAAAATAAATCAGTGAGTGGTCAGACCATCCAACCGGGCGAGGGGCCTTGGTGTGTATGCGGGGAGAATTGGTCAGAATGAGATCTAATGTGTGGCCCGCAGAATGGGTGGGCCCAGTGGTAATCTTTTCCAATCCTAAAGTGGCCAAATCTGGAAGGAATTGAACGGAATCTATATTAGAACTGTTTTTGCTAGGAATGTTGAAATCACCTAATAAAATAATATGTTTAGGGTAAATGATATGAGTAGCAATACGCTCCATTAATTTCTGGGTAAAGTCCGAGAGAGGCCCTGGGAGGCGCTATTTATTTATTTATTTTAAAAGTTTTATATAGCGCTAGCTTGACCCGTAGGTATCCGAGCGCTTTACATACATACTGTAAAGAAAAACAGACGGAAATTGCATTACATAGTAGGCAGACAGTAAGGAAGCAAAACCAGGGATAAAAAAAAATACAGCATGGAAGATAAGGTGGTTAACACAGTTCGGTCACCAAGTATCCTTGAATGTCAAGAGAGAGGAGTAAACTCGGATATTGAAGACTAGGTTAGTTGACGTTGGTCAGGAAAGTATTTGTTAAGGAGATGGATTTTCAGGTCCCTTTTGAAACAGGAGAAGGAGGGGTTGCATCTGAGGACTCTAGGGAGAGCGTTCCACATCCTGGGAGCGTTGCCAGAAAACGATCGGTATTGTGTGGTTTTCTTATTCAGTTTCGGAGGAATAAGAAGGAATGAGTTGGAGCTTCTCAGCGATCTGGATTGATCTGCTCTTACCAGTTTGTTGTTCAGGTAGTTAGGGGCCGGAGAGTGAAGGGGATTTGTGTGTGATGCAGGCCAGTTTGTAAATACACCTGCCTTCCAGTTGAGGGAGTTGAGAGCTGGAGTGATGTGATCAAATCTTTTTACTCCAGATACGAGTCGAGAGGCCATGTTCAACACTGCCCTTAGAGGGGCTAGTTGAGCTTTTGGAGTCCCTGTTAGGATGGCGCTCCCATAGTCGATTTTAGAGAGAACTAGGGATTGAACTACTGTCTTGAGGTCATCATGGGGAAGAAAAGATTTCAATTTTTGAGGTGTTTTTTAGAGAGAAAAGAGCACTTTTTGCAGAGTTTTTGATGTGGGCCTCCAAAGATAAGTTCTTGTCAAGGGTGATGCCTAGAGACTTAACTGAATCAGATAGGACGATGGGGCAGTTTAGGGCAACCAGATTCTTGAGCCACTCTTGGATTGGACGATGGTTGCTTTTTGGAGAGAATAGGATTACTTCTGTTTTATCTGGATTGAGTTTTAAGTGGTTAGCGTTGAACCAAGTTTGGATCTCGGTTAGAGTGGCATTGAGTTGTTGGATGTCGCTGGGAGACTTGATTTTGCAATAGATTTGGGTTTCATCAGCGTAAAGGTGGTAATTCACTCCATCTTTTTTCAAGATGATTGTAAGGGGCTCCATGAAAAGATACACAAGGGAGCCTTTCCAGCTATCCTTGGGCGTCAGCTCAATTTTAAAAATACAGATCTCTATCTTGTCTTTCAAGCTCGTATCAATTATAGATACTTTCAATAACTCTTTGTAAACAATAGCAATGTCCCCGCCTATTCTATCCTCCCTGTCCAGCCTTAAAATGCAGTAGTTCTAAGAGAGTGCCAAGGTAATGGAAGGTGTGGAGGCAGGTTTGAGCCAGATCTCGGTGTGAAATCCGATATCAGGGGAATCCTCAGTATGCATTTCCCATATTTCAATGGCATGCTTAGGCAGGGATCTCACATTGCCCAGAAAACACCTCCATATTGTTAGAACTGGGGGTCTCTAGTTGGCAGAGGTAGGTACATTTGACCAAATAGGGGCCTTTGCTTCTAAGTCAGGGAAAGGGGATTACACTCCTGGATAAAACCACCCTCCTCCACATCGTGGATGATGCCCTCCAAGCCCTGGACCAAGGCAAAACCTGTCTCCTTATCCTCCTAGACCTATTCTTGGCTTTCGATACGGTCAACCACGAAACACTCCTTGAACGCCTCAAACTCAGGATGGGTTTGGATGGCACCGTTCTTGAATGGTTTAGGTCCTTCCTCCAGAATCTCTCACAGAGAGTCCTAATTAACGGCAACCTATCCACTCCCTCTCCGATGGTGGGAGTCCCTTAAGGCTCAACCCTGTCCCCTACCCTTTTAGTCTTTAACTGGAACCGCTCGCAGAGGTGCTACCCACTGCCAATATCTCCTACCACATGTATGCTGACGACACACAGATCTACATTAAAATCTCCTCTCCTAAGGACATTCTTTCCCTGAATGAGGCCTTGAAGCTGACTGTTCACTGGCTCACCTCTAACCAGCTCAAACGTAACGCAAAAAAATGGAGTTTCTTCTTATCACCCCACCCAAAACCAATCCAGACATCCAAGAATAGGTCAAGGCTATCACAGCGCTAAATTGCCCTCCTGCCATTGTTAAATCCCTTGGAATAACTCTTGGACGACAGCTTGAACATGCGTGGCCATATCAACTCGATGGCCAAAGCTGTCAGATTTCACCTGAGTTACCTAAGAGACCTGAAACCCTTCCTCGACACTCCCGACCTAAAAATGGCAACCCAGGCACTAGTCATCTCCAGACTAGAATACGGATGCTCTACTCTCGCAGGTTTACCTAAGAACTCTCTGGCCCCACTGAAAGCCTGCCTCAACATCGCCGCCAGACTCCTAACCGGTTCAAAAAAATTCGACCACATCTCTCCACACCTTAAAGCTCTGAACTGGCTTCCACTCGAGGCCGGAATCCATCTTAAGATGGCCTACATTACTCACAAGGCTCTATACTCCAATTCCCCTGCATTCCTCGCCCAGAAACTCGTGATATCCAGAGGAGCCAGAAACTCCCGGTCTGCCAGAGACCTTTTGCTCCACCAGCTCGGTTCCAAAAAAAATAAAAAATACAATCGGGCCTTCTCTGGGGCCGCTCCAAGAATATGGAACTCTCTCCCGCTCACCATCAGAAGACTGTCATCTTTGGCATGCTTCAAAAAGGAGACCAAAATTTTCCTTATGGGCAAATTCCTCGCCTAACGATCGCATTACAATCTCCTCTACGACCTTGTTCCACCCACCATTACGGCATTATCCTGGACTTCTTCCGGATGATACCTCCCCGGCTCTCTGGGTATCCCACCCGGGAGCTGAGACTGGTTATTTTCTTGTATAATGATTCTACCTATTTTTATCCCAAAATGTATCCGGAATTTGAGACTGCTTGTTTTTCCGGTACAATGTACCTAACCCTTTGTATCCAATTGATATCCTCCCCTCCTAAGTCCTTTGTATACCACCCTTCAATCCTGTAAAGCGCTCTGATACCCTCACAGGTCTGGTTTGCGCTCTATAAAACTTTAAAATAAATAAATAGATAACCCCTGCTCACCCCCTTGCTAGCTTGGTACGAGCAGACAGGCTTATCTCAGAGGCAGTGTGTTAAGCATTTGTGAACACATACTGTAATACAGTGAAAACACTACAGATGGACACCACACAGGTTTAATAAAAATAAGTATTCTTTATATAGACTTAACACAAGAACACAAACGACAAAAATCCACAATACTGTACTCAAAATCGACTTAAAGATGGTAGAAGAAATTTAGTTCAAGTTGATGATAAATGCGACACGTTTCTCACAAAAGTACCTTGGATACGTAACGCAAAACAAACAAAAAGGTTCGCAGGGAGGGTGATGCATCGGTTCCTTGCTTCGGGGGAGGCGATGCGTCGTGCCTCAATGCTTGCGCAGAGTGGGGGATGTGTCTGTTCCTTACCAGAGAGGAGGTGATGCGTCGATTCTCGTACTGCGTTCCGGTTGCGATGCGGCAAGATGGCGCTTCGATGCGATGCAACAATCCGGTGCGATGCGATAATATGGCGCTCTTGATGCGATTCGACGACGTGAAGACGATGCGTGCATGCCCAACGGCGAACTCTGTAACTCTGGAGCCGCGACAGGCCCTGTGACCCACTTCTCCGGTGATGCGACGGCAACCCTTGCGGTGGCGACACGCTTCTCCGGTGGTGCGTCGGTAAACAGCTACGACGAAGGCACACTTCTCTGGTGATGAGGCGGCGACCTCTGTGGCGGCGACACGCTTCTCCGGCGATGCGACGGCAACAGCTGCGACACGCTTCTTCTCGTTGAGTCGCGCTTCCAGCTCCCAGCGACACGCAGGCTTCTGCAGATTGAAGTCCCAGGAAGGAAATTCAGGGGAAGCTGGTGGTGAAGTCTTGTCGCCCTGAGACTTCAGCAGGAGGCAAGCACAAGTTCAAGCCCTTGGAGAAATATTCTGCAAGATGATGAAAGTTCCTTCTCCTTTCCTTGGCAATAAAGAAACCACTGCAGGCCAACCCAGCAAACAGCACACTGGCAGAGGGGCAGTCCAAACTCCTGCAGCTTCATTGGTTTATCTCCTTGGCAAAGGTTTGTCTTGTTTTCCCAGAAGTGATCTAAAATCCTGGGGTCTGGGCCCCAATATTTATACCAGTAAATCCTTTGTCCTCTGAAGTCAGAGGGTCATGTGCCTAGTTCAAACCAGTTCTGGGTGCATTCTGCCAGTTTACACTTTCTTCCTTTGTCAGCATGGTCCAGGGTCCTTAGACACACCACAGGAGGTGGAGCCAGCATTGTGGAAGGCAAGCGGAGCCCTATTCAGACCCAGGTGCTACTCCTCCCACCACTCTACATGCAGATAGGTCTATTCAGCCCTGTGCTGACTCACCCTGTCTCCTGGAGTCTCCCCAGTCCCTGTCACTCGCAAACCAGACATGCAATACAAAAGCTAGCAGAGGCAGGCTGGATGTTAGGTAAGAAAATACCTACTTTCTAAAAGTGGTATTTTCAAACACAGAATGTTAAAACCAACTTCACTAAAAGATGTATTTTATCATTCTGAGTTCAGGCATACTAAATTGGTTTTTCTACCATGTTCCCTGGGAAAGTTAGCATTATAAGGTGTTATAATCAAACTGCCAATTCTGGCCTATGGGGACAGGTAGCCTTGCAATAGTGAAAAACGACATGGGCTGTAATTCACTATTAGGACATGCCACACACGTCAGGGCATGTCACACCTCTTACATACAATGTACCCTGACCTTGGGCCTACCTTAGGGGTGTCTGATATGTAGAAAAGGGAAGGTTTAGGGACTGGTAAGTGGGTGCACTTACCAAGTCGACATGGCAGTACTAGACTGCACACAGGCTCCGCAATGGCAGGCCTGAGACACACTTTACAGGCGGCTTCTGTGGGTGGCACAACCAGTGCTGCAAGCCCACCAGCAGCATTTGGTTTGCAGGCCCCGGGCACACATGGTGCACTGTACCAGGGTCTGACAAGTAAATCAAATAAGCCAATCATGGAGTCACTAATCCATAACAATTTACATTAGAGAGCATATTCACTTTAGCACTGATCAGCAGTGGTAAAGTGCCCAGAGTCATGAAACAGCCAACAACCGGTCAGAACAAATACAGGAGGATGGCAAAAAGTTCAGGGATGACCCTGCAAAAAGGGCTAAGTCCAACACACATCAAAAGTGCAAGTAGTCAGTTGTGGCATGGCACCCTGTTGCAAGCTCCAATGCTTGGTTTTACTCGCCTGAAAGTGAACCTCGAGGTGTCACACATTTAGCAACGGTATGTCACCCATAAGTCAATTGACAACTTGGCAGCTATGCAGATCCCACAGTGCCCTTTCATTTCTGGTGCTTTGCGCAACTTTTAAGATCTTCTTAGAGTTTCTCGTTGCTCAAATGGGCATCATATCTGTTATTTAGGTTTCCATGCTTGATTTTGCTCGCAAGAAAGTGTCACTCATAGTCGTTGAATGTCACTCATTAAATTGACCTGAAATATGAAAATGTCTCAAATAAGCAATCTGAAACCTTGGCAACTATGCTGTCACGTGTGGCATTCGGTCTGTGTGCTCTGTAGAAGGGTATGGATTGGATGAACATGTAGTCGAAACAGCTAAATGACCCACCGAGAATCACTTTACTAAACTTTCACTGACTTCAGCCTCAACACACGGAGCAATCCGTGCACCGACATCCACACCCATCCATAACCTGTACTTTTGCAGATACCTACAGGGAACTCTGTGCACAGTATGTACTTTACAAGAATCAGATTATCCATCAAAAACCTACAAAAGGAATATGCTACTTACCAGTATGCATCTGTTCTTGGCATGTAGAGCTGCAGAGCCACACACTTAGGATAGTAGATCGCCATCTGGTGTTGGGCTCGATGCTTGCAGGTTGTTGTTGTCTTCGAAAGAAGTCTTTGGTCATGAGATAGGTGACTCCTCCCTTGGACTACAGTGCGCATGGGCATCAACTCCATCCTTTTCGCCATGATGGAAAATGATGGAGTTGTAGAAAAGAGAGAGATGTCCATGTGTGATGTCTAAGTAAGACGATGCTGGAACAGATACAGGTCCCGGGGAGGTGGGTGGGCATGTGTGGCTCTGCAGCTCTACATGCCAAGAACAGATGCATACTGGTAAGTAGCATATTCCGTTCGAGGCATATGACCTGTAGATCACACACTTAGGATAGACTATATAGCAGTGTCTCCCCTAGCGGTGGTGACCTGTATCGGTTGCAGCAGTTTGAAATAAAGTTTTAAGGACAGCCTGACCCACAGAAGTTTGTTGCTTTGCTTGCACGTCAACACAATAGTATTTAGTGAAGGTGTGTGTTGTAGACCATGTGGCTGCCTTACAAATGTCTTCTAAGGGAATGTTTCCTAAGAATGCCATGGAAGCCCCTATTTTGCGTGTGGAATGCGCTCTAGGGGGAACTGTTAGTGTGCGTTTAGCCTTGTGGTAGCATATTTGGATACATTTAACTATCCACCTAGCTATCCCAGATTTGGAAATGGTGTTGCCTTTATGTGGTGGAGAGAAAGCAACAAACAATTGTTTTGTTTTGCGGAATGATTTGGTTCTGTCAATGTAGTAAAGAAGGGCTCTTTTAACGTCTAAGGTATGAAGAGCTCTTTCAGCTACCGAGTCCGGATTTGGGAAGAACACTGGTAGCTCTACTGATTGGTTAAGATGGAACGGAGATATGACTTTTGGAAGGAATTTCGGATTTGTTCTAAGAACCACTTTGTTGCGGTGTAATTGTAAGAATGGTTCTTGTATGGTTAAAGCCTAGATTTCACTTACCCTTCTGAGGGAAGTGATAGCGATAAGGAAAGCCACTTTCCATGTGAGGAACTGTAGTTCGCATTTATGCAGAGGTTCAAATGGGGGTCCCATGAGCCTTGTAAGAACAATGTTTAGATTCCACACTGGAGAGGGTGGTAATCTGGGAGGAATAATCCTCTTAAGGCCTTCCATGAAGGCTTTGATCGCAGGTACTCTAAATAGTGACAAGTGTTGTCGATTTTGTAAGTAGGCTGCTAATGCTGCTAGGTGGAGACGTATGGATGAGTATGCCAAATTACATCTTTGCAAGTGCAGTAAGTAGCAGATGTCTTGGATGGAAGCATCCAATGGGTTTATATGATTGTTAGTGCAGTAAATGGCAAATCTCTTCCATTTTGCAGCATAGCAGGCTCTAGTGGTAGGTCTTCTGGGCTCCCTTATAATATTCATGCAGTCTGGTGGCAGGTTTAGGTAACCGAACTCTAGGACTTCAGGAGCCAGGTTGCTAGATTCAGTTGACCTGGATCTGGGTGTCTGATTTCTCCATGGTTCTGGGTTAATAAGGACGGGGAGAGGTGCAGTTTTTGGTGTGGAACTAGCGAGAGCTCCAGTAGTGTTGGGAAACACGCCTGGCGTGCCCATGTAGGAGCTACTAGGATCAGTTTGAGAGACTGTTGCCTGAGCTTGTGTACCACTAATGGAATGAGTGGGAGAGGCGGAAAAGCGTACCCAAATCTGCCTGACCAGTTCATCCATATCGCATTGCCCTTCGACTCCGGGTGGGGAAATCTGGCAGCGAAGGTTGGGCATTTTGCGTTTTCGCGTGTGGCGAACAGATCTATGTCTGGTTGGCCCCATTGTTGGGAAAAGGGCAGTAGGACTTGTGGATGTAATTCACATTTGTGGATCTGTTGAGTTTGTCGACTTAACAGATCGGCAATTTGATTGTGAACCCCTGGAAGTTGTTCTGCAAGTAGGTATATGTTCTGGGGAATGGCCCATCTCCAAATGTTCTGTGCGAGCTGGGACAGTTGGAGAGAATGTGTGCCTCCTTGTTTTTGTATGTAATACATGACTGTCATGTTGTCAGTCCGGATGAGGACAGTTTTGTTCTGAAGATGTAGTTGGAATGATTTTAGTGCTAGGAACACTGCTAGCAGTTCTAGGTAATTGATATGGAGCACTTTCTGTTGAGTGGTCCATTTGCCCTGAGTGGTGTGTCCGAGGAGATGGGCTCCCCATTCTGTGAGTGATGCGTCTGTTGTCAGCACTATCTGTGGAAGAGGCTCTAGGAACGGGCGCCCTTTGGACAGGTTTATTATGTTCCACCATTTAAGAGAGCGATGTGTGCGGCTGTCCACCAACACCAGATCTGTAAGTTGTCCGTGAGCCTGGTTCCACTGACGTGCTAGACATTCTTGCAAGGGACGCATTTGAAGTCTTGCATAAGGCACAATGAAGCTGCATGACACCATCATGCCTATGAGTTGCATGAACACTCTAGCTGGAAGAGAGTGTTGGGTTTGAAATTTTGCGATCAGAGCTTGTATATTGGCTATCCTGGCTGGGCTGGGATATGCTAGGGCTTTGGATGGTGTTTATGGTGGCTCCTAGATACTGATGTATGTGAGAGGGTTGGAGATGAGATTTGGGATAATTTATTGTGAATCCCAAGTTGTGTAAGATTTGGATAGTTTGGTGAGTGTGTAGAACACATTTGTTGAATGACTTGGCTTTTATTAGCCAGTCGTCTAGATACGGGAAGACATGAATTTGTTGTCTTCTGAGATGTGCTGCTACTACTGCTAGACATTTGGTGAATACTCTAGGCGCAGGTGTTACTCCGAATGGTAGGACTGTAAACTGATAGTGTTGTCCTTCCACCACAAACCTTAGGTACTTCCTGTGAGCAGGATGTATGGGAATGTGGAAGTAGGCATCCTTGAGATCTAGTGTGGCAAGGAAATTGCCTTGCTGTAGTAGTGGGAGCACTTGTTGAAGAGTGATCATATGGAAATGATCTGAGTTTATGTACAGATTTAGGGATCTGAGGTCGAGTATTGGTCTTAGGGACCCGTCCTTCTTTGGGATTAGGAAGTATAGTGAGTATACCCCTGTACCCTGATGTTGTAAGGGAACTGGATCTATTGCGTGTTTTTGAAGCAATGAGAGAACCTCTTGTTTGAGGAGCGTAAGATGGTCTGGTGACATGGAACACTGCTTGGGTGGTATGTGTGGGGGGGTAGTTGTGAGTTCCAGGCAGTAACCATACTGGATAATTTGTCTTACCCACTTGTCTGTTGTGATGGAGTTCCCCCTACTGGAGTGGAATGGTCTGGGGGGAGTGGAGGAAAGTCACTGTTTTGTGGCAGGGGAGGTGCGAGTGTTGGTATTGCCTCGACCTCGACCTCGACCTCGTCCCTTGTTGTTGTTTCCTCTATATCCTCCTCTAAAATATCCTCTACTGGGGGATGTTTGTGTAGAGGGTTTGAACGTAGAGGAGGTGTCCGCTCCCATTTTCTTGGAGGCTCCTCTGTAGAAGGAGCGTCGAAAGGAGCCACGTGGTTGTGGAGACTGTAATGCTCCCATGGACTTAGCAGTCTCAGTGTCTTTTTTCATCTTTTCAAGGGCAGTGTCTACTGCTGGCCCAAATAGTTGTTCTTGGTTAAATGGCTGACTAAGTATGGTAGTTTGTACCTCTGGCTTAAAGCCTGAAATGCGTAGCCAGGCATGGCGTCTAAGCAGCACACTTGTGTTTATTGCTCTAGAGGCGGTGTCTGCGGCATCAAGTGCACATTTAATTGACGCATTTGAAATAAGTTTCCCCTCCTGGATAAGGTCATTTGTCTGGGTTTTATATTGGTCTGGCAGATGTTGTAACAGATTCTCCAACTGGTCATAGTGAGCCCTGTCATAGCGTGCTAGTAGAGCTTGAGTGTTGGCAATACGCCAATGGTTAGCGGCTTGTGCTGCTACTCGTTTGCCAGAGGCTTCAAAAAGTTTGGATTCTTTGTCGGGGGGTGGTGCATCTCCCGTGGTTTGGGAGTTGGCGCGTTTCCTTGCGTTGGAAACGACCAAAGAATCCAGAGGGAGCTGTCCTTTGATGTAACAAGGATCTTCCGGGGCAGGCCTATATTTCTTTTCTATTCTTGGGTTAAGCACCCTGGCACGGACGGGGTCTTTAAATACCTCTGGGGCAAGGTTAATAGCTCCTTTAATCATAGGTAAAATTTGTACAGACTTTTGAGACTGTTCAAAAGTATCTAATAGGAAGTCTTCCTCGGGTGCGTCGGAGTGCATGGTGACGCCTTGGTAAAGTGCTGCTCTATTTAATAATTGTCCAAACCCCAGGTGGTCATCTGGAGGTGATGGTTTGGAGGGATATGGAGTAGGGTCAGGCATGTCTGGCAGAAGGTACGCCCAATCATCCAGTGGTGCGGTATCTGGATCCGTGAACGGATCATTAGGCTCACCCCCTCCCCCTAGGTCATCATCATCATCCTGTGGAGGTGGTGTATGTGATGGAGAGGGTAGAGGTGAGGGTGGTGTAGGCAGAGGGGGTGGGGTAGAAGGTAGTATGGGAGAGGAAGGAGGAATAGGTGATGTTGCAGAGTCCTTCTTTTTTATAGGAACTGGGGCAGGTGGTGTGTCCAGTTTCCGTTTCTTACATGGCACCGCGGTGACCTGTCCAGTCTTTGGATTAATATAGATCTTTTTCTGTATTGGATCAATGGGATCTGGATGGAAAAGTTCTTGTTCTTCGGGAACAGTTTTTGGCATCGATTTTTTCGGTTCCGATCGAGGTTTTGGTTGATTGGTGGAGTTTTTGGCTTTAGGAGGTGTGTGAGAGTCCTTAGCCGGTGGTTTCGGTGCCGATGAAGGTTTCGGAGCCAAAGTTGAATCTTTCAGCTTGGGAACGTTCGGTGCCGGTTTATCAATGGGCCTCGATGTTTTCGGTGCCGAAGGCGTCGGAGTCGATTTCGGTGCCGAGAGGTCTTTTGTCTTCGGTGCCGAAGGTGCCGGTGGAACAATGGCATGCGGCTTGCTCGGGCCCGAGCTACCGGAAGGCTTATGTTTCTTTGGAGCCGGGCACGGAGGCGGGGCTTCTGAAGGATGTTTTCGGTCTCGACTGAGGCCAGCAGGCGAAGTCTTGACCAATGCCTTTGGTTTTGGAGGGGTTGGGGCAGGGGCAGTAGTACTCACGCGTTGCCCAGGAGTAATGGGGTCGTCTGAGTCGTCTGCTTCGGAGATGATTTGTAGATCCTCGGAATCTTCTTCCGGGACATCGGGACCCTCATCAAAGATGTTTTCTGGTTCCGGAGCTGGTCTCTGTGCCATGATGTGGCGTCGAGCCCTTCGATCTCGAATGGTCTTTTTGGATCGAAATGCTGCGCAGGCTGAACAGCTGGACTCGTCGTATTCCGGTGATAGGCACAGGTTGCAGACTTTGTGGTGGCCACTGTGCGGAAATTTTGCTCCACACTGGGGGCATTTTTTGAACGGCGTCCTCTCCATTAGCCGTAGGCCTCACGGCGTGGATAGGCCCAGCCGTCCGCGTCGACGTCTGGAATCGAGCCGATGAAATCGATGTAGAGTGAAGGTGCTTCAATGTTTTGTAGAAGTTTTTTGCTTCGAAAGGCTTGTGAATTGAGATTTCCAACCGGAGCAGAAAAGGTACATCCGAACCCAATGGTGGAAAAAAACAATCTAAGGATGGGAGGAGTCACCTATCTCATGACCAAAGACTTCTTCCGAAGACAACAACAACCTGTAAGCATCCGAGCCCAACACCAGATGGCGATCTACTATCCTAAGTGTGTGATCTGCGGCTCATATGCCTCGAACACACAATTTCTTGAAAAAGCTGTACTCATCAGGAATGCAAGATCAAGTAAAACGTGAAGTGTAAACAGGGACTGCATCACTGACATGGATTACTCGATGGGAAGAGTTTAGTGTCTTTCTGTGGTATCTAGAGGCCAATGATTGGACGAACATGTGGTCAGAACACCTTCATGAGCAACGGACAGGCACTCTGAGACGACCTCACTGCCTTAAACCTCACGCTAGATCTTTCAGTTGTGCTCCATAATGCACACCACAGATAACAGGAACTTACACAGACACTTAGAGGCGACTCCGTACATCTTTTGAGCACTATACGAGACTCACACATTGAATGGAAATAAACTACAGAGACAAATCTGGTAAACATACATATTTTTATGGAATTCAAGAGTAAGTAAACAGGACTCACATGGATTACCTGGTTTAAGCATTGAAAGATCTACATGGGGCCACTGCCACTACTAATGCCGGGTAGCTTGGCTAAACATCCAAGCTACCCGGCCTGGCTGCATCTGTGTGAGTGATCTGACAGTCTCAGTGTAGACTAGGATAGAAGGTAGGCCCAAGGGACAAATGAAAGAGATGCCCATTTGCAAAGTTGACGGGTAAAAATGCATTTGTGCCTGCGGCAGGCAAAGTTGTAATAAAGGGGACATCAACAGTAAAAGACACGTGCCAGCAGTCTGTAAAACAGGTCCACAAAGAGCCAAATACTGGCCAACGCGGACTGTGAGACCAGCCCTTCTGGCACTGACAGATTACCCTAAAAGCCAGTCCCTCTCAGGATTTGAGGACAGAGCAGAGCATAGAGCACTTGATCTAAGGAGCTGTATGCAGCTCAGTGTCTGTCTGTGTATCTCTGCAGACACTTTGATCATTGTTTCCTGAACCCTTCCTTTCTCTTCACAGACTCCGCTGCGACCCCCACAGTCCATCCTCCCTCCTGCAGCAGCTGCACCTCCCAGTAACCTCAGTCTACCTGAGGTGAACCCCTCAATCGCCAGCACACATTGATCGGAGCAGGTGAATCTCTTGGGGGCGTCCGGCAGATACGGTGCTCTAATTGCGAGCATCAGAGGTCCCCGCCCCTCAGACAGGTGGAACTCAGGATGCGCTGTGTCTGAATCCAGAGTCACCGTCACTGCGGACAAGAGATTCAGAATTAGAGATTTCACGTGAGCAAATAAAGGATATAATTATTATTTTATTTTTAGGTAATTGACACGAGGCAGCTGTATCCGGGAGGAGCGCACTGTACTTTACATTGCACCAGAAACCATATACCTCAAAGGACCGCACTGCACTTTATAAAGCACTACACAGCGCCTACCTGAAAGGAGAACACTGAACTGTACAATTCACTGCCCTACACAGTACCTGTCTGGAAGGAGCACACTGCACTATACAGCACATCCCTGGAAGGAGCACACTGCACTGTGCTGAACTAGACTACATCAATCTGAAAGTAGCATACTATACTATGCAATATACTGCACTCTCTATGTTAGAGAGAGAGAGCAATGTATTGGGGTAAACCGCACTAGACAGCACATGCGCACTAGACAGAGCACTGCACTAGAGTCCACATAATGTACTAAATGGTACACTGCACTAGCCAACACACTGTATGGGAGATAGCACTTTACAAAAGAGCACACTGCACCAGAGAGCACAATGGACTAACTACTACAACCCACAATGTAGACCGTACTCCACAGCAGGGTCTTCAATGCTGGTCCTGGAGGGCCGGATACATGCCAGATTTTTAGCACATCCACATTTAGATCAATTTAGTTATTTAAAAAAAATCTGGCATGGATCTACAGCTCCTGCTCTACAGTGCACTGTGTTGAATACCCTACTGCAGCACTAGAGAGTATACTCTACAAGACAACACACTGCACTAGATGGTAAACTGCACTAGAGAGCACTGTGGATTCTACAGCACACTGCACTAGATGGTGCTCAGTAATACACGTACACTGTAGTAGATGGTACAATTTATCAGACATCACATTGCACTAGACAGTACGCAGTGCTAAAGAGCACGCTGCATTAGATGCTGCACTGTTATAGGCAGTATGCTAAACCAGAAACACTAGTGCGCACATTGTATTAAACAGAAATCTGCACTAGGCAGTGCACTATACGAGGTGTCATACTATATTCATAGGTGCAATGCAGTGGACAGCACATTGCCCTGGAAGACACTACCAGGCAGTACAGTGCACAACATAATACTGGCAAGAACAAAGTAATATCTGTAACACTGTACTAGAGAGCACACTGCGCTAGATGCCATAGTTTAGTAGAGATCAATTGAATTTAGTGAGGGCCCGCGTTGGCACATGTAGTTTGAAACGGAGTTGTGATTCTGCCTCAAATGTGTAAAAACCACAGAAAGTTACCAGTTTTGGTTGGCATAGAATGCCATAACTCAGGCAACCCGTTTGCGCTGAGTATGTCCTCACACATGACATCAATGATGACAATCCGGGTCTGGTGGCGCAGTGGACAAATGAATCCACTGTAGGGGCCTGTATTCAACCTCATGGTCACAGGTTCTAATTCCGGCGGGTCCACTCAGCCTTTCATCCATCTGAGGTCGATAAAATGAGTACCATTGAGTTGGGTAACAATATACATCTGTTATTCAGCACCCCGAGACTTTCGGGTGATATGTGCGCTATACAAAAGTACGTTATTTTTATTTTTTTATTTTACATCATAATTGACACCACCAATGACATTGCTGCTTGTTGTTATAATGTGTCTTGTTTGATCCCCTTTCGTGTGGGCGTCGGCCAAAGATATGCTGTAGTATTGGGTAGGTGACAAGGTGAAGTAATACAGAGTAATTTTTTGACTTCTTTAGTGTTTTTGGAGGACCAACATTTTCAACTAGAAAGATAACTCTTTTTTGTTTATTTAATGTTGTACACAACTCACAGGTGCACGCACCCACTGTTGGACTTGGCCCTTTTTGTAGGGTCATCCCTGACCTTTTTTTCCTTCCTCTTGTATTTTGTCTGACCTGTTCTTGTTGGTTTTATGACTCTGGGCACTTTACCACTGCTGATCAGTGCTAAAGTGCAAATGCTCTCCCTATTGTAAATTGATGTATGGATTAGTGACTCCATGATTGGATGGCTTGATTTATTTGTCAGACCCTAGTACAGTGCACTGAGTGTGCCCAGGGCTTGTAAATCAAATGCTGCTGGTGGGCTTGCAGCACTGGTTGTGCCACCCACAGAAGCAGCCTGTAAAAGTGTGTCTGAGGTCTGCCATTGCAGAGCCTGTGTGCAGTCTGGTACTGCCATGTTGACTGGCCAAGTGCACCCACTTGCCAGTCCCTAAAACATCCCCTTTCTGCATATTAGTCACCCCTATGATAGGCCCAAGGGCAGGGTGCATTGTAAGTATAAGGTAGGGCATGCCAAGGTGTGTGTGGCATGTCCGAATAGTGAATTACAGCCATTTTCGTTTTTCACTATTGCAAGGCTAGCTGTTCCCCAGAGGCCAGAATAGGCAGTTTGATTATTACGTCTTATAATCCTAACTGACTCAGGGAACTAGGTAGAAATTCGAGTTTAGTATGCCTGAACTCAGAATGATAAAATGCAGCTTTTAGTGAAGTTGGTTTTAACATTCTGTGTTTGAAAATACCACTTTTAGAAAGTAGGTATTTTCTTGTCTAACCATCCAAGCCTGCCTCTGCTAGGTTGTGTATTCCTTGTTCGGAGTTTGAGTGACAGGGGCTGGGGGATTCCAGGAGACAGGGTGAGTCAGCACAGGACTGAATAGAGAGATCTGCATGTAGATGGGTGGGAGGAGTGGCACCTGGGACCTGAATAGGGCTGTGCCTTCCCTCCACAATGCTGGCTCCACCTCCTGTGGTGCGTCTGATGTCTCTGCCCTGTGAAAGGAAAGAAGGAGTCATGTAAACAGAGTGCTCCAGGACTGACCAGAACTGGTTTGGACTAGGCAAAGGCCTCTCTGCCTTCAGAGAACAACGAGAAACTGTGTATAAAAAGGGGGATCCAGACCCCAGAACTTTAGATCATTTTGGGAAACAAGAAGAAACCTTTGCTGAGGAGAGAAACCAGAGAGACTGAGGAGAGACTATCCCTAAGCTTGAGTGATTGGCCTGCAGTGGTTGCCTGACTGCCAAAGTGAGGAGAAAGGAACTTTGTGTACTTTTAATCTACTTGTGAAGGATCTCCAAGGGCTTGAGAAAGAGCTTGCCTCCTGCTAAAGTCTCAGGGACCAACCAGCTCCCCAAGAGTTCTTTGTAAGAGCCTGCTGTTTTGCAAGGCTTTCTGAGGGACTGCGTGTCGCAAGGAGCTGGAAGAGCGACTCACGAGCAAGAAGCGTGTCGCCGAACTGCCTCTGTCGTTTCACAACGAGAAAGCGCCACGCAGAAGAGGATTGACGTCACAGCAGACGCCACCGCATCACCGGGAAGCGTGTCGCAGGTACTGTCACGGCTAGCATCGTTGTCAAAGCATCTCGCATCGCCGGAGAAGAGGATCGACGTCGCATCAGATGCTGCCACATCACCAGGAAGTGTGTCGCAGGGCCTGTCGCGGCTCGCATCGTTGCCGAAGCGTCTTGCATCACCGGAGAAGAGGATCAACGTCGCAGCAGACACCGCCGCATCACCGAGAGGCGTGTCGCAGGGCCTGTCGCAGTCCACATCGTGTCGCATCAAGGAAAAGACGCCATCTTTGTTTCTTTGCACTGGATTTTCTTCACATCACGGCGTTGCGTACTGCATCGCCACGGAAGCACAGTAAGAAACCGACGCATCACCCCCCTCGCAGAAAAGAACCGACGCATCCCCTACGCAGCAGTAGGGACCCGACGCAACACCGTACTTGCGTGTAAGGAACTGACGCATCACCTTCCCTGCAACACTTTTGTTGTATAGCGTTACGCATCTTAAGGTACATTGAACTCAAAGTGTCGCATTTTAACATCTAAAGAGAACTTAGGCCCACATGCATCAAAGCAAAAACCGGTCGCAACTGGGCAGATTCTCAGAATCTGCCCCTTTGCGACCGGTATTTTTGCATTTGGTATGCATCATCCCAAATGCAAAAATGGCAATTTAAGTAATCTCTAAATTGCGATTACTTAAATTGCGATTGCATTTAAGGAATCTCAAATTGAGATTCCTTAAATGCAATGCACTAAAGTAAAAAAATTAGCGATTTCGCTAATAGGGGGATAAAATTACCATGCAGTTGAACTTCATGGTAATTTGCAAAAACGTTGAAAAATGCACTAAAGTGCATTTTTCAAAGTTCCATTTTACACACACACATGCCCTTGGGGCATGTGTGTGCGCAAGATGTACTCACATGCAGATTTCAGGGGTGCAACAGGGTGTCCTTTTGACACCCTGACACCCTTGAAATTGCATGAGCAATTTGCGATTCTCTAATTGAGAATCGCAAATTGAGAAGGTCTTCCCATTCATTCCTATGGGCCTCTAGGCCCATAGGAATGAATGAGGCGGTATTCCTTAATTGCGAGTCGCAATTTTGCGAGTCGCAATTAAGGAATGTTTAAAAATCGCTATTTTTTAAACGATTTCTACATGCATAGCCTTTTGCTATTCCTTATTAGCGAATCCTTATATTTCGCTAATAAGGGATCGCAAATGGCATTGTTGATGCATGTGCCAGTAAGCTAATTCTACCATTTTAAGTACAGTATTGTGGATTTTTGTTGTTTGTAGTCTTGTGATAAGTCTATATAAAGAAAACTTATTTTTTATATAAAATTTGTGTGGTGTCCATCTGCAGTGTTGTCACTTGATTACTGTATGTGTTCACAAATGCTTTACACACTGCCTCTGAGATAAGCCTGTCTGCTGGTGCCAAGCTACGAAGGGGGTGAGCAGAGGTTATTTTAGGAGTGTACCCCCTTACCCTGACTAGACACAAGGGTCCCTATTTGGCCAAAGGTACCTACATCTGCCAACTGGAGCCCCCCAAATCTAACACCCACCAACTGATTTAGAACAATACTTCTGCCTTCTACGTAGGACAGTGTTTCAGATGGAAGGTTTTAGCCAGTCAGCAAAGATGGCGACTCGGTGGATGACTGCTGCCCGGGTCCTAACTCTGGTTATGGAGGACGGCTCCGAGACAGTATCAGCGACTGAGACAGCATCTGATGGAGAGGCACATGGAGCAGATTCTGGAAGTGATTTTTCAGTCGGCGAAATTCCACCCGACAACTCTGCTTCCAGCGATCCTAAGGGACATGATGATGGCAGTCATGCTGTGTCTTAGCAAGCACAGTCTGTGTAGCGGAGTGACAGTAGCAGGGTAGGCCACCCCAGAGAACAGGCAGGTGCAGCAATGCGACCGTAGCAGGTTAGACCAACCCAGAGAGTAGGCAGGTGCAGCGGCAAGGCCAGACGGAGTGCTCTCTTGGTTGTCCCCAATTTAGTTTACGCCCTCTCACTGGCCAAATTGGATGTAGAGTCGATACAGGCAATTTTTTGCTGATTGGCTACGTCCATCTCTTTTTGGATGTTGACTTACTTGAACAAATTGTCCTATAAACAACTTTGTGTGCCTAAGAAACTCTGAGGGAGCATGGAGGCACTTTAAGGCCTTATTTTAGGACACACAAATGAACTCCCACTTCACTGGAGGAGTTAGAGATATTTTTGGGCCTTACACTCAAAAAGGGGTTGGGGCACAACCCAGGCTTGCAGTCCTACTGGTCTATCGGCATGGTTTGAGTAACCCCCATGTTCGCACCGCACATGGGCGGAGACAGTTTTTTGCTATTGCAGCGTATGCTGCATTTCAATGACAATGCTGCTGCATTGCCCCAGGACCTTCCAGATCATGAGAGGTTTTTCAAACCGGTCTTAATATTTCAAATCCAAATTTCCCTTAATGAGATCATCCAAATCCACATCCAGCCAGGTGATATCTAGAGGTCTTACATCTAATTGAGTTATTGGACGATCTTCTCTGCGTCCCAACTTTCCGGGGACCCTTCCTCCATTTGGGGCATCGCTGAAACATTCAAGAATCCAGCAGGATCCTGAGCAATTGGAGTTGTGAAAACTGAAGTCTGTTCTGTGGGGAAAAGTCCTGTTAGCGGATTAGGATTCCATACAACTACTAGTGAGTTCTGTGTCACGGGAACAGTTAGTGGCAGCAGGCACTGCTGCAGTAGCTGCGGAAACTACAGGGATCTGGGCCATTTAAATCAGGGCAGTCACAACAGGAACGGTTACCGTCAGGGGCGTAGGCATTGCTGAGAAGGGCACGATTAAAGCGAGTGATATGACCTGCCACAGTGAAAGCAGTTTTGAATTGGAGTGGGTGGGGTTTACGAGTGCAGTCACATTATTGCCATAACCTGGGAAACCAACATCCGCAGGCTGCAACACACTATGGAGGTGGTCAGAATATAATCACTAGAGACACTATCTGTATTTGGTTGATTCTGAGCATCAGTATCCTCTCTCATTGAGCATCAATATCCCTCTCTCCTTGAGCATCAGTTTCCCTCTCTCTTCAAGCATCAGTATCCCTCTCTTCCTGAGCATCAGTATCCCTCTCTCCCTGAGCATCAGTATCCCTCACCCCTTGAGCATCAGTTAGCCTCTCTCTTCGAGCATCAGTATCCCTCTCTTCGAGCATCAGTATCCCCCTCTTCGAGCATCAGTATCCATCTCTCTTCGAGCATCAGGATCCCTCTCTCCTTGAGCATCATTATCCCTCTCCCCTTGAGCATCAGGATCCCTCTCTCCTTGAGCATCAGTATCCCTCTCTCCTTGAGCATCAGTATCTCTCTCTCTTCTTGAGCATCAGTATCCCTCTATCCTTGAGCATCAGTATCCCTCTCTCCTTGAGCATCAGTATCCCTCTCTCCTTGAGCATCAGTATCCATCTCTCTTCGAGCATCAGGATCCCTCTCTCCTTGAGCATCAGTATCCCTCTCCCCTTGAGCATCAGTATCCCTCTCTCCTTGAGCATCATTAACCCTCTCTCCTTGAGCATCAGTATCCCTCTCTCCTTGTGCATCAGTATCCATCTCTCTTCGAGCATCAGGATCCCTCTCTCCTTGAGCATCAGTATCCCTCTCCCCTTGAGCATCAGTATCCCTCTCTCCTTGAGCATCAGTATCTCTCTCTCTCCTTGAGCATCAGTATCCATCTCTCTTCGAGCATCAGTATCCCTCTCTCCTTGAGCATCAGTATCCCTCTCTCCTTCAGCATTATTATCCCCCTCTCCTTCAGCATCAGTATCCCTCTCTCCTTGAGCCTTCTTCTTCTTGGACGTATTTGTCAATACGGGATACAATTTAACCCCCTCAACCAGATCCCTTCTCCAACTTGCTGCCCAGCGTCCCATGTAGCATCCATCCAACTACGAACTGTCCTTTTAGCTTTGTTCTGATACTTTTCCTTGCTCTTTGCATGTACGGCACGTTCTGTTCCGAAACTCTGACTTACTCTTTGCATGTACGGCACACTCTGTTCTGATACTCTTCCTTACTCTTTGCATGTACGGCTCGCTCTGTTCTGATACTTTTCCTTACTCTTTGCATGCACGCCTCAAACTATGCTGATCTAGGTGAGGTTTCATGTCAAAAAGAAGTCTTCAACAGTTTTCAATTATGTTCAAGTTAAAGGTACCATATCAGGGAATTTGCAAGGTCCCTTTCTGTCAGTGATCTTGGTCCATTGGTTAAGCCAAATACATATGTAAGACCTCTTCTCTATGAAAGAAGCTTGCAAATCTGCACATTTGTGCATGCTCTAAGTGGGGAAAACCTGCACTTCTGAAAGAATTAGACCTGTTCTGAGTGAGGGAAGCATTCCCCCTCTATGTCCTGGATGAATTCTGAGTAAGGGAAGCTTCCTCTTCTGCATGTGTGAACTATTCTGACTAAGGGATGCTTGCTCTACTGCATCTCATGGACATGTGCAGATTGAGGGAAGCGTGCAATTTTACAAGTGCAGGACCTGTTCTGAGTGAGGGAAGAATGCATTTCTGCATGTATGACCTGTTCTGTGTGAGAAATGCATGCACTTCTGCATGTGTGACCTGTTCTGTGTAAGGGAAGCATGCACTTCTGCATGTGTGACTTGTTCTGTGAGAGAAGCATGCACTTCTGCATGTGTGACCTGTTCTGTCTGAGAGAAGCATGCACTTCTGCATGAGTGACCTGTTCTGTGTGAGGGAAGCATGCACTTCTGCATGAGTGACCTGTTCTGTCGGAGAGAAGCATGCACTTCTGCATGAGTGACCTGTTCTGTGTGAGGGAAGCATGCACTTCTGCATGTGTGACCTGTTCTGTGTAAGGGAAGCATGCACTTCTGCATGTGTGACTTGTTCTGTGAGAGAAGCATGCACTTCTGCATGTGAGACTTGTTCTGTCTGAGAGAAGCATGCACTTCTGCATGAGTGACCTGTTCTGTCTGAGGGAAGCATGCACTTCTGCATGAGTGACCTGTTCTGTCTGCGAGAAGCATGCACTTCTGCATGAGTGACCTGTTCTGTGTGAGGGAAGCATGCACTTCTGCATGTGTGACCTGTTCTGTGTAAGGGAAGCATGCACTTCTGCAGGTGTGACTTGTTATGTGAGAGAAGCATGCACTTCTGCATGTGAGACTTGTTCTGTCTGAGAGAAGCATGCACTTCTGCATGAGTGACCTGTTCTGTCCGAGGGAAGCATGCACTTCTGCATGAGTGACCTGTTCTGTCTGAGAGAAGCATGCACTTCTGCATGAGTGACCTGTTCTGTGTGAGGGAAGCATGCACTTCTGCATGTGTGACCTGTTCTGTGTAAGGGAAGCATGCACTTCTGCATGTGTGACTTGTTATGTGAGAGAAGCATGCACTTCTGCATGTGTGACCTGTTCTGTCTGAGAGAAGCATGCACTTCTGCATGAGTGACCTGTTCTGGGTGAGGGAAGCATGCACTTCTGCATGTGTGACCTGTTCTGTGTGAGGGAAGCATGCACTTCTGCATGAGTGACCTGTTCTGTGTGAGGGAAGCATGCACTTCTGCATGTGTGACCTGTTCTGTGTGAGGGAAGCATAGACTCATACATCTCATGGGCACTTCTGCATGCATATACCTGACCGGAGTGCAAAAGGCTCCCCCTTCTGAATGTGTCAGATGTGTTCTGAGTCTCTTTCACGTGTGTATAAAATGAGAATTTTGTTATTTATGCCACTGCACGTTATCCCAATCAACTAACATTAATACCACAAAATGTGCGATGGCACAAAATCACTAGTCCTTCTTTCAGGGCTCACTTAACATCCTACAGGAGTCTCATTCAGAGAATATAGGAAACACCTCACCTGTCATTTGACGACATGCTTCATCATGGGTGCCTCCTCTAATCAAGGTAGGCAAGTACCACCTTTATGGGCTCAACCAAGTCAGTTTGGGAGCACCAGATAAATGTCCTTTCTGGAAAATGCAGGGTTCTAGTTAAAGATGGCTGCAGATAAACCCTAGATATCTCCTTATTCCATGTCATCCGTGTCACTGTTAGAAGAATCTAACGACGGATGTATCTTGAAACATAATGGTTCTGCATCTGAAATGGTGAATACATGTTTTAGCCGATATCAGTATGCCCATATGGGTCACCTGGCTTCCTTCAGGGCTAGGACTACCAGCCTATCTCTCCCTGTTCCTAGAGGGGTCAGCATTCATCAGAAGGTATTGGGCCCGCCTACCCATCTCTTCAGTTATTCAGAACCTGTAGGAGAAACAAACAGAAGATTGTAGGAAACAATAATACTCTTCTGTTTTTATGCATGCTTAATTTATTTATTTATATATGTGTATATATATATATATATATATATATATATATATATATATATATATATATATATATCAAGCTCAAGTCTTCGTAAGAAAACACTGCACTCACGGGGTAAGTTGCACTCTTTAATTTAGCGAGGACGCGTTTCGGCGTTGTGACGGGACTGCGAGCACTGACCAGGGGGCTACAGGAGACAATGAGTGGTGGACCCCGGTGACACGGGTATCTAACCTTCTCCCCTGTCCACAGGATGAGTGGGATTCGGCAACAGAGGATCAGCTTTTCCTGAAGGGTGCCGGGCCCTCTAACTGGGATTCCCCAGGAACACACGGCCCGCCCAGCGAAGACGTCACGACGCGAGGACCTACAAACGAGGGTGGAACCAGGAAGTCGGCGGACGGCGAGCCCAGGAGGAGTATTGGAGTAGAACAGAGCGAGGACAACGGCGAGAAAGAGAACGAGGAGCAGCGGAGCCACCCTGAGTACAGCGGAAGGACGGAGGTGGAGAGGACCGCAGGATACGGATCCGGCGAAGCGCCCTGCCACGTTCCCGGGGGAGGAGCGTGGCTAGGACAGGTACGGGACCGGGTAGCGGGCTGGATAGGGAGGCGGGACCGTCCACGATAATCGGCGACCGCAGGGTTTCTCCCTAGACCTGGTTTACGTTTATCCCCTCACGTTTGCTATCACTCGAGTCTATTATTTTGTGACACGCACAAGGAGGTTCCTCACTCCCCTGGCCCTGGTGTTAGGTGCAAAACTCTAGTACGCATAATCTAATAAGCCCCTTCTCTTTCCTTCTGGGGACCGGTGGGAGCGGACGTTGGGAGAAGAGAAGACTGAACCCCTCCGTGGAGAAGAAGGCTCTAAGACCTCGACCCTCCTCTCATCACGGATCCCGCCCGTTTTGCCCGAGAAAGACTGACAAGTCGAACGAAACGAAAACTGATAGCAATAAAACCTAAACTACCTCGACCCCGTGTTGTGTCCCTTCTTGGTGCCCCGTTACAGGCGTTCTGCCTTCTTCTGCTCGCTTTAGTCAAACATTAAACAGCGTGTGCATGATTGTTCTTTAAACTATTAGATAGAATCCCATTGTGCGCAGCAGGTGAAAGGAGATAGGATAGGAGGGATAGGTCCATCCTCCACCTATCATATTCCCCCTCCGTTGTTCATTCGGGGGACCTCTTGTAAATTGCTCCGGGAGTGAAAGTGTCAGTAAACAAACAGTCTGGATGACAAATCCCGTTGTTTGTACCACGACATGGGCACTCCCAAAGCAACCAATCTACCTCTCCATTCACTGCCGCCAAATCAGTTAGAAGAGCCTCATGCTGCTGCCAAGGTGATGATCTCAAGTATCCCTCGTCAGCCACACGGTTCCGTGATGCACAGCGCAGAGGTCGGTAAATATCCGATACCTCACGAACCTGTATGGTTGGCGACAAAGTCAACGCTGACACCACAATAGCCTGCGTGGCGGTGCAAGGCGCCTTTCAATACTTCGCTCCAATGTCCACCTGGGCGCTCGCAGCACTCTTGTGACGGGTGCAGAAAAATGGAGGTGGGTCCATTTAAAACATCAAGCTCAAGTCTTCGTAAGAAAACACTGCACTCACGGGGTAAGTTGCACTCTTTAATTTAGCGAGGACGCGTTTCGGCGTTCTGCCTTCTTCTGCTCGCTTTAGTCAAACATTAAACAGAGTGTGCATGATTGTTCTTTAAACTATTAGATAGAATCCCATTGGGCGCAGCAGGTGAAAGGAGAGCAGGGATAGGTCCATCCTCCACCAATCATATTCCCCCTCCGTTGTTCATTCGGGAGACCTCTTGTAAATTGCTCCGGGAGTGAAAGTGTCAGTAAACAAACAGTCTGGATGACAAATCGCGTTATTACAGATTGTACCACGACATGGGCACTCCCAAAGCAACCAATCTACCTCTCCATTCACTGCCGCCAAATCAGTTAGAAGAGCCTCATGCTGCTGCCAAGGTGATGATCTCAAGTATCCCTCGTCAGCCACATGGTTCCGTGATGCACAGCGCAGAAGTCGGTAAATATCCGATACCTCACGAACCTGTATGGTTGGCGACAAAGTTAACGCTGACACCACAATAGCCTGCGTGGCGGTGCAAGGCGCCTTTCAATACTTCGCTCCAATGTCCACCTGGGCGCTCGCAGCACTCTTGTGACGGGTGCAGAAAAATGGAGGTGGGTCCATTTAAAACATCAAGCTCAAGTCTTCATAAGAAAACACTGCACTCACGGGGTAAGTTGCACTCTTTAATTAAGCGAGGACGCGTTTCGGCGTTCTGCCTTCTTCTGCTCGCTTTAGTCAAACATTAAACAGCGTGTGCATGGAGCGAAATATATATATATATATATATATGTGTATATATATATATATATACACACACACACACATCACCCATGATTGGTGGAGGCTTGCTCTGAGTGACAGAACAGAAATAGCAAACAGAAGTACTGATCTTCGGCCACAACTCCACCCCCTGGAACATGTCCTGATGGCCCGTGGAACTAGAGCCAGCACCCTCCCTGACTGATCACACCAGAAACCTCTGCATCATCCTCGACAGCAAGCGGACAATGAAATCCCTGATCAATGCAGTTGCATCAGCTCGCTTCTTTACTCTGTGCATCCTACGAAAGATCTACAAGTGGCTCCCCATGAGCACTAGACGCACCATCACACAAGTCCTCATCACAAGTAAGGGTGGGCGGAATTTGCGTAGTCGCTCTGTGAAACAGTAAAAAATCTCCGCAAGCATGCATAGTTCCACAAACACGCAAAATTGCTTTTTCCGCCCGTTCACGATGCTTTTTTCCTGTTCGCGAACGCTGTTTGCGTGCTCGGGGGGAAATAGCTCGAAAAAACACACTTTTTGAAAGTGCGAACAAGCAAAAAATTCCGCAAAGCCACAGATCGTGGAATTTTTGGCAATTCCGCGTTCTACGCGGAACACGAAATTACTCAAATTCCGCGAGCGGAACGGAATTTACCACCCAGGCCTAATCACAAGCAGATTGGAAAACGGCAATGCCCTCTACCATGGGATCTCTACACACCTCCTCCAGAGACTGTAGGCTATCCAGAACACAGCAGTCAGACTCATCCTTGACCTAACCCGATGGACCCACATCTCCCCTCACCTCAAGGAAGTCCACTAGCGCCCAGTACAGAAGAGATATGAATTCAAGCTACTGACCCACACCCAACCTAGGACCAGCCTACATCAACCACCGCCTGAATTTCCACCAACCAGCCAGACAACTACGCTTCACCTCCCTAGCGCTCGCACACACATCCTGCATCAACAGAAGCTTGAGCGTCCAAGTACCCGCTCTCCGCTGCATCTGCTCCTTCTTAACGGATAAGACACAGCCTGGCACCTTACTACTCGGAAGCCCGCAAACTCATCTATGAAGTGCCTCAAGATTCATCGCTCAGCTCCTCCCTCTTCAACATATACATGATCTCTCTGGCCAACAGCAGCCGCGCACATGACACTGACATCCTCTCCTTTGCCGATGATACGCAACTCATACTCTCCCTCTCAGACAAGACCCCAATACACAAAACAAGTTCACTGCCTGCATGACCCAAGTCACTAACTGGATGAAAGCCTTCTGCCTCTAGCTCAACACAGACAAGACAGAAGTAATGATCTTTGGCAAAAACACCTCATCATGGAACTTCAACTGGTGGGCAGCCAAACGCAGAGCAACACCCAGAACCTACGCCAGGAACCTCTGAATAATCAGTGACAGCAAACTGGAAATGACCGCACAGGTCAAAGCAGTCACTGCATCCTGCTTCACACCCTGAAGATGCTGAGGAAGACCTTCAAATGGTTTCCCAGCAACACTAGAAAAAGCATTACTCACACCCAAGTCACCCACAAGTTGTACTACGGGAACACGCTCTATGCCGGGATCACCACACAACTCACTAGAAGACTGCAAACTATCCAAAACTCTGCAGCCAGACTCCTCCTCAACCTCCCAAACACAACACACATCACACAACATTTCAGAGAACTACACTGGCTCCCGATACACAAATGCACTAATTTTAAACTCCTCACACACAGATTCAAGGCACTACACAACTTAGGCACCACCTACCTGAACATCTCTTTCCACCAACCACTTAAAGTGAGTGGTGGTGGTTGGCAAACACGTCTCTGATTATGTCACTGTGGCATTGCCTCCGTCATTAAGTCAGTGACTCTGGGAATATTCAGGTCCATCACTGTGCAGCTGAGTGAGTGACAGTGGGCAAAAACATGTCCCTGTGTGTGACTAAAGATGTGATACTGATACTGTGTCATTGCCTCCATCACGTAGTCAGTGACTCTGAGCATGTTCAGGTCCCTCAGTGTGCATCTCAGTGAATGGCAGTGGGTTAACGGAGTGAATGACTCCTGATCGGTCACTGTGCCCTTGACTCTATTGCGAATGTCACTGAATCAATTACGGGGAGCATGTTCACAGCCTCGGGGAACCCAAGTTTCTGTGTCTGAGTGTAAAAGCACCAGTAAAATCTGAAATGAGGCCCTTCATATAATGAAGGGGCGTGGGGGGCTGCTTTATGAAATAGCGGCTCCTCCAGCCAATCACATTTGAGGAAAAACTGAAATGTGACTGACAACACTTTAAATGGCTAGATAATACAAATGATTTAACCCTTTCAAACCTGACCGGAATCTTTTTTAACCTAGTATCTCTTACGATACTGAACATGCCAAGATTGGGGTACGTGGTTCGGTGGTTTGGGCAGCAGGCACAAGCAGAATTTTTATTAGGAGCTTGAATAGGAAAGTACAATTTTTTAGACCCCTCCCCCTTAACTCTTTTCGTGTTCTCTCTTGCACGGATCTGCATGAAATGTGGCATGATGGGCCTGAGCGGACTAAGCAGATCAATGGCAAATTTGGAACAAATCCGTCCGCAGGAATAAATGATAGTGCACTGTACAGCCCAAAAACCACTAGAGAGCACACAGTATCAGTGCGCATTAAACAGCACACTGTACTAGACACCAAACACAGTACTAGACTGTCCTAGATAGCACACTGCACCAGACGGCAGTGTAACACACCCACTGTACTAGAAAGAGCATCAGATGTCACACTGCACTAAACACTGCACTGAACTAGAGATGACACTGTTCTGCACTGCAAACTGTAGTGCACGGAGTAGAGGAGGACTGCTTCTGATTGGAAGTTCACACTATGCAGCCTCTCCCAGTGAGAGGACTGTTCTGCAGCTTATACAGGCCCCAGGATCAGACACACAGGGGCTAAGGATGCAGAACCCCCCCACCTCCCCCCAGGACAGTAGGTGCAGTAGATGCAGTAGGCTGCATACACAGGCCAGGCCTTCCTCGGATTATAACTTCAAACTATGCAGTCTCTCCCTGTGAGAGGACTGTTCTGCAGCTTATACAGGCTCCAGGATCAGACACACAGGGGCTAAGGCTGCAGAACTTCCCCCCAACCCACCCCCCAGGACAGTAGGTGCAGTAGATGCAGTAGGCTGCATACACAGACCAGGCCTTCCTCAGATTATAACTTCAAACTATGCAGCATCTCCCTGTGAGAGGACTGTTCACCGCTTATACAGGCTCCAGGATCAGACACACAGGGGCTAAGGCTGCAGAACCCCCCCCCCCGCCCCCCCAGGACAGTAGGTGCAGTAGATGCAGTAGGCTGCATACACAGGCCAGGCCTTCCTCAGATTAGACGATCACACTATGCAGCCTCTCCCAGTGAGAGGGCTGTACTGCAGTTTATACAGGCTCCAGGATCAGACACACAGGGGCTAAGGCTGCAGAACCTCCCCCCAGGACAGTAGGTGCAGTAGATGCAGTAGGCTGCATACACAGACCAGGCCTTCCTCAGATTATAACTTCAAACTATGCAGTCTCTCCCTGTGAGAGGACTGTTCTGCAGCTTATACAGGCTCCAGGATCAGACACACAGGGGCTAAGGCTGCAGAACTTCCCCCCAACCCACCCCCCAGGACAGTAGGTGCAGTAGATGCAGTAGGCTGCATACACAGACCAGACCTTCCTCAGATTATAACTTCAAACTATGCAGCGTCTCCCTGTGAGAGGACTGTTCACCGCTTATACAGGCTCCAGGATCAGACACACAGGGGCTAAGGCTGCAGAACTTCCCCCCAACCCACCCCCCCAGGACAGTAGGTGCAGTAGATGCAGTAGGCTGCATACACAGCCCAGGCCTTATACAGGCCCCAGGATCAGACACAGAGGGGCTAAGGCTGCAGAACCTCCCCCCAACCCACCCCCCAGGACAGTAGGTGCAGTAGATGCAGTAGGCTGCATACACAGACGAGGCCTTATACAGGCTCCAGGATCAGACACACAGGGGCTAAGGATGCAGAACCACCCCCCCACCACTCACTCTTGGGATCTTCACATTATTCTTTGCTAAATAAGTCAATCTATTGTAAGTCATATAAGAACTCTATTGTCACGATTATGGCTAATTCACCCTGTTCACTTTGGATATTCTATTCAAAGTATTTCTTACTTTTCACGTCTATATCTAGTCACCACTATCATCTATTCCTCACTATGAGGTTCATTTTCTCACATCTATTTCGGTATGTAGTTGTTACACTCGGAAGAGCTAATTTTAACCCCACAGCCAATTCCTTTGGCAACTTATGTCATCCCGACATCAATAAAATTCAATTTGTTCGATATGTTAAGCCAGTGTACCTTTGATTTTTCAGGAAACATTGTGTGGCTTTCCTGACGAAGGCGCCATTGCGCCGAAACGCGCGTCGAAGATAATCCATTGCCGCAACTTCATATAATGTTCATACTTTGATTCACTCTTATTATTTTATATTGTGTGCTTGAATAGACTTTTTTTGCTATTGTGTTTGTACACCTATTGATATTTGTTTAAAAGTTTGTTCTCTTTTAAAACTTATGTACATTTTTAGAAATTGAATTGTGTTTAAGTTTTTCATTAATTTAAACACACTATATGATTTTACATTGCTAATAATAAATAAAAAAATGTTTTAACCTTCATTATTGTATGGTACACTGGCTTTCATTAACAGCTTTTCTTATGTTTTCAGTTTTATATCTCTTGACCTAGTGGCTTATGTTTATATCTAATGTAATTGCCTAGGAATATACCCTTCATTGTGTTTGTTACCCTGTCCTAGGAATTTACCTAAATATTTACAGGGGGTCCTTGATATTTTCAAAAGAGCCACCCCCCCCCCAGGACAGTAGGTGCAGTAGATGCAGTAGGCTGCATACACAGACGAGGCCTTATACAGGCTCCAGGATCAGACACACAGGGGCTAAGGATGCAGAACCACCCCCCCCCCACCCAGGACAGTAGGTGCAGTAGATGCAGTAGGCTGCATACACAGACCAGGCCTTGTACAGGCCCCAGGATCAGACACACAGGGGCTAAGGCTGCTGAACCACCCCCCCCCCCCCCCAGGACAGCAGGTGCAGTAGATGCAGTAGGCTGCATACACAGACGAGGCCTTATACAGGCTCCAGGATAAGACACACAGGGGCTAAGGATGCAGAACCCCCCCCCCCAGGACAGTAGGTGCAGTAGATGCAGTAGGCTGCATACACAGACGAGGCCTTATACAGGCTCCAGGATAAGACACACAGGGGCTAAGGATGCAGAACCCCCCCCCCAGGACAGTAGGTGCAGTAGATGCAGTAGGCTGCATACACAGACGAGGCCTTATACAGGCTCCAGGATCAGACACACAGGGGCTACGGCTGCAGAACCACCACCCCCCAGGACAGTAGGTGCAGTAGATGCAGTAGGCTGCATTCACAGACCAGGCCTTATACAGGCCCCAGGATCAGACACACTGTAGTTTCATTGTGTTCATGATCGAGCTCCGCCCTGAAGAGACCCCTTTAAATTGACCCTCATTTTCGTTGACTCCTGTTCTGGGTCACAGCGAGTGGTTCTGGATTTAGAAGGGTTGTCATCAAAGACCAGTGTGGGATGTGAAATCAGCACCTGTCGCTACCCCCTTCCCCCTCTCCCCCCCAGTTGTAGACAGTGCCGGACGCTCAAGGTCTCAGTGTGGGCTTCAAAACATAATAATATTCAGATCAAGTCCATTTACCTATATATTTCTTCATCTCTTCAGCACTTATACAATCGAAACATTTAGGCATATTTTGTGGGCCAGAGAAATGGAAGAGTAACAGTATTTTATGGATCCATATCGTGTGATTGATAGCCCGGAACAAAAAGTATATAGAGGGCCTTCCTCAGGTGGATTCGCAATATCACTGTGTACAGATTTTGAGTGGAAATCGCACATATAGGATACTTCTAGGCATTTTCCAGTCGGGCTTCCGTATTTTGTCTACTTTTTGATGCTTGTGTATTACCAGCAAATGGTAAGAACAAAAAAATAAAATGTAACATTGCATCACCTAAAAACCATCCGTCATAAGAGATGAGGTCAGATCTACTCATCGAGGAGACTTTAATGCATCACCTAAAACCGTCCGTCATAAGAGATTAGGTCAGATCTACCCATGGAGGAGACTTTAATGCATCACCTAAAACCGTCCGTCATAAGAGATTAGGTCAGATCTACCCATGGAGGAGACTTTAATGCATCACCTAAAACCGTCCGTCATAAGAGATTAGGTCAGATCTACCCATGGAGGAGACTTTAATGCATCACCTAAAAACCATCCGTCATAAGAGATTAGGTCAGATCTACTCATCGAGGAGACTTTAATGCATCACCTAAAAACCATCCGTCATAAGAGATGAGGTCAGATCTACCCATGGAGGAGACTTTAATGCATCACCTAAAACCGTCCGTCATAAGAGATTAGGTCAGATCTACCCATGGAGGAGACTTTAATGCATCACCTAAAACCGTCCGTCATAAGAGATTAGGTCAGATCTACCCATGGAGGAGACTTTAATGCATCACCTAAAACCGTCCGTCATAAGAGATTAGGTCAGATCTACCCATGGAGGAGACTTTAATGCATCACCTAAAACCGTCCGTCATAAGAGATTAGGTCAGATCTACCCATGGAGGAGACTTTAATGCATCACCTAAAACCGTCCGTCATAAGAGATTAGGTCAGATCTACCCATGGAGGAGACTTTAATGCATCACCTAAAAACCATCCGTCATAAGAGATGAGGTCAGATCTACTCATCGAGGAGACTTTAATGCATCACCTAAAAACCATCCGTCATAAGAGATGAGGTCAGATCTACCCATGGAGGAGACTTTAATGCATCACCTAAAACCGTCCGTCATAAGAGATTAGGTCAGATCTACCCATGGAGGAGACTTTAATGCATCACCTAAAACCGTCCGTCATAAGAGATTAGGTCAGATCTACCCATGGAGGAGACTTTAATGCATCACCTAAAACCGTCCGTCATAAGAGATGAGTTTAGATCTACCCATGGAGGAGACTTTAATGCATCACCTAAAAACCATCCGTCATAAGAGATGAGGTCAGATCTACTCATCGAGGAGACTTTAATGCATCACCTAGAAACCATCCGTCATAAGAGACAATGTCAGATCTACCCAAGGAGGAGACTTTGATGCTAAAATATCAAACAATCTCTCAGTGAGATTGTATTTGAAGGAGCAGGAGGCGGGGATGGAATCCCCAGGACAAAGAAGACACATAGGAAAGCTGATAATAGAGGGATAATGCTGTTAAATAACCGGTTAGATATAAGAGCCGTGATACCAAATGGTGAATAAAAGCAGATGCACAGGGAGATTTCACTCACACAGGGAACTTATCTCACTTCTTGGTACCTCCCTTGTAGCCCTGGAGAATAATGGATCAATTATTATGCCAAAAACGACCCCTTTATACTTCCCCCATGGCTCCAGGTAGCGGCAAACGGGAGATTGAGGAAATATCGACATTATCTCTCTAATGGCCTCCGACACAGTGCACCAGGTGAGTAGAGGACCACAAGTGTGACCAAACAAGGCCAAATCCAGACTGAAGTTCCCAGAACGTTTTAGGGGTGTCGCCTGTAAATAATGGGTCCACACTAGTGACACCTGCGGACGTCCACGTCGGCCATGGCATGTGTGTGCACCCTATTTGTATGCTGATATCATGCCGAATGGGGATGGGGGCTGCAGCCAGGGGTTAGGTTTTAGGGGCACATGTGTGTGCCTCATGCAGTTATTATAACTCTAATCCCGGTGTGGTCTGTCTGCGGTGGAAGAGAGCGAGGCCTGTAGAGGCCCTCAAGTACCTGTCACGCAGTAGAATGCCTTTTTCAAAAGAGATCCAGGCAGGGGAGTCTGAGGCCGCAGGGAGCCAGCGTACTGCTTCTGGGGGTGATGGGAGAGAGAGAGCACAAGGTCACGTGAGGCGAACTCAATCCCGGGATTTAATAGGGGCATATAGTTCATCAATGTCTAGGTGGAAGTATCTGCCCCCCCCATACCAATGGCTTCATGACTGAGTCTATTTGTGCCAGCAAAGCTTTGCGGGTCAGAAGTGGGAGCGTCATGAATCCATAAGTGCATCCTGGCGCTGTTACATCCTCACAGCCTGAACCCGGCCCACAGGCATAGCTGCAGTGTGGACTAGCTCTCGAAATGTGCTCGTGTTTTAGTTAAGAAAGGTTATATCTTATCCTCTAACATATTAAGTAGGCCCCTATTAAGCTGGGATCCCCACATATTTCATTCTCTTTGGGGCCCATTCGACATTGTAGCCTCAATACATGCCCTTGTAGTGAAGTGAGTCCTGGGCATCACCTCACACTTATCCAAGTTGAGTTTACACCCCGAGAACTGAGAGAAGGTGTCCAGTGGTTCTATGAGAGCCGGTAAGGTCTCTCCTAGCTTCGATATGGCCATGACAATATCATCTACACAGAGGAGCCTTCACGGAGACGCCACTTATTTCAGGGGTATTTCCAAGTGCTCAGATATTTGCACTTTGAACATGTAAAGGCACTCGACCAGGTCAAAGGCTGTTAGAAATTAGGTTTCTGGCTGGCATAGGTATGCACCCTGTCCAAGCAGGAAACCCAATCCTACTCAGGGTAAGACAGATACACACTAAAAGATAACCTGTGCTCACCCTCTGGTAGCGTGGCACAGAGCAGTCAGGCTTATCTAAAAAGAGGCAATGTGTAAAGTATTTGTGCAACACAGCACACAGTAACACAATGAAAACACCACAAAATGATTCCACACCAGGTTAGAAAAATAGACAGAAATGTGATAAATAAATCGAGCCAAAAACGAAAAAAATCCAATAAGTACAAGTCTTATTTTTAAAGATTAAAAGTGTCCGTAACGATTGGAAGCAATAAGTGCTGGACCGGGATAAAGTCAAGCGTTCAGGCTGACTGCGATGGAGTACAGGCTGGGTACTGAAGCCACGCCATCCTGGTGAACACAGTACCTTGATTCTGGTCACAACAGTGAAATGCAGGGTGCAGACTAGCAAAACATCGATGTCAATCTCACAGTCAAGGTGATGCGTTGATTTTCTTCATGCAGTGGTGGTGATGCGTTGGTCCCAACTGCAATGCTCCAGGTTTCTCGAAGCAGTTGAGGGGATGTGTCGATCTCTCTACACTGCAGCAGCAGAGATGCGCAGTTCCAATGCGTCCGGCTCTGGAGGGGATTCGTTGGTTCAGAGTGTGATTCACTGATTCCGCTCCAGCAACAGGGTTTTTGCGCTGGTTCTGCTACACGCAGAGTGGAGATGTGTTGATCCTCTGGAGCAAGTATCTGGGTCCACTTCCAATTGACTAGGCACAGGAGCAGGTGTAGAGACTTTGATATCCCAGAGTCTCATGCAACAGGAGGCAAGCCAGCAAGCACTTTGGTTGCAAGGCAGAGCCTAGCTCTCCCTCAGCAAGGTCAGAGAGCGGCAAGCAGCAAGGCAGTACCGCAGAAAAGCAGGACTTCCAGAGCAGCAGTACGACAGTGTCTCATTCCTTGTAGCAGCACAGCAATTCTTCAAACAGAGGTTCTTAAAGCCCTCCCACCCAGCAGCCGAATACCCCACCATATCACACAGCTGCACAGGCTTCTCTGGCTTTGAGGGATGTCTGCTGTGATATTGGCGTGGGACCATGTGAAAATGGTTTTGAAACCATTTAAGGTGCAAAATAGGACAATTTCTGAGTTAAGAGTGTTACCACTTTTGCACGGAGGTGTGGCCACATCTAAATAAGGCAACATCTTGGACCATGAACATGTGCCATGTTACAGATGCCATCATGAGGTTGAAGAAGAAACCAGTTCCACAAATGAGGCAGCGCACAGTCAGTACATACCAGAAGGACCTCTTTTGGAGGCTGTACTGGGGTCTCATGTACTCCAGGTATTCACCCACAGACCGGTATAGTCACATGTTGTGGTTTGGGTAGAATGCATACCAAGAAGCGTGACCTGGTGCCAGGTTGGGGGGGGTGTGTATATATATATATATATATATATATATATGCTCCACTTGCACCAATTTCTCGCACTCACCAATGGGTGCTGTACGGCGGGGGTTGCTCCCGCCAATATTACCGCTACACTCCAGAAAAGACACAGCCCTCACGTGGGGAGAGTCAATGGATTTATTCTGACTCACAACGCACCAGACGCGTTTCGGCAAGCGCCTTCCTCGATGGTATGAGAGAAACGGCCATATTTTATGTTTACATATGACCACATTTCCTGTTGACAACATAAACAAAGGACCAATTCGTTCATATTACCCTCAGCGCCATATTGAAATGTCCTATACATCGTAACTTTGGCGATTACAGATAAATGCCACAGGTAAATTACCCGATAATGGCAAAGTCCAACGATTGTTTGTACATAAGCAATTCATTAATAGTTAATCTAAATAAATACAAATACAAACATTCACTGCATCACACCCTCGATTGGCCAGTGTTCCTGCATGCTCATACATGGAACTATCTGAACAGATCGGTTATCAAACCAATCCAGCCCTATATGGGCTCAAGCGCTAATAGCTAATTATCATATATGGTCCTCCTCTAAACCCTACAAAAGTGAACACCATCAATTAAATTATGATGTATTCCTTGATGGCAAAAGAAAAAACAAGAAAAAATATTAATTAACATAAAGATTATTATGGAAATTTTTACGGAAAAATTGTTATTAATTAATATGTACAGAAAAATCATCATCGAAGTCAAGTTCATATATTACTTAAATTCTCATCAATTTCATATAGATCCAAATTCATTTATAAAGTATATCCATACCTATAAATATGATAGAGTAACAAACCCCAGAGGTAACCGCTTCTATAGGGGAGAGAGCCCTCTACCCTAGATGCACTGTAAGTTCCTCAATACTATTAAGCCCACCGGGGGTCTTCGTACCAAGATCTATAATGTACCTTGACTCTAAACTTCTTCATTTTGTTACTCTATCCCCTCCTCTTAAGTTTACAGGCACATGATCCAGCGCAAAAAAAGTCAATAAATCACTGTTACAGTTATGATGCGCTTGAAAATGTCTTGTAACGGATACGTTACATCCCGATTTTTTTTTTTTAGCTCGTGTGTGTTCTAGAATGCGTATTTTTGTTTGATGGATAGTACTTCCGATATATCTTAGCCCACATGAACATACCAAGCAGTACACCATGTATGGGGTACTGCAGGTTAAGAACTTTCTGATCCACCTTGGTTTTTTCGTCCCTAATACTTCATATGACAGAACCTTCTTGCTGTTCCTGCATGATTTGCACCTACCACATGGGTAGAAACCATGTGGTGCCTCACCAAATGGTCTGGGAACTGTTCGTACAAAATGACTTTTAGTTAGAGTATCTCTCAGAGCTCTTGCTCTTCTAAAAGTAAGCATTGGGCGCCTAGGTATATCCATCCCAATAATAGGATCCATTCTTAACAAATTCCAATTTTGCTTTAATATTGTTCTCAACTCCCCTGCTCCACTTGAAAAGGTTATCATTCTGAAATGATCTTTTTTCTCTGCAGTCTTTTTTTTGTTTCAGAAGATCTTCTCTAGACTTTACCTGCACTCTAGAGAGGGACTCCATCAATGACTTTTCATCATATCCTCGAGCTTTAAACCTCCCTATACTGGCTTCTGCACTAGAAATAAAGTCTTCCTCATTGGTACAGTTTCTCTCAATCCTGAGAAATTCCCCATAGGGAATACTCAGGACCAATCTAGGGGGATGACTGCTTGTCGAGTGTAAGGTAGAATTCCCAGCAGTAGGCTTTCGATACAACCGTGTATTGATCTTACCCGCATCAATAAAAACCTCTAAATCAAGGAAATTCACACTTTCAGAGCTTATTTCAGCTGTAAAACACAAGTTATTCTCATTTGCATTCAGGATATCTGTAAACATAGAAGCTGATTCTTGTGATCCTCTCAAAACTAGAAAAAGATCGTCTATATACCTGTACCAGGCCACTATTTTCTGTGTCCATTCCCTATTGGTAGACGCCCAGGCCACCTGCTCCTCCCACCAGCCCACGAAAAGATTCGCATAACTGGGGGCGAAGCAGGTGCCCATAGCTGTACCCGTGAGTTGTTTATAGAACTGGTCCTGGTACAGAAAAATTTTATTTTCAAGAAAAAAAGATAGAAATTCTAACAGCATGGAGCTATGTTCTGTGAATTTCACAGAGCGTGTATCTAAAAAAGATTTCACAGCTTTAATACCATCGGGATGTGATATTGGTGTATAAGCTAGCTATATCCATAACTAGCATACAATCACCCTCCCGCCAGTTGATCTGTTCAACATGTCCCAGAAAATCCTTTGTGTCTCTAATATAGCTGCACAGATTTTTCACAAAATCAGTTAAAAAATAGTCAACATATACAGACATATGCTCAAGCAGACTTCCTTGTGAGCTGACTATAGGTCTACCTGGTGGTTTGGTCCTGTCTTTATGTACTTTCGGTAGATGATAAAAACTAGGAGTCACCGGATTCAGACACCACAAGTACAAGTATTCTTCAGATTCCACCAGACCTTGCTCATACCATTTCCTAAGTAGTTGATGGCAGTTTGATATACTCTCCAGGTAGATTTGTTTTGTCAATTTTCTCGTAACAGGGGTCCGATAATTGTCGTAGTGCCTCCTCATTATAAGCCTCATAGGTTTGGAGCACTACGTTCCCCCCCCTTGTCCGAAGGTTTCACAATTGTATTATTGTCTGCTTTGATGTTTTCTATAGCCTTAATCTGATCTTGAGTCAAATTCGATTTGTTACCCATAAATCTTGTTCTCCGCTTCATCAATTCTTTTGACACTATATCCACAAACATGTCAATGTTATCGCTAGGCATCTGGGGTAAAAAAGTTGACACTGGTTTAAACGGACTACCACCTCCAATTTATTCTATTCCCGTTATTGCAGAAATATCATTCACATGTAAATCCTCGTTCTCCATCCCCAATTCTTTCAGGGCCTGCAATGCTGGCAAATCACGTCCGATTAAAATATCCGTTTGCAACTCTGCTTTATTTTTTTACTGTTTGTTTCTTTGGTCGTAGCTTATAGAATTTATGTAGCTTCAATTTACGTGAGAATTTAAACAAATCAATTCTCGTCTGTGTATACAGATATTTTAATCGGACGTGATTTGCCAGCATTGAAGGCCCTGAAAGAATTGGGGATGGAGAACGAGGATTTACATGAGCTGCTTGTGTTGTCTGTGTCAGTGCTTTTTCGCTGACGGTATGGTCTTTGCCAGAGCTTGTTCGCTGCCGGTATGGTCTTTGCCAGAGCTAAATTTTGATGAAGTTAGTGTGAGCTCCCCCTCCATCATAGGCCCTTCAAAATACTGCCGCCTAACCCTCCCCCCCCCCTTATATGCTGATCCACCCCTTGTCCTGTGACCCCCGCTCTTTATTTATCAGCCTCTCTCCTGGACCCTCCTTGTCCCCTCTGTCTGTCTCTCATCCACTCTGATTCTGACGCTGGCCTGCTTTGTGGCCTGTGTTGGAAGTACACTGCTTTACTTTTGTGTGGCAGGAGTGCGTATGGTCAGTAGATCAACTCCTGGTGTTACACTTCTGTGCCTCTGGGGGCAGTAAATGAACACTCGGTGCAGTTACACTTCCTTGTCTCTGGGATCAGGAGATGAATATGTGATGCAGATACACACACCCCTGGGGGAAGAATTTGAACATATGAACAAGTGGTGCAGTTATGCTGCCTTACTTCTAGGGGGCAGCAGATGAACAGCTGGTAAATTGACTTGAAGGGAGTGACGCTTTGGGGGTGTGGAGTTATCGAATTGGGAATTGTGTGTTTTATCGCTGCCTGATTTTAAAATTGACTCGCACTTTTTTAAAATATACTTGCTGCTGTTTCTTGCTCTTTTGCACAAAGTTATTCCTGGAAACCTAATTACTTGCTTGACCGGAACTAGCGCGTTTTTCGATAGGCGGTCAGCGCTCCAGTCTTTTGTGCCTGACGCCTACTTAAACGTCACCATTAAGCGACCGCACCCTAATTGACTTGAAGGGAGTGACGCTTTGGGGGTGTGGAGTTATCGAATTGGGAATTGTGTGTTTTATCGCTGCCTGATTTTAAAATTGACTCGCACTTTTTTAAAATATACTTGCTGCTGTTTCTTGCTCTTTTGCACAAAGTTATTCCTGGAAACCTAATTACTTGCTTGACCGGAACTAGCGCGTTTTTCGATAGGCGGTCAGCGCTCCAGTCTTTTGTGCCTGACGCCTACTTAAACGTCACCATTAAGCGACCGCACCCTAATTGACTTGAAGGGAGTGACGCTTTGGGGGTGTGGAGTTATCGAATTGGGAATTGTGTGTTTTATCGCTGCCTGATTTTAAAATTGACTCGCACTTTTTTAAAATATACTTGCTGCTGTTTCTTGCTCTTTTGCACAAAGTTATTCCTGGAAACCTAATTACTTGCTTGACCGGAACTAGCGCGTTTTTCGATAGGCGGTCAGCGCTCCAGTCTTTTGTGCCTGACGCCTACTTAAACGTCACCATTAAGCGACCGCACCCTAATTGACTTGAAGGGAGTGACGCTTTGGGGGTGTGGAGTTATCGAATTGGGAATTGTGTGTTTTATCGCTGCCTGATTTTAAAATTGACTCGCACTTTTTTAAAATATACTTGCTGCTGTTTCTTGCTCTTTTGCACAAAGTTATTCCTGGAAACCTAATTACTTGCTTGACCGGAACTAGCGCGTTTTTCGATAGGCGGTCAGCGCTCCAGTCTTTTGTGCCTGACGCCTACTTAAACGTCACCATTAAGCGACCGCACCCTAATTGACTTGAAGGGAGTGACGCTTTGGGGGTGTGGAGTTATCGAATTGGGAATTGTGTGTTTTATCGCTGCCTGATTTTAAAATTGACTCGCACTTTTTTAAAATATACTTGCTGCTGTTTCTTGCTCTTTTGCACAAAGTTATTCCTGGAAACCTAATTACTTGCTTGACCGGAACTAGCGCGTTTTTCGATAGGCGGTCAGCGCTCCAGTCTTTTGTGCCTGACGCCTACTTAAACGTCACCATTAAGCGACCGCACCCTAATTGACTTGAAGGGAGTGACGCTTTGGGGGTGTGGAGTTATCGAATTGGGAATTGTGTGTTTTATCGCTGCCTGATTTTAAAATTGACTCGCACTTTTTTAAAATATACTTGCTGCTGTTTCTTGCTCTTTTGCACAAAGTTATTCCTGGAAACCTAATTACTTGCTTTACCGGAACTAGCGCGTTTTTCGATAGGCGGTCAGCGCTCCAGTCTTTTGTGCCTGACGCCTACTTAAACGTCACCATTAAGCGACCGCACCCTAATTGACTTGAAGGGAGTGACGCTTTGGGGGTGTGGAGTTATCGAATTGGGAATTGTGTGTTTTATCGCTGCCTGATTTTAAAATTGACTCGCACTTTTTTAAAATATACTTGCTGCTGTTTCTTGCTCTTTTGCACAAAGTTATTCCTGGAAACCTAATTACTTGCTTGACCGGAACTAGCGCGTTTTTCGATAGGCGGTCAGCGCTCCAGTCTTTTGTGCCTGACGCCTACTTAAACGTCACCATTAAGCGACCGCACCCTAATTGACTTGAAGGGAGTGACGCTTTGGGGGTGTGGAGTTATCGAATTGGGAATTGTGTGTTTTATCGCTGCCTGATTTTAAAATTGACTCGCACTTTTTAAAATATACTTGCTGCTGTTTCTTGCTCTTTTGCACAAAGTTATTCCTGGAAACCTAATTACTTGCTTGACCGGAACTAGCGCATTTTTCGATAGGCGGTCAGCGCTCCAGTCTTTTGTGCCTGACGCCTACTTAAACGTCACCATTAAGCGACCGCACCCTAATTGACTTGAAGGGAGTGACGCTTTGGGGGTGTGGAGTTATCGAATTGGGAATTGTGTGTTTTATCGCTGCCTGATTTTAAAATTGACTCGCACTTTTTTAAAATATACTTGCTGCTGTTTCTTGCTCTTTTGCACAAAGTTATTCCTGGAAACCTAATTACTTGCTTGACCGGAACTAGCGCGTTTTTCGATAGGCGGTCAGCGCTCCAGTCTTTTGTGCCTGACGCCTACTTAAACGTCACCATTAAGCGACCGCACCCTAATTGACTTGAAGGGAGTGACGCTTTGGGGGTGTGGAGTTATCGAATTGGGAATTGTGTGTTTTATCGCTGCCTGATTTTAAAATTGACTCGCACTTTTTAAAATATACTTGCTGCTGTTTCTTGCTCTTTTGCACAAAGTTATTCCTGGAAACCTAATTACTTGCTTGACCGGAACTAGCGCGTTTTTCGATAGGCGGTCAGCGCTCCAGTCTTTTGTGCCTGACGCCTACTTAAACGTCATCATTAAGCGACCGCGCAGCGGACGCGCGCAGCGGGCGCGCCGGCGGCGCGCCGAAGGCGCGCCAAAGGCAAGCCCGTCTGCGCCCGTCCGCGCCTCGGACGTGCCGGATGTGCCATACCATGCTGCCAGCAAGTCCCCACCTTGTGTGAGGCCTCTTAATAGGCGACTTTGCTACACCCGGTCACAGTTACTCCAATTGAATAATTGTGCCCTGATTCCGGAAGCGATATCAATGGGACAAGAACCAGGGATTCCTGGTTGCCCCGACAAAGAAGAGGGACTGAAATGTGGACTTTTAAACGTTAGGTCTCTCCCCAAGCACTCAACAGAAATTCAGCTGCTTATCGATGAGCATAGCTGCGATGTTCTGTTTATGACGGAAACTTGGCTGTCGCCTGGTCTTGATGGGGAACTTGGGGCTGCCTGCCCCACTGGGTTTAAAGCCTTCCACAAACCCAGATCTAATGGCAGGGGTGGTGGTACCGGCATTATCTTTAAAGAAATCTGGGATTTTGTTCCTTTGGACATTGACGAGATCTCGCAGTGTGAAACCTTGGGCTTCTCGCTGAAGGACAAGTCCGGCAATGTCCTGACCGGAATACTTTGTTATAGACCCCCGGGGACTGTGAGCGAACAGACACAGCAGCAATTTCTGGAGGTGATTGGCAATTTGGCTCTCACTCATCACAGTCTGCTGATCTTGGGAGATTTCAATCTTTGGCCTAACGCTACGATGAAAACGGCATATAACAATATTGTTCAATCCTGCGCCAATCTCAATCTAGTACAACATGTGTTGGAGGCAACACACTCGGCAGGACATGCCCTTGATCTTATATTTGCGGGCGAGAATGTAGCGATTCTCGACAATATCCTCCCTATGGACTGGTCTGATCATTATTTGATCAGATTTAGTATCCCGACAATTTCCAAAGGTAAACCCCCTCTGTTCAAAGGTGCTGATAGTGTTCTGAGCAGGGATTGGAAAGCCCTACGATGGAGAGCGTACGGTACCTCTCTGTTTAATGCGGCTCCTCTCCCTGTTCCAGGGCAGTCGGTTGACACTAACTTCAAGGAGCTCTGCAGTTACATTAAGATTACGGTTGATCAGATCGCCCCAATGAAACAACTTAGGAAAAGAGCTACCCCTTCGGCCCCTTGGTTTTCAGAGGAACTCAGGGCTTTTAAAATTCAGTGTAAACATGCAGAGAGGCAATGGCGCTGTCACTACCTAACTAGTGATAGGATCATTTGGCGGAACCTGCTGGGCAGATATAAGTGCGCTATTGTATCTGCTAAAGCGCTATATTTTGCTGACCTCATTCAAAACTCCCCGAATAGTGCTAAGTGTGTCTTCAACATTCTGAGAGGTTTTAATAATCCTGAATGTCTGGCCAATAAGATTGCTCCCTCGCAGGATTTGTGTGACGGGCTGGCGGCCTTTTTTCACAATAAAATCAGGGAGATTCTTGAGGGCCTGCAGTATGATCCTATTTCTAGCTGTAAAGCTGATGTAGTCTTACCAACAGTGGAGCCATTGAACCACTCAATTCCCAGTCTAAACGTGGACGTAGCAGCAGGGCCTCGGTTGGATCATTGGACGTGCCCTTCTTGGGAGGAATTTTCCAATGTGGCCAAGAAAGTCTGCTCGGGGTCTCCTCTTGACCCTATTCCGCATAAATTCTGGAAGGAATTGGGAGCAGAAACTTTTCCGCACCTCCACCTGATTACCAATCAGTCACTAACTAGTGGTGAGGTCCCGGCCGGCTGGAAGGATGCGCTGGTTTCCCCCCTTTTGAAAAAACCATCGCTGGATCCCACTTGCTATGGGAACTATCGCCCTATCTCTTTGCTGCCTTTCCCAGCCAAGATAGCGGAACGCCTCGTTAGCCAGGAGCTATCTGGGTTTTTAGAGAGTAAAGGTATTTTGGAGGAGAATCAATTTGGTTTCCGTCCAGGGCACGGCACTGAGACTGCCTTGATCACTGCCCTGGATGACCTGCGAATGCGAGCGGATAAGGGACAGTCTGCAACGTTGATATTACTTGACTTATCCGCTGCATTTGATACTGTTAGCCATAAGATTCTCTTACATCGGCTCGAAGAGATGGGGATCACTGGCTTGGCCCTAAAATGGCTAGGGTCCTATCTGTCGGACAGACGGCAGGCGGTCTTTCTGCCTCCATATCAGTCAGAATTTTTGCCTAACAAACAGGGTGTCCCACAGGGCTCCTCTATCAGCCCGATACTGTTTAATGTTTACATGCGACCTCTGGTACAAATCATTAAATCTTGCAACATTACGGCTGTTAATTATGCCGACGACACACAACTAATCATTTCCCTGGAAGGTGATCAGGCGGATTCTCTACCCACCTTCCATAACTGTATGCTGGAAATGACGACTTGGCTGAAAAACAATGATCTGCAATTTAACGGTGCCAAAACTGAGATCTTACATTGTTCAGTGGGCAGGGTATCGCCACCCCTGCCTCTCAATTTTTGGCCTCTTCCTTTGGACACCCCCCTGGTTCCTGTAAAGACTGTACGTAATCTGGGGGTTTGTTTCAATGAGAAGCTAAGTCTCGAGTCACATGTTAACAAGGTGGTCTCAAACTGTTATATGATTATGAGAGGCCTCCGCAGGATCTTACCTCTTCTGCCCCCTCATGTGCGAGGCACAGTAGTTCGCTGCACCATTCTTAGTCGTCTGGACTATTGTAACGCCTTGTTGCTTGCGTCCCCGGCTTATCTGATCCGGAGGCTTCAACGCATCCAGGCAGCTGCCGCAAAACTAGCCCTTCAAAGACCGCGCTATTCTTCCAGCACCAAGGCTCTGGCTGAGCTTCACTGGCTGCCTGTGCAACAGAGGATTATGTTTAAATCCCTGTGTGTAGCCTTCAAAGCTCTTCATGGCCTTGGCCCTATACCACTGCAAAGTCGTTTTGGATGGTATGTCCCCTCGCGCACTTTGCGCTCTTCTTCAGCTAGGCAGGCCTTGATTCCCAAGACAAAGAGAGCCACTTTGGGAGGCAGAGCTTTTAGCTCCGCGGCTGCTCGACTCTGGAATGGTCTTCCCTCGGAGCTACGACAGGTTCAGGATCTGACTCTTTTCCGTGGACGGCTCAAGACCTGGCTTTTTCCCAGAGTCTAACTTTCTCCTTGCTCCCCCCACTCTGTTTCTGCCCTGCATTATGTCTATAGCGCCAGGATGCCCGTAGGGTTACAGTGCGCTCTACAAATAATTATACATACATACATACGTAAAGAGGCACTTCTGTGCCTCTGAGTGGTGGGTGAAGAACACTTGGTGCAGTTATCCATTCTTCCATATGGGGCAGGAGATGAACACCTGCAGCAGATATTTTGCCTTACCTCTAGGGGCAGTTGGTGAACATCTGGTGCAGTTTGCTGACTTACCTTTAGGGGGCATTAGATGAATACAGAGTGCAGATATACTTAACTCTGTAGAGGGACGTCTTGAACCTCCTCCCTCCTCCCCCGCCCACACTCTAGCAGCTACAGCGGGGGTGGGTGCTGTTCTTTATGGGCCTGTTTTATCAGCAAATTGAAAGAAAAAAAATCTCATAATTTATGAGAATTGAAAGGATGGATGGATGGATGGATGGATGAATGGGTGAAAGTATAGGAGGGTAAAATAATGGATGGGATGTTTGAAAGGATGGATGGGTGAAAGGACAGATGCGTGAGTGGATGGAAGGACAAATGGGTGAGTGGGTGGAAGGATGGATGGGTGGGTGGGTAAAAGTATGGCTGAATGAGTGGGTGAAAAGATGAGAAATGATGGGTGGATGAGTTGATGAAAGGATTGCAGAGTAAATAAGAATGAGTGGATTGATGCATGCATGCAGAGTAAATGGATTTCTGAGAATATAGATGGAGGGGTGGGTGGAAGAGTGGCAGAGTAAGTGGAAATCTGAGAGGTTGCACGGACTATGAATGGATTAATAAATACGAAGAACGCTCAATTGATGGATGGAAGTCTTTAATTATGGATGATGAGTCAAATGATGAGTGGATAGTGGTATGGAAGGATGCATGCGTACCCCTTCCATCCTCTGACACGGGTATTTCTCTCTTTTGAAAGGTGGGAACCCTGGACACGAGGACGAGGAGAGCTGCAGGACACTAACTGGAGCCCGGCTGTCAATCAAACACCTCGATGAGGAGTAGTCCCCCCCTTCCCTCCCCCTCCCCCAAGCACAACAACCTCATGGGGGGCTGCAGCTTCCAGGGGGGCGCGGGGTGCTCACTGCTCTTAAAGATGCTGCCTGCTTTCCAAGGGTTACTGGGTGCTTCCTATTGGCTGAAGCTCCTTCCTTGGTGTGAGGCGTGCGCCCATAGGGTGTCCTCCATAAGGAATGTTGATTGTTACATGGGTATTGGGACTTTCACACAGCGTGTTCTTCCTTGGCTGAAAGGGACCTGCATAGGGTGTCCAGCACAGCCGCTGGTTTTAATCACAGCTTTCCAGCTTGTCCAAACTGTGTGTCCCTGGGCAATTCTGTTTCTTCCCTCCGTCTCCTTTATGGTGCTCACCACATTTGAGAGTACCTTGGAATAGTTCAGCTCAGGGTGTCCACTGTACAATAACCTCCCTGGCCTGTGGTATAATAGACCATAATGTTGCCTTGTCAATAACAACAATAAAAGCTTTGTAGAGGTGGCACTGGACCAATGATTTGCCTCCTAGGTCACTAATAAAATTGTCATCAGGGCTGCAGGGGGAAAGAGTTTGGGGTGGGCGTAACTCGCGTAATTCCACGTAGCGTAATCATGCAGATTTACCCAAAAATTCTTCAAGATTATGCCGAATTATGTGAGGACAGTAATTCTGTATTTAGCTATATTTTCTTAGTGTAAAATGCACCATCATGTCCAAAATGGAAGCGAGGATGCATTTTGCGCTAAGAATATTGTGCTAAATCCAACACAAACAGCAGCGCGAGCAGCTGCTCAAACTCTCTAAACGTGCTCTTGCAGTAGGATTTTTTCCTCCAAATTACTCGTAACTATGCAAGCATGTGTAAGCGCGTTATTATCCGTTATTCTGTGTCAACGAGGAGTGTAGAATCACTGAAATAGTCAGATTACTCCAGAGTAATTGAAATTCCACCCAGGCCCAGGGAGCATGTGATACCGCTTGAGGATCATAATTGCACGATGTCTAATTAGGCATCCTGGTTTCAATCCCGGCTTCTGAGTTTGAGCAATCCGTGTGACCCTAGGCAATTACTTTTCTTCACTTTCACTCATTTCCCACGATCATCACACCTAAGAGCACCTTTAATTAATTCAAGTCAGGGGGCGCACTGTACATCAATGTCTCTTATATAAGGGTAAATAGACCATAATGTTGCTCCTTCTGTAGAAATAAAGGCTAATATAGGGGTGACAAGACCACTGACAATCCTTACGCGTCATTATTATAACTATCATGGCAGAAAGAGTGTGGATCAGTAACTCTAATAAAAGTCACTCAGCGCAGTGATAAAATCTAAGGTGCAACAATTCAAAATGCACTTTGTTCACAACTAGAGTGGCAGTCAACAAAACTTGCACCAAGGCGGGTGGTACTGGATGAGCTAAGAGCTGTTCTCCTCCGCCTCTCCTGCGCTGCACTCCTCCTTCTCACACCCACTCCGCTGCAAGTGTGCTTGGCAGCGTGGACATGGCCTACGTCATAGCACAAGCTACAGTTACATGATTCATGTGCTGAGAAGCTTCACCAAGAGCGCCTTGTGAGGCCTCTTCAAGGAGTGGGTCCAATGGCAATTTGCCCCATTACCCTCCCCCTTTGTGAGACTGGTGACATTGTGTATGCAGCAGGAAATGTTTCACAGTATGTGATGAGATACCTATATTCCTGAGGAAGACACCTGATCCAACAGGGGCAATATTCAAGCACCGAAACATGTTGAAGGAAATGAGACGTAGGGTCTTTTGCTCTGCTCCCCTCTTTTTTAATCTTTTGGTAAGGCGACCCCAGAAAACAACATGTTTACTCACCTACACACCATTTTTAATGTAGGTCTGACAATACAACAAAGGGAGAACATAAATGTCAACATCAAGGACATAAGCGCACCCAAACTAGGGAGCCGATAGAGAGGAGACTGTGCAGCCAGTGAACAGAAGAAGTCATTGGCGAGCATTCAACATCCAATGTGAGTGCATAAATGTATGCTAATTCAATAAGAGGTTTGGATATTTCTTCCAGGAGTTTGTACTTCTTGTATGTTTATTCCAATTGTCCAACAGTCCTTTAATGTCGCTCACTCACGTGTTAGTGTATTAGCCGCCTGTGTTTTACTTGTCCTGAATGTTTGAAAGTAACGTGTCATGTTCCTTGCGCTGGTACCAACTTGTTATTTGTTTTAGGGAAGGTTGCTCTGCTGCGAACCATCTTGTACCATTGTGTTATGAAGCTCACTTTAAAACCTTTTCACTACACATGTGAACAAGCATTAGCAAAGCCAATAGGTCTTGACTCTGCAAGAGTTAATGGCTTTGCCCTGAGCCGGACTGGCCGTACTGTGCATTGGGCGTTTCCCCGGGAGACTGGAAGGGTGGGGGCTGGTTTTGCAGCAGTGGCGGCCGGTTTTGCAGCTGTGCTGCAATATCGGCCCACAGTAATATAAGCCGTAAGCAAGCGTTGCCAGCCTCCCGGGACCAGGCTGGGGCTGAGCCAAGACCATTGCAGGGCTGCTTTGGCTTCTCAGTCCGGCCCTGGCTTTGCCAATGTGTTTTTGCCATGTTGTGCATCTGTGTGGCTGTCAACGGGTTCAGAAAACAGGAGTGTGAAGGTACAAAGTGTGGGGATGACCCTGCAGGGAGGGCCAAATCCAACCATGCTATTCGGGTGGCACTTGTGACACCACAGTGAAGCGCTCTGCTCTCAACAAGGGCAGCACATGGCGCCAGTTCTGCCCCGCGAGCGCCACTGCTGCTACTTGGTACAAAGGGTCCTGGGACCTGCACACAGGGTGAGTAAGTAATAATTGTATTGTTTAGTTAATTAAAACCAAAACAATTCTTGCATTATATAAACAAAATACACCTGATTTCACAGTCAAAAAAGACTTAATTAACATCAGAATGGCATTAATTCCATATGTTGGTGTGATCTGAGCAGTGTATCTTATTTAAGAGCGCAAAACACATGAATCTAGCCAAAACCAGAAAGCACAGACCCCATTCTTCAGATAAAACAGAATACAGATTACATCTTAAGGTGATCAAGTGGTCAATGTACTAAGCTAAGAGGTGTATTCCCTATGCAAAATAAGCAATGTGTACTCTGTCCTGATTTACTAGGAGTATAGAGTGCATTGTGCCATCTATAGCCCCCCAAAAGATGAAACGTAATGTGCAAAAATAAGGATGTGTGCAAAATGAGCAATGTATACACTGGCATGGTTTGGAGGGGTATAAGGTGCATTGTGTTATCTAAAAGTACCACCTAAACTACCTCCTACATCCCAGCCCGGGACCTTGTGCAAATATGCGCACGGTAAACACACCGGCTGATCGTAATTCAAGCCGTTCTTGAATCGTAGACTCTTCCTTAGCACAGTAGCAAAGTGACTTTGCGCATTGTGTTATCTAATAATAATAGCTCCTTGTTGGTTTGCTGCTAAGCCCTCACAAAAAAACCTAACATAAAAGGAAAAAGCAGATCAAAATTCAAAGGGCATATTATAAAAAGCTACATAATATGGACATTTAAAACTAATATGAAGCACTCGGACTATTTGAAAGGCGGCATTCTTGCAACACTGATCATGTGGATGCCCCTGTTATTGCAGGAGGGGGGGGGGGGCTCAGTGGGTAAAGCAAATTATCTCATTAAATTCTGAGATCGTTCCCGATGCTGTAGCATTCAATTGCGAGAGGTGTTTTAAAATTTCCCCAAATTTAGCACTTCTCCCCATCACAGCAGGGGACCTGCTACTAAAGCAAATGAAGGGTGTCTGTCACACATGCATACTCCCGCCACCTGCTGCTGAGGCAAATGAAGGGTGCCTGTCACAAGTGCATACTCCCTCGACCTGCTCCTGAAGCAAATGAAGGGTGCATGTGCGCATGTGCACAAGTGCATACTCCCTCAACCTGCTGCTGAAGCAAATGAAGGGTGTATGTGCACAAGTGCATACTCCCTCGACCTGCTGCTGAAGCAAATGAAGGGTGCCTGTCACAAGTGCATACTCCCTCGACCTACTGCTGAAACAAATGAAGGTTGCATGAGCACAAGTGCATACTCCCTCAACCGGCTGCTGAAGCAAATGAGGGTTGCATGTGCACAAGTGCATATTCCCTCGACCTGCTGCTGAAGCAAATGAAGGGTGCCTGTCACAAGTGCATACTCCCTCGACCTGCTACTGAAACCAATGAAGGTTGCATGAGCACAAGTGCATACTCCCTCAACCTGCTGCTGAAGCACATGAAGGGTGCCTGCCACAAGTGCATACTACCTCGACCTGCTGCTAAGGCAAATGAAGGGTGTCTGTCACAAGTGCATACTCCCTCGACCTGCTGCTGAAACAAATGAAGGTTGCATGAGCACAAGTGCATACTCCCTCAACCTGTTGCTGAAGCAAATGAAGGGTGCATGTGCACAAGTGCATACTCCCTCGACCTGCTGCTGAAGCAAATGAAGGGTGCATGTGCACAAGTGCACACTCCCTCGACCTGCTGCTAAGGCAAATGAAGGGTGTCTGTCACAAGTGCATACTCCCTCAACCTGCTGCTGAAAGAAATGAAGGGTGCATGTGGGGATCCTCTTCTAAGCCCTGGTGAGAAGAATCTTGCAGCAAGACCGCCGTGAGGTGAACGGCCTGTCGTGGTGAGCGCACAAACCCGGATTCTTGCCTGCTCCTGCCCATTCTACCACCGTGAGGGAAACGGCCTTTCAGACTACATTACCCAGCGCTCCCAGCCCCGGGCGCCTGCCGCTGACATCATCAGGCAGCGCCCGGGCTGCATTTAAACCACCTGAGTGCCCCGCAGCGCGGGATCCTCTTCTAAGCCCAGGTGAGACGAATCCTGCAGCAAGACCGCCGTGAGGGGAACGGCCTGTCGTGGTGAGCGCACAAACCCGGATTCTTGCCTGCTCCTGCCCATTCTACCGCCGTGAGGGAAACGGCCTTTCAGACTACATTACCCAGCGCTCCCAGCCCCGGGCGCCTGCCGCTGACATCATCAGGCAGCGCCCGGGCTGCATTTAAACCACCTGAGTGCCCCGCAGCGCGGGATCCTCGTCTAAGCCCAGGTGAGACGAATCCTGCAGCAAGACCGCCGTGAGGGGAACGGCCTGTCGTGGTGAGCGCACAAACCCGGATTCTTGCCTGCTCCTGCCCATTCTACCGCCGTGAGGGAAACGGCCTTTCAGACTACATTACCCAGCGCTCCCAGCCCCGGGCGCCTTTCGCTGACATCATCAGGCAGCGCCCGGGCTGCATTTAAATCACCTGAGTGCCCCGCAGCGCGGGACGCGCGCGGGCAGCGCCCGGGCGAAGCCCGGGCCAAGGGCGGGCCCGTCCTTGCCCGTCAAGGACCGTACGAGGCCGGGCTGGGCATACCCTCTGACATCTGCCGTAGATCATCAGAATTGTAAGTGCTGCCAGTGATTGCTTGGCTTTACTAGATACTCTTGTGCTTCTGTTGATCGTTAAAGCAGCATTGTTTGTGCACGAATTCATAGGCACCCCTGCGTCAGTCCTGCCTTCGTGCTCTCAGATTCACCCGAATTCGGCTATACCATCTGGCATTGTCCCTCGGGATATATGTTATTACTAACTCTGGACTGACAAGGGTCGTAGATGAGTCTGTCATAGATTAGTAGTTCATGTTGGAACCTTTTTGAACTGCTCTCTATTTCCTTCTGAGTTCCTTTTTTCGCTAAATGTGCTGAGTACTGTTGCACCTATCGACGCCTTCCACATATCAGACCATCGGACCTTGCTGACGTCGCCAACACGTCCGGTGGCGCCTTTAAGATCGCGGCTCTCCCCGTGTCGCGGGACGCGCCGGCAAAGGGCGGGTTGCCTGTGACCGCAAGGGGTTGACAGAGGCTGGGCCAGGCTACCCCTCTGAGCTCTTGTGATTCACAAGTAAGACTGGTGGACTGTTTAGCCGAGGTTGCGCATCCATTTCTGCCATTGATTTAATACTCTGTTAGCACTTGTGATTGTGATACCATGGCTGGGAAAGGGAAGCGGACTATGGGTACTGCCTCAGTGACGGGAACTCTTGACCAGTTCATCACTAGAGCAGTTTCCGTCCTGGAGCATGAAATTTCTATCACCGAAAGCCGCCTCTCAGCTGAACCTATGTATATTAGGCGTTCATCTATTGCCGCATTGGCCCGGGCTAAGTCACCAACCAGGCCAGTGGAACAAACTTGTGATAATTTGCTCCAGCATAGAACTTCTGACTCTAGTCTTATTTTATCTTTGCAAAATACAAGTGTAAGCGCCTCTGAAGCTATTAATCTCCCTCCTCCAACTGAGGGTCATGTAAGCCCTGTAGGCATTGCCCCGTTAACCAGGGCCAATAAGAAAGTATCCAAAGTATCCAAAGTAGCTAGATCAGTTCCTCCCAAAAGGAAGAGGGGTACTGACGTCCAAGGCGCAAGACAGTGTAAAATTCCCAAAATCTCAGAGAATGTGTCTATTTCTGCCATTCCCCCACATGAAGTGCGTTCAGACCCTGTTGAGGCTTCTATTTGCCCACTAGGTCAGCCACAAGCCAATGATATCCTTTCCACGATTGAGCAACTGGTTCGCTCTCTAATGCTACCGCTTTTGGAAAGAATCAAACTGGTTAGTGATAAAGTTGACAACCTAGAGCAGACAATTCTTGACAACTTTTGTTCCTTAAAGAATGTAGTTAAACTCACCGTAAAAGCAAGTGATAACCGGAGCTCTCCACCTATAGTCACCCCTCCATCTGTTGTTTTAGCTCCTTCAGCTCTTCCTGGTACACGACCAGTTTCAACACTTGATAGCTCTGGTCAGGGTCCCTTAAAATCAAGGAATAAAAATTGTGTCCCTCCTAAGAAGGCTTTACAGCCAATTGCTGTCCCAGAGGTTGATCATACCGAGGTTGTCACACATACTGGTCCAATCGAATTCACTTCTCGTCCTGCCTTGGCCCATATCCATCTTCCCCCTCAGTCTCTTCCTTATGTAGTGGTTTTAACTGGTGTCCCCGAAATAAAAAATCCAAAACCTGAAACCTGTGAAGAACTTAAGAACAAAGTGATCCACTGGCTAAATAAGCACACGCCCATTCCTAACTATTTGGATGGAAAAATTTTGCTTGTAAGAAGGGTTAGCTGGGTAGGATCACGACCCAAAGATGTTTTGGGCGATTCTATTATTATTAACTTTAAAGACAGCCGTGTTGTTAATTTTATATGTCACCATGCTCCTTTTTGGTTTCAATCGGGGATCCAGGTGCATGATCTACACTATTTTTACATGCAAGTTGCCATCCACGAGGACAGAAGGGGTCTCGCTTGGCCGGGGATAGGTTTTAACTGTGGGTCTTCTGCTCTGAATCCCAATGATAATAATGGTACGTGCTATTGGAATGATATAGACTGACCAGTGGTTGATCATTCTAGCGCAACGATCCCTGGTGGAGCTTGCTCTAATGTTGATTTGCCACTGGCTTACTCTGATGTCTCTTCCTTGGCTGACTTTTGTACTTCCTCCCCTCCTAAGGAAAAAGTTTTAAACCTGCCTATTCAGCTTCTGAGTCCACAGGTAGTCACACATTGTCTTGATGCCCAGAGCGGGGTGTCAAGATCTAGGCCTGGATCCTTGATTTCCTGGAATGTTGCTGGCCTCAAGGCGAAGTTGGATTCCCTTGCATGGCTAGAGTTCATAGGTAACTTTGATGTCTGTTTATTTCAGGAGACTTGGTCTGTTGAGCCATTATTTCTGCCAGGTTATTTAAATTTCCACATTCCAGCATCTAAGGGCCCTAAGGGCCGCCCTATGGGTGGCCTAACCATCTGGGCTCGCCAGGCTTTATTCCCTAAGGCTAGTGAGTTCCAGACCGGGTCTCTAGATATTCAATTAGTTAGGTTGCCCTTGGTCTCTATGCAAGACCTGGTTATTTTTAACCTCTATCTTAGAGGGACAAAGGGGAAAAGGTCGCAAGTTTTGGCCACTCTGGATTCTCCTATGGATACCTACGGCAGTACGAAGGGCACGATTATTGCGGGAGATTTTAATGTTACGTTCGAACCCCTTTTAGCCTCTGATTCAGAATGGGGTCTTGATCCCGAGGAGGATCGTCTGCGGGATATCCCAGCCTTGGCTCTTCCCCCAATTAAACGTTGGTCTGAGGTCATAGTCCAGGTAAATTCACTTTGTTATGAGCATGGTCTTAGGGCTTTGAATGGTAGAACCCAGGGTGATAAGTTGGGCGCTAATACTTTTGATAATGGTCGCTCCAAAAGTAGAATTGATTATGTCCTCTGCTGTAATAATTTATGGCATTCCATTAAAGATATGGTGGTGGAATCTAGAGCCGAGAGTGACCATAATCCCATTTGTGTCACCCACCAGTGGTGGAGCGGTACTTCCTCTGTAGCAGGTACAATTGAACTCCATCCGCCAGAAGTTGTTCCCTCTAATAATATGCGCAGGGTTAGATGGCGGGAGGTGGCGGCTAATGATATGTCCCTAGCAAAAATAGATTCTGATTTGGCTGGTGCCATCTTGCATCTAGAGGACGCATTGGCCTCCGACGAAGGTTTGTTTCAAGTTACAGGTATTCATGAGCTATTCTTTGAAAGATTAAAAGGTTACTTTTTGAAGCCAGTTGTTAAAAGTAAAACACGCCCTTTTGGGCGGCTTCGATGGTTTGATAGGGAATGCAGAAAGGCATGATCGAATCTAGCTGCTGCCCTTTCAAGTGGCAATAGGACTCGCACCCAGCTGGCAAGGCAGGCTTACAAAAAATGCCTTGTGCAAGCTAAAAAGAATTGGGACGAGCTCTTTTGGCAAGATCTGAAGGGAGCAAGCTATGGGAATGACCCAAGAAAGTTTTGGAACATTATTAAATGGAATAGGGGTGGCTTGCCCGATACTCCTTCAAATCATATGGCCCAGGATGATTGGCTTAGGTATTTTAAGCCTCAATATGCCTGTAGTGTTTTATATAGCGATTTGGTTACAATCCCTCATGTTTTTTATAACAAAGGTCCTTTCAGCCCCAAAGATGTTTCTATAGCCCTGGCCTCGGTAGCCACCGGACGTGCACCTGGATTCGACGGGGTTCCGTCTGATGTCTTTCTCCAGAATAGACCTTGCTGGAGCAAGTACATTGCACTAGTGGCCAACGCGGTGGCTGAAGGTGCCCCTGTACCAAAATCTTGGGGGGGCGCCATTATTATCCCAATCTTTAAAAAAGGTGATAAGGCTCTCCCGAGTAACTACAGACCTATTAGTCTGATAGATACAATACAGAAGATCATCGGGAGGATGGTCCTGAATTTAATATTAGATTGGGAAGAGGATAATGGGGTTTTATCTACATTTCAAGCTGGATTCCGTAGATCGATTAGTACAGTGGACCAGGTTTTTCGTTTCATCCAATTACATTGGAAGACTGTGACTCTGGGGAAAGGCAGTCTCTTTGTGGCTTTTGTTGATCTAAGAGCTGCCTTTGACCTAGTTCCACGTTCAAGGTTGTGGCTTGTTTTAGCAAAGCTGGGGCTTCCTCTGGAAGTTCTGACTCTGGTTATGAGATTACACGAGTCCAATTTTGCTAAAGTCCAATGGGGAGGTTATGATGATGTCACTCCTGAGTTCCCAGTCGAGCGCGGTGTACGCCAAGGCTGTACTATGGCCCCGACGCTCTTTTCCTTGTATATTAATGGGATTGTAGATCGTATGCTCAGTGTTTCCACAGATGCTCCTAAGTTGGCGGGGATAGTCACCCCAATACTGATGTTTGCGGATGACACTCTCATTGTGTCAAAAACACCAAGTGGTTTGCAAAAAGCTTTGTCTGTTTTTGATGATTTTTGTCTAGCCCATGGATTGGAAGTAAATGTCTCTAAGACCAAACTTATGGTTTTCAACCCACCTCCTAGTTACAGAGTAAGGAAGTTCTTTATGAATGCCCAGCCATTAGAGGAGGTTAACAGCTTTATATATCTTGGTATGCACATATCTAATGACAATAAGTGGAACAAGCATGTCATGATGACCTCCTTGAAGTTACAGCAGACTACTGGGGTTTTACTCAAGGAGTTTAAAACCTCCTTCACTAAGCCAATTAAACCTGTCCTTCAAGTCTATGAGGCAAAGGCTTTAAGCTCTGTCTTGTACGGGGCAGAGCTATGGGGTTTCGACTCATTGAGATCCCTAACGGTAGTCGAAAATAAATTTTTACGTAGTATTACAGGCCTACCGCAGAGTACTCCATTGGCCCCTTAAGATATGATTTAGGTAGGAGAGCTATCCTGGAACTAGCCAACCTCCGTCCTGTCTTATACTGGCGGAGGTTGTGGTCTACTCCGGAGCTCTCCTCCTACGCCAGGGGACTCTTGGATGTTATTAAGTCTGATACTTCTCATAAGATTGGCTGGCTTAGGAAGATACGTGCTGCCCTGGTTGACTTGGGTTTGGTGGGGCTGTGGAGTGATCCAATGACAACGATATTCCCTTCTAAGAGCTCCTTGAAAATGTTGTATTGGGAACATATTGATTTCAAGATCTGGAGCCAAGTTAATAGCTCCTGGATGACTAATTGGTTCCTAGTGACAAAAATTACTCCAGCCCTAGAAACTTATTGGGACCTGATTACCAAACCTAGTGACAGGAAATTATATTTTCAGCTACGAATAGGTTCCTTGCCACTCAGGTCTCTGACTAGTAGCTGGTCAAGTGCTGGTAATGATACATGCCCTGTATGTGGCATGCAGTCTGAATCGATTGGACATTTCCTGTTTGTATGCCCCGCTTATATTGTCCCAAGACGCATTTGGTTGTCTCCATTGTGTAGGGCTTTGGGCACTAGGAGTAGTATTGTGGCCCTAAGGATCTTACGCACTAATACCCTACCAATTATTTCCATTGGTCTTGCCAAATATTTGGGTTGGGCATGGTACCTAAGAAACAAATTGATACGCTCACTCTGTTATTCTTAATTGAGCTTTGTATACTAGAGCTATGGAATATTCTTGCTGTTTTAACTCCCCTTATTTCATATGACATTCTACCATCTAGTCGTCTGCTTTACTGTTTAATCTTTTTTTAATATCCATTTTAATATTTATTATATGATGTATTTTATGATTCTGTTGCATCTATTTTGTGTTCTTAATGAATTGTAATTTTGTGATACTTGTGTCTTTTATGAATTTGAACTTTCGAATAAAGACTATGATGATGCATGTGCACACTCCCTCGGCCTGCTACTAAAGCAAATGAAGGTTGCATGTGCACAAGTGCATACTCCCGCCACCTGCTGCTGAGGCAAATGAAGGGTGCCTGTCACAAGTGCATACTCCCTCGACCTGCTCCTGAAGCAAAGGAAGGGTGCATGTGCACAAGTGCATACTCCCTCGACCTGCTGCTGAAGCAAATGAAGGTTGCATGTGCACAAGTGCATACTCCCGCCACCTGCTGCTGAGGCAAATGAAGGGTGCCTGTCACAAGTGCATACTCCCTCGACCTGCTCCTGAAGCAAAGGAAGGGTGCATGTGCACAAGTGCATACTCCCTCGACCTGCTGCTGAAGCAAATGAAGGGTGCCTGTCACAAGTGCATACTCCCTCGACCTGCTGCTGAAACAAATGAAGGGTGCATGAGCACAAGTGCATACTCCCTCAACCTTCTGCTGAAGCAAATGAAGGGTGCCTGTCACAAGTGCATACTACTTCGACCTGCTGCTAAGGCAAACGAAGGGTGCCTGTCACAAGTGCATACTCCCTCGACCTGCTGCTGAAACAAATGAAGGTTGCATGAGCACAAGTGCATACTCCCTCAACCTGCTGCTGAAGCAAATGAAGGGTGCATGTGCCCAAGTGCATACTCCCTCAACCTGCTGCTGAAACAAATGAAGGGTGCATGTGCACAAGTGCATTCTCCCTCTACCTGCTGCTGAAAGAAATGAAGGGTGCATGTGCACACTCCCTCAACCTGCTGCTGAATCAAATGAAGGGTGCCTGTCACAAGTGCATACTCCCTCGACCTGCTGCTAAGGCAAATGAAGGGTGCCTGTCACAGGTGCATACTCCCTCGACCTGCTGCTAAGGCAAATGAAGGGTGCCTGTCACAAGTGCATACTCCCTCGACCTGCTGCTAAGGCAAATGAAGGGTGCCTGTGCACACATGCATACTCCCTCGAATTGCTGCTGAAGCAAATGAAGGGTACATGTGCACAAGTGCACACTCCCTCGACCTGCTGCTAAGGCAAATGAAGGGTGTCTGTCACAAGTGCATACTCCCTCAACCTGCTGCTGAAAGAAATGAAGGGTGCATGTGCACACTCCCTCAACCTGCTGCTGAAGCAAATGAAGGGTGCCTGTGCTCAAGTGCATACTCCCTCGGCCTGCTACTAAAGCAAATGAAGGTTGCATGTGCACAAGTGCATACTCCCGCCACCTGCTGCTGAGGCAAATGAAGGGTGCCTGTCACAAGTGCATACTCCCTCGACCTGCTGCTGAAGCAAAGGAAGGGTGCATGTGCACAAGTGCATACTCCCTCGACCTGCTGCTAAGGCAAATGAAGGGTGCCTGTCACAAGTGCATACTTCCTCGACCTGCTGCTGAAACAAATGAAGGTTGCATGAGCACAAGTGCATACTCCCTCAACCTGCTGCTGAAGCAAATGAAGGGTGCATGTGCCCAAGTGCATACTCCCTCAACCTGCTGCTGAAGCAAATGAAGGGTGCATGTGCAAAAGTGCATACTCCCTCGACCTGCTGCTGAAGCAAATGAAGGGTGCATGTGCACAAGTGCACACTCCCTCGACCTGCTGCTAAGGCAAATGAAGGGTGCATGTGCACAAGTGCATACTCCCTCAACCTGCTGCTGAAAGAAATGAAGGGTGCATGTGCACACTCCCTCAACCTGCTGCTGAAGCAAATAAATGATGCCTGTGCTCAAGTGCATACTCCCTCGGCCTGCTACTAAAGCAAATTAAGGTTGCATGTGCACAAGTGCATACTCCCTCGACCTGCTGCTGAAGCAAATGAAGGGTGCCTGTCACAAGTGCATACTCCCTCGACCTGCTGCTAAGGCAAATGAAGGGTGCCTGTCACAGGTGCATACTCCCTCGACCTGCTGCTAAGGCAAATGAAGGGTGCCTGTCACAAGTGCATACTCCCTCGAATTGCTGCTGAAGCAAATGAAGGGTGCCTGCGCAGACATGCATACTCCCGCGACCTGCTGCTGAAGCAAATGAAGGGTGCATGTGCACAAGTGCATACTCCCTTCAACCTGCTGCTAAGGCAAATTAAGGGTGCCTGTCACAGGTGCATACTCCCTCGACCTGCTGCTAAGGCAAATGAAGGGTGCCTGTCACAAGTGCATACTCCCTCGAATTGCTGCTGAAGCAAATGAAGGGTGCCTGCGCAGACATGCATACTCCCGCGACCTGCTGCTGAAGCAAATGAAGGGTGCATGTGCACAAGTGCATACTCCCTTCAACCTGCTGCTAAGGCAAATTAAGGGTGCCTGTCACAGGTGCATACTCCCTCGACCTGCTGCTAAGGCAAATGAAGGGTGCCTGTCACAAGTGCATACTCCCTCGAATTGCTGCTGAAGCAAATGAAGGGTGCCTGCGCAGACATGCATACTCCCGCGACCTGCTGCTGAAGCAAATGAAGGGTGCATGTGCACAAGTGCAGACTTCCTCAACCTGCTGCTGAAAGAAATGAAGGGTGCATGTGCACACTTCCTCGACCTTCTCCTGAAGCAAATGAAGGGTGCCTGTGCTCAAGTGCATACTCCCTCTGCCTGCTGCTAAAGCAAATGAAGACTGCCTGTGTATATGTACATACTGCCTCGACCTCCTGCTAAGGCAAATGAAGGGTGCCTGCGCACACATGCATACTCCCTCGACCTGCTGCCTGTCAAAAGTGCATACTCCCTCAACCTGCTGCTGAAGCAAATGAAGGGTGCCTGTGCACATGTGCATACTTCCTCCACCTGCTACTAAAGCAAATGAAGGGTGTCTGTCACAAGTGCATACTCCCTCGGCCTGCTACTGAAAGAAATGAAGGGTGCCTGTGCATACTCCCTCGACCTCCTGCTAAGAAAAATGAAGGGTGCCTGCGCACACATGCATACTCCCTCGACCTGCTGCTAAGGCAAATTAAGGGTGCCTGTCACAAGTGCATACTCCCTCGACCTGCTGCTAAGGCAAATGAAGGGTGCCTGTGAGACCGGCCTCACGGCGTTGCCCTCTCCATCATCCAGCCAACCTGCAACCACCCTCAAGACACGACATCTCCGACTCCGGACGCCCCAGCCACCCCCGCTCCGCGGGCCGGCCAGAGGCCTGACAGACTCAACCCCCTACCACGCATGTCCAACCGAGGGAGCGGGAACCCTCGAGCCAGACCCAGAGGCGCCAGCCCAGTCACACCTCGGGTCGCCTTCCCCGGGAGGACTCGATCGGCCACCAGGCCCCTGGGGAGCAGGCGCCTCCCCTGCCGAGCGTCTGGGGTCCCTCCCAGACCCACCTGAAAAGACTAAAGGAGTGAGCGGCAGGAAATCCCGCCGAACCCCCTCCGTCACCCCAGTCCCCCCTCTGCGAAGACTCCGGACTTCAAAGAGCAAGCGGAGTATAACAAGGGGTTCCGGAGGAACGAAAGGAGAGAAGACCTGGAACCATCAGAGCCTGCAGACGCTGTCGCGGCTCCTGAATGCTGAAATCACCTGGGCCTGCTGAGTGACTCGCGGCCTCTCGCTATTGAACCATCTGAGCCCTGCGGACGAGGTCGCGGCTCCCGAACACTGAACCACCTAGGCCTGCTGAGTGACTCGCTGCCCCCAGCTATTGAACCATCTGAGCCCTGCTGACGGAATCGCGGCTCCCGAACTCCGACCACCTGTGCCTGCTGAGAGACTCGCGGCGCTCCCCTTGAGGACGACTCGGTAAGAGATCGCCCAGAGACACGACACCCTCCAGCTCGAGGATTGTGAGCTTTCCGCAGGGTATTTCGCAGAGACACTATCTTGAAAGACTGTCCCGCTACCCCCATTCCCCACGACCGATTTGTGGTACGGTGTGCCACTACTGTACTGCTTGCATTTTGGATCATAAAGATCCCTTGAAACCATCGATAAAAGAATCTATCGTCTTACAAAGAATACGTGTGGTGTCACTCTGTTCGTAGTGTACCTCAGGGTGTGCGCGCCTGGTTCAGCCTACTTGGGAGAGGTGGGTCAAAGGGGTGGGCAAGACGTGTATCGAACCCCCCTCCGGCGAACGCCTTTCCAACATTTGGTGGCAGACGACGGGATCCGAGCCGACACCGAAAGAGAGCGTGCAGTGAACGACTGACGCACTACCAAACAGAGATGGAAGGAGAAACCTCCCTGGGTGCCGCAGGTACGGAAATGAGCTCACCGTTCCGAGAGGATCAATTGGACTATTACACGCATAGAGAATTAAAACAGTTCTGCGAAGACCTTGGCATCGCTACCACCGGACTAAGCACAAAGGAAGACTTCCAGAAAGTACTGAAAGCCTGGGTCGAGACGGGGGCGCCCCCGACCCAAACGGAAGGAGACTCTGCCCATGAACCACCAAGCATCCCGGCGAGAAACAACGGGCCAGAGGGGAACCTGTCCCCCGAGGAACTAGCGGACCGAGAAAGAAGCCGCAACCACGAACTTGAGCTGGCGAAACTAAAGATCGAGGGAGAAATAAAACTGGCAGAAAAGAAGTTGGCCGTCGAGCAGTTACGGCTACAAGGGGAACTTGAAGAGAAGAGACTCCAAAGGGAGCACGACGAAAAGAAACTCCAGCTCGAACATGAACGCGGCCTGAAGGAGATTGAGTGGCGGGCCAGGAACGAAAAGTCGCCGCCACCCGGGAATCCACCGGCCGCTCCCACCGGGGAAACCAAAGTTCACATCCCCAAGGATGTGGTAAAGGAGTATTACAAGAACGATGATATCCAGCAGTGGTTTAAGGCCTACGAAGTCGCCATGACCTCTCACCGAGTCCCGCAGAAAGATTGGGGGGCTGGCCTATGGGGCCGGTTCTTAAGCGAAGGAAGAGACACTCTGCTAGATCTGCCCTCCACGGTCATGAACTCCTACAGCCACATGAAGGAAGCCCTCGTGGGCCGGTACGGGCTCACCCCCGAAATGTACCGACAACGGTTCCGAGATTGCAAGAAGATACCGGGCACCACGTGGGTAGAATACGTGAACTTTTACAGCCGAGCCTTGGATGGGTGGATCAAGGGCAGCAAGGTCTCCACCTTCGAAGAACTGTTCGACCTGATTGCCTGGGAACATTTAGCGGCCAATTGCTTTATAGAACTGCGCCAGCATCTCCTGGACAGTAAACTCACCGACCCTCGGAAGCTGGCCGCTGAGGCTGATCGTTGGGTGAACACCCGGGGCCCCGTGGGGGACTACGGCCGCCACAGTCAAGGCCCCCCCGCCAGAGGGGCGGAGGGAACCACGGCCGACCGAGAGACTTCTCCGGGGGGTCCTCAACCAGCCCCCCCAGCAGCCCACCAGCGGCGGGTTCGGCACAGTCCCCAGCAAGCGCCGGAGCCCCAGGACGACCAGGTCCACGAGCTAGGATCACCTGCTTCCGCTGCCAACAGCCCAGACACTACGCCAATGACCCACAGTGTCCCCAGTATCAGCGAACCACAACGACCAGCCCCACGGCCCGGCAGATGGCCTCCGTGGCTCTGGGGGAAGAGATGGAAGACTCCGAGGAATGGGAACCGGCGGCCATGGCCCTGGTCTCCCTTGGTGATCGAGAAATGGTCCCCGGGACACCCTTGCCCGCCAACACAGAAAAATACCGACAGCAGGTGACCATCAACGGCCGCCGAGTCGAGGGCCTTCGCAACACCGGGGCGAGTGTCACCGCGGTCCACCGCAGCCTAATTTCAGAAGACCAGATCCTAACCGGGGCCCTCTGTCCGGTTGTATCCTCCGACAATTCTGAGAGCCTCTGCCAGATGGCGCTGGTGCCCTTCGAGTGGGGAGGGGTCTCCGGAGAATTGAAGGTAGCGGTCCGGACCTCGCAGCCCGTAGACTGCCTCCTGGGCAACGACCTGGAGAGTTCCCCGTGGGGGCAAGTAGAACGAAGAGCCCACCTGGAGATGATGGGCCTACCAGAATGGGTCTGCGCCACCACGCGCTCCATGACCGCACGATTGCCTCTCCCCAAGGGCGGTGAAGCCCTCTTACTGAACACTATCCCTGAGAGCCGGGACCCCCTACCAGAAGCAGACAACCCTCCGTCCGAGGGAGAAAGAGACACTAACCCGGGGGAGGGACCGGAACCTTCCGCCCCAGAGGCCCTGACGGAGCTCGAAGAACTGCCCGAGATGGCCCAGTGGCGCTGTGAGGGGGGGCCCTCCCGCGAAGAGTTCTGCCAGGAACAGGCCACCTGCCCCTCCCTCGAGGGACTTAGACAACAAGCCGAAGCCCAGGCCGCCGGTGACCGAACCGGAACCCATTGGATCTATTGGGACAATGGCCTCCTATACAGCGAGCAGAAGTCCGCCGAGCTAGGCGCAGCCCGGGTACTGGTGGTACCCCTGCGCTTCCGGAGCCTCCTCCTGGGCCTGGCCCACGATGTACCCTTGGCAGGACACTTAGGCCAAGACAAGACATATCAGCGATTGGTTACCCACTTTTATTGGCCCAAGATGCGAGCGAATGTAGAAGTACACTGCAAATCCTGCCTCACGTGCCAGGGCAGTGGGAAGAGTGGCGGAAAACGCAAAGCTCACTTACAACCGTTCCCCGTTGTGAGTACCCCGTTCGAGCGGGTCGGCATCGACATCGTGGGACCCCTGGATCCGAAGACCGCCCAGGGCCACAGATTCATCCTTGTCCTGGTGGACCATGCCACCCGCTACCCCGAGGCCATCCCCCTCCGCACCGTGACGGCTCCCGTGGTGGGCCGGGCACTCATGGGGATTTTCTCCCGTGTCGGATTTCCCCGCGAGGTTGTGAGTGATCGCGGCACTAACTTTATATCCCGCTACATGAAGTCCCTGTGGCAGCAGTGCGGAGTCACGTATAAGTTCACGACCCCCTACCACCCCCAGGGCAACGGCCTAGTGGAACGCTTCAACCGAACCCTGAAAGGAATGATCCTGGGCCTCGAAGAGCCCCTGCGCCGGAAATGGGACATCCTCCTCCCTTGCCTCCTGTTCGCATACCGAGAAGTCCCCCAAAAGTCTCTGGGGTTCAGCCCCTTCGGACTGCTGTACGGGCATCCCGTCCGAGGGCCCCTGAGCCTGGTCAAAGAGGGCTGGGAGACAAGCCCCCGGGGGACACCCCCTGATGTGTTCCGCTACATCCTGGCGCTCCGCAACCAGACGAGGAAGTTCAGAGAACTCGCAGAGGCTAACCTCGAGGCCAGCCAAGAAGAAATGAAGCGCTGGTATGACCAGAACGCAACCCTGGTCGAGTTCCAGCCGGGCCAGCAGGTTTGGGTCATGGCTCCGGTGAAACCCTGCGCCCTACAAGACAAATGGACTGGTCCCTTCAAGGTGGTCGAGCGGAAGAGCCAGGTCACGTATCTGGTCGACGTACAGTCTCCACGGAACCCCCTCCGGGTCCTCCACGTGAACTGTCTTAAGCCCCACTTTGTGAGAACGGAATTGAGTTTGCTACTGGCCACCGATGATGGGGCGGAAGAAGACACCGAACCCCTGCCCGACCTCCTGTGCGCTAAAGAACTGGATGGTTCCGTGGAGGGAGTGAACCTGTCGACCACCCTCACTCCCCAGCAGTCCAACGACTGCCGCCAGCTGCTCAGACAATTCGCAGACCTCTTCTCCCTCATTCCAAGGGTCACTGACTGGTGTGTCCACGACGTGGACACCGGCGACAGCCCGCCTGTGAGACACCGAGCCTACCGGGTGCCTGACCGGGTCCGCACCTGCATCAAGACCGAGGTACAGAAGATGCTCAACCTGGGAGTAATCGAACCCTCCGACAGCCCCTGGGCCAGCCCGGTGGTTCTGGTCCCGAAGGCGGCTTCCCCAGGGGCCGCCCCCGAACTAAGATTTTGTGTGGACTATCGGGGGCTCAATGCGGTCACCCGAGCAGACGCTCACCCTATTCCCCGAGCTCATCGACCGCCTGGGGGCCGCCCGGTTCCTCAGCACTTTCGACCTGACCTGCGGATACTGGCAGATTGCTCTCACGGAGGGAGCGAAAGAGCGCTCTGCCTTCTCCACGCCAGATGGCCACTACCGCTTCAGGGTCATGCCGTTCGGGATGAAAAACGCCCCAGCCACGTTCCAGCGGTTGGTGAACAAGGTCCTGGCCGGACTCGAGGAGTTCAGCGCGGCGTACCTTGACGACATCGCCGTATTCAGCTCTCAATGGCATGAGCATCTCCAGCACCTCCGACAAGTACTAATGGCCCTGCGCCAAGCAGGCCTAACAGTGAAAGCCAGCAAATGCCAGCTCGGGCAAGGCTCCGTGGTCTACCTGGGGCATCAGGTGGGCAGCGGCCAGGTCGCCCCTCTCCAGCCGAAGATCGACGCCATCAAGTCCTGGGAGCCCCCCACCACGCAGACAGAGGTTCGGGCCTTCCTGGGCCTTACGGGGTACTACCGGAGGTTCATTAAAAATTATGGTAGTATGGCGGGGCCCCTCACAGAGTTGACCTCCAAAAAGCTCCCGAAGAAGGTGCAGTGGACCACCCCGTGCCAGCAGGCGTTCGACGCCTTGAAAACCGCCATGTGCACCGCCCCCATACTCAAGGCCCCCGACTACTCCCAAGAGTTTGTGGTCCAGACCGACGCATCCGAACACGGCATCGGGGCCGTGCTCTCGCAGTTCGACGACAGGGGCATTGATCAGCCCGTAGCGTTCATCAGTCGAAGGCTGCTGCCGCGAGAGCAGCGTTGGAGTACTATAGAGCGAGAGACCTTTGCCGTAGTCTGGGCCCTTAAGAAACTACGGCCCTACTTGTTCGGAACCCATTTTCGAGTGCAGACGGACCACCGGCCCTTGCGGTGGCTAATGCAGATGAGGGGGGAAAACCCCAAGCTACTACGATGGTCCATCTCTCTCCAAGGGATGGATTTCACGGTTGAACATCGCCCCGGGGCGGATCATGCCAACGCCGACGGCCTGTCCCGGTTCTTCCGCTTCGGCGAGGAGAACCCCCCAGTGGATGGGTAGTTCTCCACGCCTTTCAGCTGGGGGGACGCGTGTGAGACCGGCCTCACGGCGTTCCCCTCTCCATCATCCAGCCAACCTGAAACCACCCTCAAGACACGACATCTCCGACTCCGGACGCCCCAGCCACCCCCGCTCCGCGGGCCGGCCAGAGGCCTGACAGACTCAACCCCCTACCACGCATGTCCAACCGAGGGAGCGGGAACCCTCGAGCCAGACCCAGAGGCGCCAGCCCAGTCACACCTCGGGTCGCCTTCCCCGGGAGGACTCGATCGGCCACCAGGCCCCTGGGGAGCAGGCGCCTCCCCTGCCGAGCGTCTGGGGTCCCTCCCAGACCCACCTGAAAAGACTAAAGGAGTGAGCGGCAGGAAATCCCGCCGAACCCCCTCCGTCACCCCAGTCCCCCCTCTGCGAAGACTCCGGACTTCAAAGAGCAAGCGGAGTATAACAAGGGGTTCCGGAGGAACGAAAGGAGAGAAGACCTGGAACCATCAGAGCCTGCAGACGCTGTCGCGGCTCCTGAATGCTGAAATCACCTGGGCCTGCTGAGTGACTCGCGGCCTCTCGCTATTGAACCATCTGAGCCCTGCGGACGAGGTCGCGGCTCCCGAACACTGAACCACCTAGGCCTGCTGAGTGACTCGCTGCCCCCAGCTATTGAACCATCTGAGCCCTGCTGACGGAATCGCGGCTCCCGAACTCCGACCACCTGTGCCTGCTGAGAGACTCGCGGCGCTCCCCTGACTCGGTAAGAGATCGCCCAGAGACACGACACCCTCCAGCTCGAGGATTGTGAGCTTTCCGCAGGGTATTTCGCAGAGACACTATCTTGAAAGACTGTCCCGCTACCCCCATTCCCCACGACCGATTTGTGGTACGGTGTGCCACTACTGTACTGCTTGCATTTTGGAACATAAAGATCCCTTGAAACCATCGATAAAAGAATCTATCGTCTTACAAAGAATACGTGTGGTGTCACTCTGTTCGTAGTGTACCTCAGGGTGTGCGCGCCTGGTTCAGCCTACTTGGGAGAGGTGGGTCAAAGGGGTGGGCAAGACGTGTATCGAACCCCCCTCCGGCGAACGCCTTTCCAACATTTGGTGGCAGACGACGGGATCCGAGCCGACACCGAAAGAGAGCGTGCAGTGAACGACTGACGCACTACCAAACAGAGATGGAAGGAGAAACCTCCCTGGGTGCCGCAGGTACGGAAATGAGCTCACCGTTCCGAGAGGATCAATTGGACTATTACACGCATAGAGAATTAAAACAGTTCTGCGAAGACCTTGGCATCGCTACCACCGGACTAAGCACAAAGGAAGACTTCCAGAAAGTACTGAAAGCCTGGGTCGAGACGGGGGCGCCGCCGACCCAAACGGAAGGAGACTCTGCCCATGAACCACCAAGCATCCCGGCGAGAAACAACGGGCCAGAGGGGAACCTGTCCCCCGAGGAACTAGCGGACCGAGAAAGAAGCCGCAACCACGAACTTGAGCTGGCGAAACTAAAGATCGAGGGAGAAATAAAACTGGCAGAAAAGAAGTTGGCCGTCGAGCAGTTACGGCTACAAGGGGAACTTGAAGAGAAGAGACTCCAAAGGGAGCACGACGAAAAGAAACTCCAGCTCGAACATGAACGCGGCCTGAAGGAGATTGAGTGGCGGGCCAGGAACGAAAAGTCGCCGCCACCCGGGAATCCACCGGCCGCTCCCACCGGGGAAACCAAAGTTCACATCCCCAAGGATGTGGTAAAGGAGTATTACAAGAACGATGATATCCAGCAGTGGTTTAAGGCCTACGAAGTCGCCATGACCTCTCACCGAGTCCCGCAGAAAGATTGGGGGGCTGGCCTATGGGGCCGGTTCTTAAGCGAAGGAAGAGACACTCTGCTAGATCTGCCCTCCACGGTCATGAACTCCTACAGCCACATGAAGGAAGCCCTCGTGGGCCGGTACGGGCTCACCCCCGAAATGTACCGACAACGGTTCCGAGATTGCAAGAAGATACCGGGCACCACGTGGGTAGAATACGTGAACTTTTACAGCCGAGCCTTGGATGGGTGGATCAAGGGCAGCAAGGTCTCCACCTTCGAAGAACTGTTCGACCTGATTGCCTGGGAACATTTAGCGGCCAATTGCTTTATAGAACTGCGCCAGCATCTCCTGGACAGTAAACTCACCGACCCTCGGAAGCTGGCCGCTGAGGCTGATCGTTGGGTGAACACCCGGGGCCCCGTGGGGGACTACGGCCGCCACAGTCAAGGCCCCCCCGCCAGAGGGGCGGAGGGAACCACGGCCGACCGAGAGACTTCTCCGGGGGGTCCTCAACCAGCCCCCCCAGCAGCCCACCAGCGGCGGGTTCGGCACAGTCCCCAGCAAGCGCCGGAGCCCCAGGACGACCAGGTCCACGAGCTAGGATCACCTGCTTCCGCTGCCAACAGCCCGGACACTACGCCAATGACCCACAGTGTCCCCAGTATCAGCGAACCACAACGACCAGCCCCACGGCCCGGCAGATGGCCTCCGTGGCTCTGGGGGAAGAGATGGAAGACTCCGAGGAATGGGAACCGGCGGCCATGGCCCTGGTCTCCCTTGGTGATCGAGAAATGGTCCCCGGGACACCCTTGCCCGCCAACACAGAAAAATACCGACAGCAGGTGACCATCAACGGCCGCCGAGTCGAGGGCCTTCGCAACACCGGGGCGAGTGTCACCGCGGTCCACCGCAGCCTAATTTCAGAAGACCAGATCCTAACCGGGGCCCTCTGTCCGGTTGTATCCTCCGACAATTCTGAGAGCCTCTGCCAGATGGCGCTGGTGCCCTTCGAGTGGGGAGGGGTCTCCGGAGAATTGAAGGTAGCGGTCCGGACCTCGCAGCCCGTAGACTGCCTCCTGGGCAACGACCTGGAGAGTTCCCCGTGGGGGCAAGTAGAACGAAGAGCCCACCTGGAGATGATGGGCCTACCAGAATGGGTCTGCGCCACCACGCGCTCCATGACCGCACGATTGCCTCTCCCCAAGGGCGGTGAAGCCCTCTTACCGAACACTATCCCTGAGAGCCGGGACCCCCTACCAGAAGCAGACAACCCTCCGTCCGAGGGAGAAAGAGACACTAACCCGGGGGAGGGACCGGAACCTTCCGCCCCAGAGGCCCTGACGGAGCTCGAAGAACTGCCCGAGATGGCCCAGTGGCGCTGTGAGGGGGGGCCCTCCCGCGAAGAGTTCTGCCAGGAACAGGCCACCTGCCCCTCCCTCGAGGGACTTAGACAACAAGCCGAAGCCCAGGCCGCCGGTGACCGAACCGGAACCCATTGGATCTATTGGGACAATGGCCTCCTATACAGCGAGCAGAAGTCCGCCGAGCTAGGCGCAGCCCGGGTACTGGTGGTACCCCTGCGCTTCCGGAGCCTCCTCCTGGGCCTGGCCCACGATGTACCCTTGGCAGGACACTTGGGCCAAGACAAGACATATCAGCGATTGGTTACCCACTTTTATTGGCCCAAGATGCGAGCGAATGTAGAAGTACACTGCAAATCCTGCCTCACGTGCCAGGGCAGTGGGAAGAGTGGCGGAAAACGCAAAGCTCACTTACAACCGTTCCCCGTTGTGAGTACCCCGTTCGAGCGGGTCGGCATCGACATCGTGGGACCCCTGGATCCGAAGACCGCCCAGGGCCACAGATTCATCCTTGTCCTGGTGGACCATGCCACCCGCTACCCCGAGGCCATCCCCCTCCGCACCGTGACGGCTCCCGTGGTGGGCCGGGCACTCATGGGGATTTTCTCCCGTGTCGGATTTCCCCGCGAGGTTGTGAGTGATCGCGGCACTAACTTTATATCCCGCTACATGAAGTCCCTGTGGCAGCAGTGCGGAGTCACGTATAAGTTCACGACCCCCTACCACCCCCAGGGCAACGGCCTAGTGGAACGCTTCAACCGAACCCTGAAAGGAATGATCCTGGGCCTCGAAGAGCCCCTGCGCCGGAAATGGGACATCCTCCTCCCTTGCCTCCTGTTCGCATACCGAGAAGTCCCCCAAAAGTCTCTGGGGTTCAGCCCCTTCGGACTGCTGTACGGGCATCCCGTCCGAGGGCCCCTGAGCCTGGTCAAAGAGGGCTGGGAGACAAGCCCCCGGGGGACACCCCCTGATGTGTTCCGCTACATCCTGGCGCTCCGCAACCAGACGAGGAAGTTCAGAGAACTCGCAGAGGCTAACCTCGAGGCCAGCCAAGAAGAAATGAAGCGCTGGTATGACCAGAACGCAACCCTGGTCGAGTTCCAGCCGGGCCAGCAGGTTTGGGTCATGGCTCCGGTGAAACCCTGCGCCCTACAAGACAAATGGACTGGTCCCTTCAAGGTGGTCGAGCGGAAGAGCCAGGTCACGTATCTGGTCGACGTACAGTCTCCACGGAACCCCCTCCGGGTCCTCCACGTGAACTGTCTTAAGCCCCACTTTGTGAGAACGGAATTGAGTTTGCTACTGGCCACCGATGATGGGGCGGAAGAAGACACTGAACCCCTGCCCGACCTCCTGTGCGCTAAAGAACTGGATGGTTCCGTGGAGGGAGTGAACCTGTCGACCACCCTCACTCCCCAGCAGTCCAACGACTGCCGCCAGCTGCTCAGACAATTCGCAGACCTCTTCTCCCTCATTCCAAGGGTCACTGACTGGTGTGTCCACGACGTGGACACCGGCGACAGCCCGCCTGTGAGACACCGAGCCTACCGGGTGCCTGACCGGGTCCGCACCTGCATCAAGACCGAGGTACAGAAGATGCTCAACCTGGGAGTAATCGAACCCTCCGACAGCCCCTGGGCCAGCCCGGTGGTTCTGGTCCCGAAGGCGGCTTCCCCAGGGGCCGCCCCCGAACTAAGATTTTGTGTGGACTATCGGGGGCTCAATGCGGTCACCCGAGCAGACGCTCACCCTATTCCCCGAGCTCATCGACCGCCTGGGGGCCGCCCGGTTCCTCAGCACTTTCGACCTGACCTGCGGATACTGGCAGATTGCTCTCACGGAGGGAGCGAAAGAGCGCTCTGCCTTCTCCACACCAGATGGCCACTACCGCTTCAGGGTCATGCCGTTCGGGATGAAAAACGCCCCAGCCACGTTCCAGCGGTTGGTGAACAAGGTCCTGGCCGGACTCGAGGAGTTCAGCGCGGCGTACCTTGACGACATCGCCGTATTCAGCTCTCAATGGCATGAGCATCTCCAGCACCTCCGACAAGTACTAATGGCCCTGCGCCAAGCAGGCCTAACAGTGAAAGCCAGCAAATGCCAGCTCGGGCAAGGCTCCGTGGTCTACCTGGGGCATCAGGTGGGCAGCGGCCAGGTCGCCCCTCTCCAGCCGAAGATCGACGCCATCAAGTCCTGGGAGCCCCCCACCACGCAGACAGAGGTTCGGGCCTTCCTGGGCCTTACGGGGTACTACCGGAGGTTCATTAAAAATTATGGTAGTATGGCGGGGCCCCTCACAGAGTTGACCTCCAAAAAGCTCCCGAAGAAGGTGCAGTGGACCACCCCGTGCCAGCAGGCGTTCGACGCCTTGAAAACCGCCATGTGCACCGCCCCCATACTCAAGGCCCCCGACTACTCCCAAGAGTTTGTGGTCCAGACCGACGCATCCGAACACGGCATCGGGGCCGTGCTCTCGCAGTTCGACGACAGGGGCATTGATCAGCCCGTAGCGTTCATCAGCCGAAGGCTGCTGCCGCGAGAGCAGCGTTGGAGTACTATAGAGCGAGAGACCTTTGCCGTAGTCTGGGCCCTTAAGAAACTACGGCCCTACTTGTTCGGAACCCATTTTCGAGTGCAGACGGACCACCGGCCCTTGCGGTGGCTAATGCAGATGAGGGGGGAAAACCCCAAGCTACTACGATGGTCCATCTCTCTCCAAGGGATGGATTTCACGGTTGAACATCGCCCCGGGGCGGATCATGCCAACGCCGACGGCCTGTCCCGGTTCTTCCGCTTCGGCGAGGAGAACCCCCCAGTGGATGGGTAGTTCTCCACGCCATTCAGCTGGGGGGACGCGTGTGAGACCGGCCTCACGGCGTTCCCCTCTCCATCATCCAGCCAACCTGCAACCACCCTCAAGACACGACATCTCCGACTCCGGACGCCCCAGCCACCCCCGCTCCGCGGGCCGGCCAGAGGCCTGACAGACTCAACCCCCTAACACGCATGTCCAACCGAGGGAGCGGGAACCCTCGAGCCAGACCCAGAGGCGCCAGCCCAGTCACACCTCGGGTCGCCTTCCCCGGGAGGACTCGATCGGCCACCAGTCCCCTGGGGAGCAGGCGCCTCCCCTGCCGAGCGTCTGGGGTCCCTCCCAGACCCACCTGAAAAGACTAAAGGAGTGAGCGGCAGGAAATCCCGCCGAACCCCCTCCGTCACCCCAGTCCCCCCTCTGCGAAGACTCCGGACTTCAAAGAGCAAGCGGAGTATAACAAGGGGTGCCGGAGGAACGAAAGGAGAGAAGACCTGGAACCATCCGAGCCTGCAGACGCTGTCGCGGCTCCTGAATGCTGAAATCACCTGGGCCTGCTGAGTGACTCGCGGCCTCTCACTATTGAACCATCTGAGCCCTGCTGACGAGGTCGCGGCTCCCGAACACTGAACCACCTAGGCCTGCTGAGTGACTCGCGGCCCCCAGCTATTGAACCATCTGAGCCCTGCTGACGGAATCGCGGCTCCCGAACTCCGACCACCTGTGCCTGCTGAGAGACTCGCGGCGCTCCCCTTGAGGACGACTCGGTAAGAGATCGCCCAGAGACACGACACCCTCCAGCTCGAGGATTGTGAGCTTTCCGCAGGGTATTTCGCAGAGACACTATCTTGAAAGACTGTCCCGCTACCCCCATTCCCCACGACCGATTTGTGGTACGGTGTGCCACTACTGTACTGCTTGCATTTTGGATCATAAAGATCCCTTGAAACCATCGATAAAAGAATCTATCGTCTTACAAAGAATACGTGTGGTGTCACTCTGTTCGTAGTGTACCTCAGGGTGTGCGCGCCTGGTTCGGCCTACTTGGGAGAGGTGGGTCAAAGGGGTGGGCAAGACGTGTATCGAACCCCCCTCCGGCGAACGCCTTTCCAACAGTGCCTGTCACAAGTGCATACTCCCTCGACCTGCTGCTAAGGCAAATGAAGGGTGCCTGTGCACACATCCATAGTCCCTCGAATTGCTGCTGAAGCAAATGAAGGGTGCCTGCGCAGACATGCATACTCCCGCGACCTGCTGTTGAAGCAAATGAAGGGTGCATGTGTACATGTACATACTCCCTTCGACCTGCTGCTAAGGCAAATTAAGGGTGTCTGTCACAAGTGCAGACTCCCTCAACCTGCTGCTGAAAGAAATGAAGGGTGCATGTGCACACTTCCTCGACCTTCTGCTGAAGCAAATGAAGGGTGCCTGTGCTCAAGTGCATACTCCCTCGGTCTGCTGCTAAGGCAAATAAAGGGTACCTGTCATAAGTACATACTCCCTTGGCCTGCTGCTAAGGCAAATTAAGGGTGCCTGTCACAAGTGCATACTCCCTCGACCTGCTGCTAAGGCAAATTAAGAGTGCCTGTCAGAAGTGCATACTCCGTCGGCCAATGAAACCCAGTTTGAGCAAGAGTCTCCTTTGCTGTTCTAAAACGGGGCAGTAACACAGCAGACGAACCCATGATTCCTGACTGTTATGGCACAACCTGCAGGCACTATTGACACCCGACCCTGCCAAGTGTGCATTAAAATCCCTTTTTGGTAGAGCAAGTAATATCATATAGGGGCACTGGGCCCATGTTGCTGTGTTAATGGGATCTGTGAAGTAAGCCTGTGGTTTCCCCACATGATAGGAGTCCTTTAAAGGCTGCGCCACCACAGAGCTGTCAACCGTGGTTTGGTCCTGTTACCAGGAGACCACTTTAATTTGTTTATTGTAGTCTTCCATACAGAGTATGAGATGGCACCGTCCCCAAAAGCGGACACTTCAATCTTGGGTATCAGGATCACTTCTTTTAATTGACTGGACCATGGGTTATCGGGGCTTTCAAAGATGGCTCTAAGAAGGCTTCTTATGGAGTTCTTCGGAGCCATCCTGCACTTGATGTAGTATTTTAGCAAGGATGCCTTCCACTCAATGGATTGAGTTACTAGCCCCAGCTCTATCCTTAATCTGAGTTGTGTGGAGGATGGCCGATGGCCGTCCAAACCCCTCCCACTAATTAATTTGCCCGCACAGCGGGAGAATTCCACGTGCGTTCAAGGGGTTGATAAATGATTTAGTTGGCCAATCCCGTATGTAATAGCTGCTGCCTTCTTTTTAAGATCATTTATTTGGGCCACGGCTGAGCCGCTTTTGCTGGACCACACTCCCAAACACTTGTAAAGCCTTGCAGTGGGGATCTGGCCGCATTGATGCTACGTTGCCGTCTTCTTGCACCTATGGCTGCCAAATATCAACACTTCGGGTTTGGCCTGGTTCAATGACAGATGGTTAGCCATGTTAAATCTGCTCAAGGTGTCCAGTGCCCTTTGCAAGCTTGATTTAGTGTGATTGCTGGAGCAGAGTTTTCATTTTGAAAATTCTGGGGCTTTTGAAGCTCTGGCATGTCTATGCGTTTTATTAATTTATTAATAATTAACAACTAATTATTTGTCTTGTGTAAGTATGTTTTACTTATCAACCTGTTTGTCCTAACACGAGAGAAAGCTACACGAGGGTTAGCCTAAATATGCTGTTTCTGTATTTATAATAACGTGCAAGTTTTCATGTTTAAACGTTGCTGTGTGCTATTTATTTTGGGCACAAAACGCTGTCTGAATTAATGCTCTTTATGTCGCAAAGCTAGATAAATGCATACACATAAGGGTATTAGTGGGGTTAACACTGTTTAATCATTATGATGTAGTAATCTTTATTTTGTCTCTTTAATTAAAGATGGTCTATTGTGGCCTATGGAGGCCTTTATGAAAGGGCTGGGAATAATTTGAAGCCTGGCTGAGCTGTGGCGCAGGCAATCTGTGATGTGACAAGGGAGACCCCTGCTGGAATTCGGTTGAAGACAACTGACCGTAGTCCTTGAATGGAAATTTCCGTGAGGACATCAGCAGTTTGGAGGATCTCCAAAAGAAATGATTTGTCCTTGGTGAACAAAGAAGCTTCTGAAATGAACATTGTGCTGAAGCCGGGTTGCCGAGGGAAATGAACGAGATGGATACTTTAATAGTTTCTGTTTCTTGGTTCCTGTTCCGTGGTTTACGTATTGTGACTTTTCCTGAGCGGAGATTTCATGATGTTGCAAAGTTACATCCTTTCCTTCTCGTTCTGCTCAGTGATACAGTTTTGCCTGTCGAATTTATGTGAGTTTCCATTGTATTTTCCATTATAAAAACTGTTAGCTTAGGGAGGGCTCTCCCCACTCTCTTTCGTCGCCTTTTGCCGCGTGAACTTGCGTTGCTGAGGACTGATGCTGAGGACCCTGTCCTGAAAGACTTTATCGAGAGACTGGTCCTGACCCGTTCTGACACTTAGTTAGAATAGGTAACTATGAGAAATGATTTATTCTGATTTTACTTTGACTAATTTTAGATAAAGCAATATAACTTTTAAACATGGTGTTGAATATTTCTTCCCTTGTCAATTATTGAATATATTTTTGATCATTGTTTATAGATTGTTTATATTATGTTAGACAACCACTAAATCAGGTCCGATCGCCTAGATATAGATGCAGGGTGCTTTAGAAGTTTTCTTCCCACAGGTTTGCTGCTGGTAGAGTATTTGAGCGTATGTTAGTGAAATGGGCCCTAGCGTATGATGAATGTATGTGCGTGTAACTGTGAGATTACTCTATCCGTGGTAGTGGGCATATTTTTGATACCCTGATCTGTATCAATTTCTCTGGTAGCAGAGGATGGTTTAGATGGTTGTCTTGATCTGATAAGATAAGATTGCTTGTAAATTAGCTTATTGATTATTGATTTATTTTGATGTTGTTGGTATATGTACTAATATTATATGTTGGAGTCGTAATGTTGAGTTATATGTAGTGCTTCTGGAACTTGGAAGCTGGAAGCAGTTCCGTAGTAGGGCAGAGGAAGGTGTATATGCTGCTCTCGGGAAAGACGGGATTGTAAGGAATTACGTGTGACAATTGAAGTTGCGCGTTCACATTGTCTGGGTTCGGAATCAGTGACATTGTATGTTACTATTAGAAATTTCTGGTATATAAGGAGTGTGTATCGTAGTGAAGGTTATCTGTGAAACTCTGGTCTTAAGTCCCAGGGATCCGTAAGGATTGCCGTTAAAGCTTATTGCGGGAGGAGTAATAGGTATTCTCTGAGCTTGTTTGCAGAACTGGGCAGAGGTAAGCTGCTTAGTTGTTGTGAATTATAATTCTGTACAGAGGCAGATTGTGTGCTGTTCTCAAGAAGCAGGATTCTGTATGTATGTACTATATTTTTCTCGTATGAATGTGCGTGAATGCATATACATTTATTGATTGTAAGACTCTTTTGGATACGTCCTAGAGGAAACAGTTATGAGATGTATGTAAAGTTGTTGACTCTTGAGAAATAGACTCTCTTTTACTATTCTGTGGATAGCGAAGCAGACAATGGAGATGTTTTTATGTTGTAACTAATAGATTTTGTAGAAATTTTGACACACGAAGTCTACTGAGAGTTTTTGTAAAGGAGGGGTAGACGAGTGACAGAGACAGGAGACAGAGACTGCAGCGGCTGCTGACGTCAGAAGGTTCGCGCACTGATTGGATAGTGACTCAGAATAGGGTTCGCGCTAGGATTGGTGCGTTAGTGTGAGTCGCGCAGGGATTGGAAGAGCTGCTTAGTGACGTAGACGCTCCAGGACTGGTGCGTTAGCGAAAATTGAGTTTTTAACCTAAAAGAGTAGAGAGTTTGATAAGTGTTAGCTGAAATGTTTTACCAAGAGGAGAAAAAGAAAAAGACATTCTTTGGAAAGGTTAAGAAGTGGTTTAGCAAGGATAAAGAGGTTAAGACAAGAGAGGGTGAGTTGCTACCTACAGCGAAAACACCTGCATCCTTCATGGTTGCAAAATATGGATTACATACCTGTATATGGTTGCAGAATTGGGTTAGGTATACTAAAGAAGATGGTGTTCTAGCATTTCCAGAACATGGTTCATTTAATCTGGCCGTGTTGAGAAATTTACGGGAAAAGATGTTATGCTTAGACCCAAAGCCGAGACCTACACAGTTCGAGGCTTTAGTGGAATGGGAAGAGGAAGTTCATGACAGAGAAAAGCAAAGATCTGGAGGGTATTACAGGTATATGTTTGGGAGGAGACATGATCGTGAGACACATCATGATCGAATGAAAAGATGGCGAGAGGTTAGTATGTCAGAGGGATTATATCCTATGAGAACAGTTGAAGCTTCTGCTCCTTCAGAAGAAAGGGTTTCTGAGTCAGATAGGAGAAGATATGGAGAGTATGAAGATGAGGTTTTAAATGACATGATTTACAAGAGACCACCTCCATATAGATCAGAACCAGATGAGAGTACACCAGTTGTTTCTCCGATAAGAGATACAGTTGAGAAAGAAAAAATGACACCTGAATCAAGAAGTAGTAGTTCTTTCAGAGAGAGAGAGAATCGAGGTAGTGAGGAAAATGCCAGACAATTAGCAAAGACCACAACAGAACTGACTGAGAAAATTAGAGAGTTAACGATGAATCTGGAAGCTGTTACGGTACCTGTAACTATAGGTCCGGTTATGCCTGTATTTGACAAGCAGAAGACAGGTGAGAATGGACTGGTGATTCCATATGTTTGGAATGATTTGACAAATTCAGCTGGTCCTTCAGGAGATTCGGATAAAAGAACAGGGTGAAATGATCTGAGACAAACAAGACATGACACAGGTAGTGATCTGAGACAAACAAGACATGACACAGGTAGTGAATTAATGGATGTTACTGAACCTAGTTGTTCAGGAATGCCGATTTTAGAACCACAAAGAAAAGGGGTTCCAGTGAGAAAAACTGCAGAAATAACAGTTGACGATTTAAATGACTGGATGAAGGTTCTCCAGAAGAAGGATAAAGATTCACAAGTTATTGATGTGGTTAAATTACGTATAGAATTAGAAGAGCTTGTGACAGGAACAGTTCCGACAGAAATCCTGAAAAGTCATCATGATGGTGAATTATTGTTTATGTGCAAGAGCATAACATGGAGAGCAAGAAATACACATGATAGACTGAGAGCGATAGCAAATGAGCAAGGAGTTGACATTGATAAAGTAAAGGCTTTGCAGAAAACGTACAGAATAGATTTCACAGAGAAGGACATAGAGAATTTGAATACTTCTGGTAGAACAGGACAGATTAAAGAAATGGTGGCATTATTGCGAAGATGGGGTGATGTAGAAAAGTGGAAGGATAGGTGGTATAAAAAGAGAGAGGAATCTGAAGATAGGACAACTTACTCAGCATTTCCAGTGAGAGAAAAAGAGAAACCAGTGGAGCAGTTTCCCATGAGAGAAATACCTGGAGGAGGATATGTACATGTTCCATGGACCAGACAGGATATTTTATCATTTACGAATGATTTCCCTCGATTGAGAGAAAAGCCCGTCGAGTGGTATAGGCAGGTAGACAGGTTTGTGAAATTGTCAAAAGTGCTGTGGGTTGACCTGAATAGTCTGTTTGATATAATTGTTCCAGCAGACTTGTGGACTGAGTGTAAAATAGTTGTGAGTTGGCCTACTGAGGAATATCCAAGAGATCCAAGAACAGGGGCACCAGATCCAGAAGTGATGAGGAAGTACGATCAGGTGATGGTATACCTGAAGAGTAAAGTTCCTCCAAAAGAGACAGACTGGGTTAAAATAGATCGAACACAACAGGAAGCAAAAGAATCAGTTCATGCTTTTTACGAAAGGCTGATACTGGCTTTTAAACAATTCAGTGGAGATGAACACCTGGGTGACAAGGATTTGAGTCATTTTGTATACAGATTTGTATATGGTCTTAGACCTGAAATTGGCGAGAGAATTCGTGAACACACAGTGGATTGGCAGAGTAAGAAAGTAGATGAAATTCTGAGACATGCAAAATATTTCAGTGATGAAATTGAAGCAAAACAAAGAAAGCTGAAAGAAAAAGCAATGTGGGCACAAGTGAAAGTTGCAGAAAGACAGGAAGCACAGTTAGTGGAACAGGCAAATAATCCAGGAAATAATACAGGGAATAGACCAAGATTTGCAGGAAAAGGAAGGGGAAGTCTTGAGGAAGCAAAGAAAAAGTTCCCGTGTCACAACTGTGGCCAACTGGGACATTGGAGATCTGAATGTCCTAATCCACCATTAAATGAAGGTAAATCCTTAAATCAACAGGTGCAGAATGAAGGGAATAACCAGCAGCAACAACAGCAGAAAGTTGTGAGACAGCAGCAGAGTCAAGAGCCAAAACCACCTTTACCGCAGAATAGAGGGGTACAAAAGTACAGTCAGGACTCGGGATTCTTCAATGATGAGCAGGTAAACAAACCAAGACGTACTAACAAGGTACAACAGTACTTGTTAAAGAGTGAAGGGAGTGAGTCTGAAGGTGATTATTGACGGTGCCGAGGAGAGGAAGAAGAGTGCATACTTGGTGCAACTCTAGAAATAGACCAGGCAGGACCATTTGTGGATGGGAAAATAAATGAGGAGAGTGTTACTTTTTTGGTAGACACAGGTGCGACAAGATCAACTGTCAGGTCAACAGATGTTAGAAATCTTCCTCTCTCGGATGAAGCAATCCAAGTAGTTGGTGTAGCCAATACACAAATCAGAACACGTCTTACTGAACCAGTGAAAGTACAGATAGGGAAATTTTCAGACATGCACAGATTTATTGTCTGTGACACGAGTCCAGTGAACCTGTTAGGTAGGGACTTATTATGCAAGATGAACTGCACAATTTTCTGTACACCAGATGGAATAGCTTTTGAGACACCAGATGATGATGTTTTCTACCGGATGACTTTAGAAAATAGAGAAAATGAATTAATTGGTGCATTTCCAGTGTTCAATCCGGAGGATCTGCCTCAAGTGCTGAGAGACACAGTGAAAAGAGCAGTTTGGGATTTTACAGGAGAGGATGTGGGATTGATGAATAATGTAGATCCAGTGAAAATTGCAGTGAAAGAGGGAATTGCATATCCTAACATTCCTCAGTACAAAATGACACCAGAGATAATTGAAGGGATAACTCCTATAATTGAGAAAATGATTCAGCAAGGAGTCCTAAGAGAACTATTGAGTAGTCCGTGTAATTCACCGATAATGGGACTGAAAAAGCCTAATGGCAAGTTCAGGATCGTGCAGGACCTGAGAAAAGTTAATCAGATTGTGGTGGCATGTTGTCCCATCGTGCCAAATCCATCAGTGATTCTGTATCAAATTCCACATGATGCTGAGTGGTATACAGTGATTGATTTGTGTCATGCATTCTTTTCAATTCCATTGCACCATGACAGCCAGCCGATTTTTGCATTTAGGTTTGGCCAGCGTATTTTAGCATGGTGTCGTATCCCACAGGGGTATACGGAGAGTCCTTCGATATTCAATCAGTTATTGAAAAGATCGTTGGAAAGTCTGATCATGCCTGAAAGCTCAGTGCTAGTGCAGTACATTGATGACCTACTTGTGGCATCAAAGACACGTGAAGCTTGTGAAGTGGATACCATAGCTTTACTGAATCATCTGGCAGATGGAGGGTTAAAGGTATCCCCAGCCAAATTGCAGTTTTGCAAGAAAGAGGTGCATTATCTTGGACATAATATTGAAAAAGGTCTGAGAAAAGGGACTACTGACAGGATTAAAATAATCAGAGAAATGAAGGCTCCAAAAACCCAGAGAGAAGTGAGAATGTTCCTGGGTATGGTGGGATATTGTCGTCAGTGGATAATTAATTTTTCCCTGATAGCAAAGCCATTGATTAAATTGACAAAAAGTGATATGACAGATCCATTGGATTTGGATGCAGAACAATTGGCAGCATTTGAAGAGCTCAAAACAAAAATGTGTGAAGCTCCAGCTCTGGGTATGCCAGACTATGAAAAAGAATTCGAACTGTACTGCAGTGAGAGAAATGGATGTGCACTTTCAGTGTTAATCCAGAAACATGGGCAATTGAGAAGGCCTATTGCGTACTTCTCATCGACACTTGACCCTGTAGCTGTGGGGTTACCAGGTTGTCTAAAAGCTGTGGCTGCAACATGCAGAAGCCTGGAACAAAGTGAGGGAATCATAATGGGATATCCTGTAAGGGTATTCGTACCTCACAATGTGGCAATTCTTTTGACAAGAAGCAGAACTCAGCATATGTCAAATAGTCGGCTGACTAAATATGAAAAAGTGATTCTGGGAGCATCAAATGTGACTCTTGAGAGATGTATGAATGTGAATCCAGCGACACTTTTGCCGGATATTGAGAATGTGGGTATAAAGATGGAAGATGATCATGATTGTTTAGATGTGCTTGAGTACTGTACGAAACCAAGACCAGATATCAAGGATGTTCCCTTGCCAGAGAATGATCATGTGTTATTTGTGGATGGATCATGCCTGAGAAATGATAATGGTGTGCTATGTGCAGCATATGCAGTGTGCAAAGTTTCAGAGGTTATGGAAGCATCACCATTGAAAGGAGTAAAATCTGCGCAAGTTGCTGAATTAGTGGCATTGACAAAAGCTTGTGAGATTGGGAAAGATTTGAGAACAACTGTGTTGACTGATAGTCAGTATGGATTTGGAGTGGTGCATGATTTTGGCCAACTGTGGCTACAAAGAGGTTTCTTGACATCGGGTGGGACTCCGATAAAGAATGCTGAGCTGATTGGAAAATTGCTTGAGGCGATACAGCTGCCTAAGGAGTTAGCAGTTATAAAATGTGCAGCACATGTTTCAGGAGAGGATTTTATCACTGTTGGCAACAGGTATGCTAACGATGTGGCGCAATATTGCGCAAAATTGAATCAGTCAATTAATAGGGAAAGAGAAAAGGAAGAAATGTCTTTCCCTTCTGTGATGTTTACTAATGTCCTAGAAACGTGGGATGAAGTGAAACAGTTACAAAATGAGGCAGGAGAAGAAGAGAAACAAGATTGGGTTAAGGCAGGATGTGCTCCAAGAGAAACAGACCATGTTTGGGTCTACAGAGATGGCAGACCAGTAATGCCAAACTCAATTTTGTCGTCAATGGCAAGGATGTATCATGGCCAGGGACATCTGGGGAGGGACGCGATGGTTAGGTCCTTTAAGCAGACCTGGTACAATGCAAAGTTTAGGGCAATTGCGGAGAGCATCTGTCAAAGGTGTTTGATTTGTCAGCAATTTAACACTGGGAAAAAGACAGTGGTGAGTTTAGGGACAATTGGCAGAGAAGGAGGTCCTTTCACAAGAATGCAAATTGATTTCATTGAAATGCCCCAAGTGAACAGACTGAGGTATGTTCTAGTGGTAGTCTGTTTGTTTTCAAGGTGGGTGGAAGCTTACCCGACAAGAAGAAATGATGGATTAACAGTGGCAAAATTACTGTTGAGGGAGTTGATTCCTAGGTTTGGGTTTCCAGTTACAGTTGAATCTGACAGAGGTAGACACTTTCAAAATGAACTCATTGGTTTGATTTGTGAAGCATTAAAAATACAGCAGAAGCTACATTGTGCATACCGACCAGAGGCTTCTGGTGTGGTTGAGCAGATTAATGGCACAATCAAAAACAGAATTGGAAAAATGTGTTTAGCCACTGGCATGAAATGGCCAGATGTTCTGCCTCTAGTCTTGATGACTATGAGATCTACTCCAGATAGAACTACAGGTTTGAGTCCGCATGAAATAATTATGGGACGTGCAATGCGCCATGCATTCGTGCCTGTGAATAAATTGATGACAATAACTGATGACATGATTTTGGATTACTGTAAAGGCCTGGCTGACGCAGTTCATTCTGTGTTTCACCAGGTTGGAGAAGAAGCTACCACACTTGAGAAGAAGCAAGCCCATGATCTGAGTCCAGGAGACTGGGTGAGGATTAAGGTGCACAGAAGAAGAAATTGCTTGATTCCAAGGTGGGGAAGGCCGAGACAAGTTATTCTGACTACAACGACTGCAGTAAAGTGTGCTGGAGTGAGACACTGGGTACATGCAAGTCATACTCTGAGAATTCCAAGCCCGAGAGAGGGAACTGGTGAAGAGTATTATGAAGAGTCAGATTCCAGTGATGGTGAAGATCCTGAAGATACAGAATCAGTGAGAAGAGAAGCAGAGAGAGCTTCAAGGGATTCACTGCGAGTATCAGAGGGAAGATCAGATTCTGTAAAAGAGCCTGAAGTTTCGAGTAGCAGTGGAGGAAAAAGAAAAGAAAAGAGAAAACACATAGAGACTACTCCTGAATCAGAAGAGGAGGAGATTGAAGAACCACTTGAGATTATTCTTGAAGAAACAGGGTCAGAAAAAGATAGAGAGGGACAAATTGCGGAAGACCCCCGAGGAGGTGTAGGGAACATTGATGAGGAGCTAGGTGAAGGGACAAGTAGACAGCAAGAAGATTGCGTGTCGGAGACCCGAGGAGGGACAGAAGTAGGGAAGTCTCAAATAGTGGTGAAAGAATCTGTGGAAGAAAAGAAAACTGCTAAGAAACGAAAGCAAAAGGCAATTGAAACAGAATCGGATGATGAAAATGAACAAATAGAGGGTCGAGTTCTGAGAAAGAGAACTTCGATTGGAGAAAGGAATGTTAAAGAAGTGAAGCCGAAAAAGGTTGTGAAAGGAGATCGTTGGCCTAACAACAGAGTGAAAAGACTGAGATACAGGATAATAAGAGCAAATACATCGGAAGCTGAACAAGTGAATGAGGTATCCAGTCAAACTTCAAAAGCTGAAGAAGAAGAATCAAAGAAAACAAAAGAACCAGTAGAAATAAAAAGAGTTAAAAGACCCAACCAAAAGTACAGATCACCGGAATGGTCTTATGTGACACTGTCTGAAGAAAGAAAAGAAGAAACAGTGACTCAAGATAATCCGGAAGTGGTCTTGAGAGAAGTGGTTGAGGAGGATACTGGTGAAATCCTGAAAGTACTCTTGACTGATATTAGAGAAGAGTCAGATACTGAGGATTTGAATGTTGGAGATCTGATACAATTTGATGTTGAAGAAATTGGAGTGAAAAATGATGAGTATCCAAACTGAGTAAAAGAAGGATTCACTTGGACTGAGTGAACAGAAAGATCTTTGAAGAAGCTGAAGAGTTTGGAACAAACGTTGGAGATTTGAAAAGTTCTAATTTCAGTAGTGGAGTAGTAGAAGTTAAAGCAGAATGGCTAACATAGAGAATAATCAAAATAGATGTGCCTTCTTTAAAAGGTGGTGCAAGATGTGCTGCTGTTGTACTGGAATATTAATGCTTCTATGGGGTGTTTTAGTTTTATTAGTTACTTTTAAGGTTGAATTTGGAATGGACACAGAAAACATGACTAATATAGAGAAGAATTCACAAAAAGTAGTTCCAATTAGAAGTAGTAGTTACATACACAAAGATAGGTCAATTAATAATTTTTCTAGTAATGTTTTTTCTAAACTGTTATATGAATATGTGAAGACAATGGAAGTGAGGGATTGCTATGTTTGCATGCAGTTACCTGCATCCGTTTCAGAGGGTGTTACTTATCACCATTTACCAGCTACATATGGTATTTCTTGTAGTATTTTAAGTAGTGTTTTTTATTTGTTAGGGAAAATAGATTATAAGATGTCTAACAGAGATAGTATTTTTGGGCACTTGCCAATGAACAAAGAGCTGAATCCAGCTAAAGAAGCTAACACTTTTGGTGAGATTTTTATTGAAGAAAAAGGACTAACATTAGATTACATTTTTAAGAATAATTTAACTTGCAGTTTGAAAGAAGAGGAGAAAGCTTTCCTGGATATGGTAGAGGAAAGGAGAGTGAACATGCATGAGAAAGCGGGAAAATATGAAGTGAGTGAGACAATTTGGGACATTGAAATGGGAAAAGAGTTGAGAAATGGGGCTAGTCCAACTTTGGCTCTAGATGCACCGCAGAAAGGTAAACTATGCATTACCAGAAGGAGATCCCAATATGATACATATTTTGTGGGGACTAGTGAGTGCCATGATACATACTTCGTTGCGACTGGTTGGGGTTTCAGAGGTGGAGAAGATACAATTTTTCCAGGAGTGTACTATGTGTGTGGGAACAAGGCTTATTACAAGTTGCCTGACCATTGGTATGGCACATGTTATGTGGGTTTGGTTTTTCCTAAGATTTTTCATACAGATAAAATAAGTGATGTAGAAGATATTAACATATTAAAACGTTTTAAGAGAGAAACTTGGTCTGAAATAGTGGGTGATATTTTTGGGGTTTTGATTCCAGCAGTGGGAATTTCTTTAAATGCTTATGGAATTCGGAAATTGTCCACAGTGGTTTATCGACAAATACCGCAGGAGGATTTCTTTTGGTAAATACGGAGTTAAGTGCCGTACGTGCCATGTCTATGCAAAATCGACTTGCCCTTGATATTCTTTTGGCCAAGGAGGGTGGAGTTTGTGGAATTTTGAAAGTTCAACATTGTTGCACTTACATTCCTGATGAAAGTAAAGACCTGAAGGTCTATATCAAAAATATTACTGATTTGCATGAAGAATTAGTACCACTTGAAACTGGGAGTTTATGGACTAAACTAGCTAATAAGATGATAGCTGTTAAGGATTTTATTGCAAAAATAGGTAGTACTATTATAGGTAGAATATTGTTTCCTTTGTCTTGTATAATTGTTGCTTTACTGATACTGAGATTAGTGTGTGTGTGTTGTAAAAACAGGAGAGGGAAAGAGAAATTGAGAAATGAAAAGAAAAACAAGAATTCGAAAAATTCGAAAAGAGAACCAGAAGAGATTGAATTAGAAGAATTGAGGGAGAGTGTTTATTTAGAGACTAAGAGATGATGAGAGAGTGACTGGTGTGTAATTTTGTGTAAGGGGAAAAGACATTTCTGATTTCTCCTAAAATGGGACTAAATTTTCCACTAATTTTTTTTTTTTTTGGGGGTTTATTTGGTGATAAAATCACCAAAGGGGGGATTGCTGGAGCAGAGTTTTCATTTTGAAAATTCTGGGGCTTTTGAAGCTCTGGCATGTCTATGCGTTTTATTAATTTATTAATAATTAACAACTAATTATTTGTCTTGTGTAAGTATGTTTTACTTATCAACCTGTTTGTCCTAACACGAGAGAAAGCTACACGAGGGTTAGCCTAAATATGCTGTTTCTGTATTTATAATAACGTGCAAGTTTTCATGTTTAAACGTTGCTGTGTGCTATTTATTTTGGGCACAAAACGCTGTCTGAATTAATGCTCTTTATGTCGCAAAGCTAGATAAATGCATACACATAAGGGTATTAGTGGGGTTAACACTGTTTAATCATTATGATGTAGTAATCTTTATTTTGTCTCTTTAATTAAAGATGGTCTATTGTGGCCTATGGAGGCCTTTATGAAAGGGCTGGGAATAATTTGAAGCCTGGCTGAGCTGTGGCGCAGGCAATCTGTGATGTGACAAGGGAGACCCCTGCTGGAATTCGGTTGAAGACAACTGACCGTAGTCCTTGAATGGAAATTTCCGTGAGGACATCAGCAGTTTGGAGGATCTCCAAAAGAAATGATTTGTCCTTGGTGAACAAAGAAGCTTCTGAAATGAACATTGTGCTGAAGCCGGGTTGCCGAGGGAAATGAACGAGATGGATACTTTAATAGTTTCTGTTTCTTGGTTCCTGTTCCGTGGTTTACGTATTGTGACTTTTCCTGAGCGGAGATTTCATGATGTTGCAAAGTTACATCCTTTCCTTCTCGTTCTGCTCAGTGATACAGTTTTGCCTGTCGAATTTATGTGAGTTTCCATTGTATTTTCCATTATAAAAACTGTTAGCTTAGGGAGGGCTCTCCCCACTCTCTTTCGTCGCCTTTTGCCGCGTGAACTTGCGTTGCTGAGGACTGATGCTGAGGACCCTGTCCTGAAAGACTTTATCGAGAGACTGGTCCTGACCCGTTCTGACACTTAGTTAGAATAGGTAACTATGAGAAATGATTTATTCTGATTTTACTTTGACTAATTTTAGATAAAGCAATATAACTTTTAAACATGGTGTTGAATATTTCTTCCCTTGTCAATTATTGAATATATTTTTGATCATTGTTTATAGATTGTTTATATTATGTTAGACAACCACTAAATCAGGTCCGATCGCCTAGATATAGATGCAGGGTGCTTTAGAAGTTTTCTTCCCACAGGTTTGCTGCTGGTAGAGTATTTGAGCGTATGTTAGTGAAATGGGCCCTAGCGTATGATGAATGTATGTGCGTGTAACTGTGAGATTACTCTATCCGTGGTAGTGGGCATATTTTTGATACCCTGATCTGTATCATGATCCATCACCACAATATCGTCGGCATATTGGAATGTTTGCAGAGTGACGGCACTTAGCTTTGCAAGAACCAAGCTGCTAGAATTCAGTGCCTTCCCTAGATCAGCCGTGTACAAGTTGAACAGCATGGGGGCCAAGACACGGACCTGTTTTAGCCCCCAGTTTGTGTCAACATTTCGTGTAACCGCGGATGGGCCGGTTTTCACCCGTAACCACATCTTACTGTGTAAGCAAATAATGGCACTTAGAAGGATTGATGGCATGCCCCATGCATCGAGCTCCCTCAGGGTGGCGCTGTCCGCCCTGTCAAAAGCTGCACTATAATCAATAAAGCTGCACTATAATCAATAAAGCAGCACAGCAATGAAGGGCAAGATACCGGAGGACTGATGGTGCTTGAATGGTACCTGCAGTAGATGCCCCAACGCTGAAGCCTGATTGGAAAAAGGCAGAATGCCCTACTCATCTTCCCAGGCTTCTAGATGGTCTAATCATATTTGGGCATAAACTTATGCCTCAGTATCAAGTAAGGCAACCAATATGAAATTTGCGGCTAGCGTACGATCTCTGTTCTTGAATATGGTGCATAAAATAGATCCTCTCAGACCTCTAAGGTGGCAGCATTTTGAAAGGAATAGTTAAAAAGCACTGGCAGCACCCTGACCCAGCGTGTCTGGGCATCCTTGAATGGGCCAGCTAGAAGGCCGTTCGGGCCTGGGGCTCCATCTGATTTCAGCTGTTCCTGTACTTGTGCCACCTTCTGGAAGTTTGGTAGACTTCCCACATCCAATTGGTTCTCCAAAGTGACACCTGATCATGAATAAAATCGTCTTGATTATGAACTATAGTACAAGCTGACGACACCAAGTGAGTTCTCCGACTGATCCACATACAGCTCGATAATATGCCGCCCCTATGCTTCTTCAGAGACTCTGTTCTCCCTGGTCACGTTGCTGTTTTTTTAAAACTTATGAGCCCACAAGGGATCTGGTTAGAATCTTTTAATAACTGTGGCCTATTCTTTATCCTGTCTTTCCTTCTGATGCCCCCAGACCGTTTTTTAATGTAACATTCTAGCCAATGTTACTGCCGCAGCTGAGGTTTTTGATGGATTCATCTGATGAGCATGCTGGACTTCACAAAGGGATCTTTTGGAAAGGATAGTTGCTTTGCTATAAAGTCCAGGCCGCACCAGTTTTTGGCCCACCTGTCGGAAGTTAGGCCTGGGCCAGTGAATGGGTTTGTAGATCCCCCATATATCTTCCCCAATACTGTAGGGCGCATTCTGGGTAAGTTGACTTTAGAGTGGGCTCCAGTGCTCCTTGCCAGGTGCTGACCTTAGGACTATGGATTGGGCTGCCAATTATTTATTCTTCATAATTTCATGGTCTCTTCCTCCGTTGAAGACGTGGTTGATTTTATCCGTAGACGGCAGTGCAAGATTCAGAGTGCACTTCAGTGGGGTTATGGTCCCTTTCTGATCGGACATATCAAAGTGACCCATTTGGGCGGCCAAACCCTCGGATAGGCGAGTGTAGTTGATGATCGATATATTCTTACAGGTTGGGAGGAATACCCACTCCTTATTTCTCACCTCAGATTGAGCTGATAAATTGTGGAGCTTCATGAATCATTCATTGCAGATCCTGCATTTGACACTGAAGTACCAGCGATGGACCCCCAACCCCCACCCCAATGTTGAAATCTCCAGTGATTATGAATTTGTGACGGGGTGGTCCCAAAGAAGTTCTTCGAGGCTTTCAAGGATGCGGCTCACCAATCCTGTCATTGCTGTCCTTGGAGCGTGAAGGTAGCAATTGACCAAAATCACACCCATTTGTATGCAGTTGATTTTCAGACCCTGTATTCGGGTGACTTAGACTGTCCTGCATTGATATCAAGTACCGTGACTTCTAATTTGGCAGTATCCTTAATAAAGATCGATCCACCCCCGACGGGCGCCCAAAAGGACTGGTGCTGGATGCCGCAGTAAAGGTCTCATGGAACCTCGGCCAGGCCGTTGGGCCAGGGCTCAGGTTTCTTGGAGGCAGAGGATGTCTCCTGAATCCAGGTAAGACCACCTTTCTCTGTTTTCGGTGAGGTTTTTAATCACTGTCACATTCCTGAAATTATTGAGAGCTTAGAATGTAACTTTTGTGCTGTTTGACTGGAACTCCATGAATTTGTTAGACTAGTTTTTGAGTTTCGTGTTTGGCATGAACTCCAGTCAGGGCTGAGACCTGTGGTCCAATGTTCTGTGTGTGTAATGCACCTGCCGCCCCACCTCTTGATCAATGCTGCTTGAGGGGTGTGAATCTCTCCCCTCTCTTATTAAGCGTGTGTACTATCGTTGATGCTCTTGAATCATCGATGTCCTCTAATTCCCAGCTTCTGTCTCCACCTGATGTGCCCTGAGGATGCTTTGAGCGGTCGGCCGTATGGACGGATTCCGTAGGTCATACGGGTATTTTGGAGAAGTAGGTTTATCCAAGTCTATCCCCCAATCTGCAAGAGTATTTTCTTCTCCCCACACTGCTTCTCTCAGGGCCACACTCCTCCATGCTGTGCTCGAGACTTCCCCTGTGGAGTGCAAGAGTGGAGGGTCAAATTTCACCCCTAACAAATCCTTATTGGTAATGGGCTTAGGAGCAGGCATGTGACTGCACATTTTCAGCAGTTTACAATGGTTAAGCCTGTCCTGAGGACCCTTAGAGCAGAACCTAGGAATAAAGACTATTTCGGGGGCTGGGAGGGGGTGTCGCCGCCAACCACCCCTGCCCAACCAGTTGAGCAGATTGTAAGGGCTCAGGATTAATTTGCGAATAACCCACTGTTCCCTCGCCTCCGCTGGTGCATTGCAATCATGCAGTGGACCCCCGATCTCCTTCTGTTCCAAGGGGCTAAATGCTGGATTGCTACATGAACTCGCCGGCACGAGACTCCAAGCCCCGAACAGTATTCCCTCACTGCCAAGCTTTCGGGGTTTCATGGGCATTGCGCCCATGGGGGATCCCAAGTTGTGGACCCTAGTATGTGACCGTGACTGACCGGCTTTTGGGTACCTCGGGCATTGCTTTCGTGGGGGGGATCCCAAATTGTGGTCCCTAGAATGTGGCTCCGTGGTGAATCTGGGCCCTGTGGGTCCAGGCCCTTCTGTACTGCCTGAGTACTTTCGTAATTTACACTTCGAGGTTCATCTTGGCACTGATCCAGAATATCAGACCGGGAGCCAAAGTCCAGAGAATCGTTTCTGTGGGCAGGGCAACCATATGGTTACTTCATTGGTGCCCGGCCGTCTGGGCAATCCAAGGCTTTGGAAGATGTCTGCTGCGGCTTAACCCTGCTTGTCTGATCAAATACTGGATACAAATTGGTGGAGTTGCACAGATGGTTTTGATGTTACTCTTTTTATTAGACGTTGTCTCTTTGCTTGCGTTTTTGTTTGTCTTTTGCCCTCCTTGAGAGACTTGCTGTGGCAGAGGTGGCAGCTGGACTCACTCTAAAGAAGGTGTTTTTAGTGGTCAGGGAAATTACTAGACGCTCTGCTTAATAGACGCATAAGTCTGAAGGGATACAAAGTCAGTATGGTGCAACTAGGAGAGGGGGTAAGCCCTATAACCCCCAATTTAGTGTGGGTAAGACCCTCACAGTGCAACATAAAATAATGACCTAGGCACACATAATAGTAGGTTAAACAGTATGTAAATATATACAAGCACTACAGTATAATAGCCATCAAATGAGAGAAATATCTTCGGATGTGTTGAGAAATGTTCAATCTTTGAATTTTTCTTAAAAGCCAATGACCAGAAGAAAACCAGCCGACACGTGTTTCGTCGCATGTGGAAAATAGTTCTGCGACTTCCTCAGGGCTGGGAAAGGATACAAGTGATAGGGGTGATACATGCATCATGGCTCAACATTAAAAGAATCTCAAAATGAAGCTGTTTATAACAAAATCGAGTGCAGCTGAATTAGTGGAAACCCACACCACCAAATTGTGGAGAAAATCCATGTGTAGGATGCAAGTTCAAAATTGATGACGGCAAGTGCGGATATCAGTGGTGTGCACATAAATCAGCGAAGTGGGGTTCGACATGCCCTATGTACGAGAGTGAGAGTACCTCCGGGCCATGCGTTGGTGTTGGGTAGGATGTGCAAGACACAGGTCATTATGCTTATGAAGAATCGGACTGTTCTGTTGTACCTGTATATAGACGATGAATGCCTGGATTGATTGCGCTGATTTATGTGCACACCACTGATATCAGCGCTTGCCGTCATCAATTTTGTACGCAGGACAAGAAGCAGGGCCGGCTTTAGCGCTGGTGGCTCCCGCTGTGACAAACCCAAAGACGACCTTCTCCACAGACTCCCTCACTGCCACCCTCCAACAGTGACCCTCATCTCTCCAGAGCCCCTCCCCTATTCACCTCCCCCTCGGACTCCCTCACTGCCACCCTCCAGCAGTGACCCTCATCTCTCCAGAGCCCCTCCCCCTATTCACCTCCCCCTCGGACTCCCTCACTGCCACCCTCCAACAGTGACCCTCATCTCTCCAGAGCCCCTCCCCTATTCACCTCCCCCTCGGACTCCCTCACTGCCACCCTCCAGCAGTGACCCTCATCTCTCCAGAGCCCCTCCCCCTATTGACCTGCCCCTAGGACTCCCTCAATGCCATCCTCCAGCAGTGACCCTTATCTCTCCAGAGCCCCTCCATTATTGACCTCCCCACAGACTCCCTCACTGCCACCCTCCAACAGTGACCCTCATCTCTCCAGAGCCCCTCCCCTATTCACCTCCCCCTCGGACTCCCTCACTGCCACCCTCCAGCAGTGACCCTCATCTCTCCAGAGCCCCTCCCCCTATTGACCTGCCCCTAGGACTCCCTCACTGCCACCCTCCAGCAGTGACCCTCATCTCTCCAGAGCCCCTCCCCTATTCACCTCCCCCTCGGACTCCCTCACTGCCACCCTCCAGCAGTGACCCTCATCTCTCCAGAGCCCCTCCCCCTATTGACCTGCCCCTAGGACTCCCTCAATGCCATCCTCCAGCAGTGACCCTTATCTCTCCAGAGCCCCTCCATTATTGACCTCCCCACAGACTCCCTCACTGCCACCCTCCAACAGTGACCCTCATCTCTCCAGAGCCCCTCCCCTATTCACCTCCCCCTCGGACTCCCTCACTGCCACCCTCCAGCAGTGACCCTCATCTCTCCAGAGCCCCTCCCCCTATTGACCTGCCCCTAGGACTCCCTCAATGCCATCCTCCAGCAGTGACCCTTATCTCTCCAGAGCCCCTCCATTATTGACCTCCCCACAGACTCCCTCACTGCCACCCTCCAACAGTGACCCTCATCTCTCCAGAGCCCCTCCCCTATTCACCTCCCCCTCGGACTCCCTCACTGCCACCCTCCAGCAGTGACCCTCATCTCTCCAGAGCCCCTCCCCCTATTGACCTGCCCCTAGGACTCCCTCAATGCCATCCTCCAGCAGTGACCCTTATCTCTCCAGAGCCCCTCCATTATTGACCTCCCCACAGACTCCCTCACTGCCACCCTCCAGCAGTGACCCTCATCTCTCCAGAGCCCCTCCCCCTATTCACCTCTCCCTCGGACTGCCTCACTGCCACCCTCCAACAGTGACCCTCATCTCTCCAGAGCCCCTCCCCTATTCACCTCCCCCTCGGACTCCCTCACTGCCACCCTCCAGCAGTGACCCTCATCTCTCCAGAGCCCCTCCCCCTATTGACCTGCCCCTAGGACTCCCTCAATGCCATTCTCCAGCAGTGACCCTTATCTCTCCAGAGCCCCTCCATTATTGACCTCCCCACAGACTCCCTCACTGCCACCCTCCAGCAGTGACCCTCATCTCTCCAGAGCCCCTCCCCTATTCACCTCCCCCTCGGACTCCCTCACTGCCACCCTCCAGCAGTGACCCTCATCTCTCCAGAGCCCCTCCCCCTATTCACCTCTCCCTCGGACTGCCTCACTGCCACCCTCCAACAGTGACCCTCATCTCTCCAGAGCCCCTCCCCTATTCACCTCCCCCTCGGACTCCCTCACTGCCACCCTCCAGCAGTGACCCTCATCTCTCCAGAGCCCCTCCCCCTATTGACCTGCCCCTAGGACTCCCTCAATGCCATCCTCCAGCAGTGACCCTTATCTCTCCAGAGCCCCTCCATTATTGACCTCCCCACAGACTCCCTCACTGCCACCCTCCAGCAGTGACCCTCATCTCTCCAGAGCCCCTCCCCTATTCACCTCCCCCTCGGACTCCCTCACTGCCACCCTCCAGCAGTGACCCTCATCTCTCCAGAGCCCCTCCCCCTATTCACCTCTCCCTCGGACTGCCTCACTGCCACCCTCCAACAGTGACCCTCATCTCTCCAGAGCCCCTCCCCTATTCACCTCCCCCTCGGACTCCCTCACTGCCACCCTCCAGCAGTGACCCTCATCTCTCCAGAGCCCCTCCCCCTATTGACCTGCCCCTAGGACTCCCTCAATGCCATCCTCCAGCAGTGACCCTTATCTCTCCAGACCCCTCCATTATTGACCTCCCCACAGACTCCCTCACTGCCACCCTCCAGCAGTGACCCTCATCTCTCCAGAGCCCCTCCCCTATTCACCTCCCCCTCGGACTCCCTCACTGCCACCCTCCAGCAGTGACCCTCATCTCTCCAGAGCCCCTCCCCCTATTCACCTCTCCCTCGGACTGCCTCACTGCCACCCTCCAACAGTGACCCTCATCTCTCCAGAGCCCCTCCCCTATTCACCTCCCCCTCGGACTCCCTCACTGCCACCCTCCAGCAGTGACCCTCATCTCTCCAGAGCCCCTCCCCCTATTGACCTGCCCCTAGGACTCCCTCAATGCCATCCTCCAGCAGTGACCCTTATCTCTCCAGAGCCCCTCCATTATTGACCTCCCCACAGACTCCCTCACTGCCACCCTCCAGCAGTGACCCTCATCTCTCCAGAGCCCCTCCCCTATTCACCTCCCCCTCGGACTCCCTCACTGCCACCCTCCAGCAGTGACCCTCATCTCTCCAGAGCCCCTCCCCCTATTCACCTCTCCCTCGGACTGCCTCACTGCCACCCTCCAACAGTGACCCTCATCTCTCCAGAGCCCCTCCCCTATTCACCTCCCCCTCGGACTCCCTCACTGCCACCCTCCAGCAGTGACCCTCATCTCTCCAGAGCCCCTCCCCCTATTGACCTGCCCCTAGGACTCCCTCAATGCCATCCTCCAGCAGTGACCCTTATCTCTCCAGAGCCCCTCCATTATTGACCTCCCCACAGACTCCCTCACTGCCACCCTCCAGCAGTGACCCTCATCTCTCCAGAGCCCCTCCCCTATTCACCTCCCCATCGGACTCCCTCACTGCCACCCTCCAGCAGTGACCCTCATCTCTCCAGAGCCCCTCCCCTATTCACCTCCCCCTCGGACTCCCTCACTGCCACCCTCCAGCAGTGACCCTCATCTCTCCAGAGCCCCTCCCCTATTCACCTCCCCCTTGGACTCCCTCACTGCCACCCTCCAGCAGTGACCCTAATCTCTCCAGAGCCCCTCCCCCTATTGACCTGCCCCTAGGACTCCCTCAATGCCACCCTCCAGCAGTGACCCTCATCTCTCCAGAGCCCCTCCCCCTATTGACCTGGCCCTAGGACTCCCTCACTGCCACCCTCCAGCAGTGACCCTCATCTCTCCAGACCCCTCCCCTATTCACCTCCCCCTCGGACTCCCTCACTGCCACCCTCCAGCAGTGACCCTCATCTCTCCAGAGCCCCTCCCCCTATTGACCTGCCCCTAGGACTCCCTCAATGCCATCCTCCAGCAGTGACCCTTATCTCTCCAGAGCCCCTCCATTATTGACCTCCCCACAGACTCCCTCACTGCCACCCTCCAGCAGTGACCCTCATCTCTCCAGAGCCCCTCCCCTATTCACCTCCCCATCGGACTCCCTCACTGCCACCCTCCAGCAGTGACCCTCATCTCTCCAGAGCCCCTCCCCTATTCACCTCCCCCTCGGACTCCCTCACTGCCACCCTCCAGCAGTGACCCTCATCTCTCCAGAGCCCCTCCCCCTATTCACCTCTCCCTCGGACTGCCTCACTGCCACCCTCCAGCAGTGACCCTCATCTCTCCAGAGCCCCTCCCCTATTCACCTCTCCCTCGGACTCCCTCACTACCACCCTCCAGCCGTGACCCTCATCTCTCCAGAGCCCCTCCCCTATTCACCTCTCCCTCGGACTCCCTCACTGCCACCCTCCAGCCGTGACCCTCATCTCTCCAGAGCCCCTCCCCTATTCACCTCTCCCTCGGACTCCCTCACTGCCACCCTCCAGCAGTGACCCTCATCTCTCCAGAGCCCCTCCCCTATTCACCTCTCCCTCGGACTCCCTCACTGCCACCCTCCAGCAGTGACCCTCATCTCTCCAGAGCCCCTCCCCTATTAACCTCCCCCTCGGACTCCCTCACTGCCACCCTCCAGCAGTGACCCTCATCTCTCCAGAGCCCCTCCCCCTATTGACCTGCCCCTAGGACTCCCTCAATGCCATCCTCCAGCAGTGACCCTCATCTCTCCAGAGCCCCTCCCCTATTCACCTCTCCCTCGGACTCCCTCACTGCCACCCTCCAGCCGTGACCCTCATCTCTCCAGAGCCCCTCCCCCTATTCACCTCCCCCTCGGACTCCCTCACTGCCACCCTCCAGCAGTGACCCTTATCTCTCCAGAGCCCCTCCCCTATTCACCTCTCCCTCGGACTCCCTCACTGCCACCCTCCAGCAGTGACCCTCATCTCTCCAGAGCCCCTCCCCTATTAACCTCCCCCTCGGACTCCCTCACTGCCACCCTCCAGCAGTGACCCTCATCTCTCCAGAGCCCCTCCCCCTATTGACCTGCCCCTAGGACTCCCTCAATGCCATCCTCCAGCAGTGACCCTTATCTCTCCAGAGCCCCTCCATTATTGACCTCCCCACAGACTCCCTCACTGCCACCCTCCAGCAGTGACCCTCATCTCTCCAGAGCCCCTCCCCTATTCACCTCCCCATCGGACTCCCTCACTGCCACCCTCCAGCAGTGACCCTCATCTCTCCAGAGCCCCTCCCCTATTCACCTCCCCCTCGGACTCCCTCACTGCCACCCTCCAGCAGTGACCCTCATCTCTCCAGAGCCCCTCCCCTATTCACCTCCCCCTTGGACTCCCTCACTGCCACCCTCCAGCAGTGACCCTAATCTCTCCAGAGCCCCTCCCCCTATTGACCTGCCCCTAGGACTCCCTCAATGCCACCCTCCAGCAGTGACCCTCATCTCTCCAGAGCCCCTCCCCCTATTGACCTGGCCCTAGGACTCCCTCACTGCCACCCTCCAGCAGTGACCCTCATCTCTCCAGACCCCTCCCCTATTCACCTCCCCCTCGGACTCCCTCACTGCCACCCTCCAGCAGTAACCCTCATCTCTCCAGAGCCCCTCCCCTATTGACTGCCCCCTAGGACTCCCTCACTGCCACCCTCCAGCAGTGACCCTCATCTCTCCAGAGCCCCTCCCCTATTGACTGCCCCCTAGGACTCCCTCACTGCCACCCTCCAGCAGTAACCCTCATCTCTCCAGAGCCCCTCCCCTATTGACTGCCCCCTAGGACTCCCTCACTGCCACCCTCCAGCAGTGACCCTCATCTCTCCAGAGCCCCTCCCCTATTGACTGCCCCCTAGGACTCCCTCACTGCCACCCTCCAGCAGTAACCCTCATCTCTCCAGAGCCCCTTCCCTATTGACTGCCCCCTAGGACTCCCTCACTGCCACACTCCAGCAGTGACCCTTATCTCTCCAGACCCCTCCCCTATTCACCTCCCCCTCGGACTCCCTCACTGCCACCCTCCAGCAGTGACCCTCATCTCTCCAGAGCCCCTCCCCTATTCACCGCCCCCTAGGTTTCCCTCACTGCCACCCTCCAGCAGTGACCCTCATCTCTCCAGAGTTCCTCCCCCTCTGACCCCCTCACTGCCACCCTCCAGCAGTGACCCTCATCTCTCCAGACCCCTCCCCTATTGACCTCCCCCTCGGACTCCCTCACTGCCACCCTCCAGCAGTGACCCTCCTCTCTCCAGAGTCCGTCTCTGTTAGACCTGTCAGCCCTTTGGGTGGTCCCTCCTCATCATTATTTATTTTGTCCCACTTTTGCCTCAAACCCTGTTAGTATTTTTCCTTTTTGGGAACCACCAGACTTTTTCGTATTGATGCAGATTCAGGGAGCCATTTTATCTACCCCTGGAACTTCTGTCTGAGGGCCTGGAGCACAAAATGGTGGCACCCATTGTCACCTGTGACATCACTGGAACCTACTAGAACCTTCTGCAACATTCTGGAACCCTGTGACAGTTGGAGGCGGTTTAGAATGTTGGGGAGCTAAGCCAGAGTTGACAGTTGGAGCTGGCAGTTGGCACCTGACTGGTGAAGAGAGAGGAGCAGAAACCTGAAGGAGGAAGGAGTGAGGCAGCAGGGGTGGAAACTTGTGCCTGGAGTGGGGTCTATAAACCCACCCTTGATACTAGTCCCTACTGACTGAGCCCAGCCTGGAGCCCTGTGTGGGAGAAAGCAAGAAAAACCATCTTAAGGACCTGGACAGCAGGAACAGGCCTTAAAAGTAAAGAACAGCAAGTTCCTGACCTGGTTACTGGTAACTACCTGAAGTCCGACGTCGAGAAGCCTAGAGACCTGGAGCCCGAGGTGGAGAAGCGGCACTGACTGGAAAGCAGACGTCGTACCCGGAGCCGCCAGAGGTCGAGAGAGGGCGCCGACGGAGGTCGTGGAGAGTACCAGAGGTCGTGGAGGAAGTCACCTGAGGTCGAGTGTGCGGCGTCGACGGGGGAGTGAAGTCCGCCCTCCGGAGTCGCCGGAGACCGAGGTGAATCGTGCCGGAGGTCGGGAGTGGAGATCGCACTCCGGAGTCGCCGGAACCTGAAGAGAATCATGCCGGAGGTCGGGAGTGGAGGTCGCACTCCGGAGTCGCCGGAACCTGAGGAAAGGAGCACCGGAGGTCGGGAGTGGAGATCGCACTCCGGAGCCGTCGGAAGTCGACATCGAGCCAAGACTGCCCGACGTCATCGAACAGGAGGTCGACATCGAGCCGAGGCCGCCAACATCGAACCGGAGCCGCCTATCGACGTCGTCAAGAACTGACATTGCGCCGAGGCCGCCGACATCGAACCGGAGCCGCCTCACGGCGTCGACACGACTCCAGCGGCGTCGGAGCTTCATAAAAAGGGCAGTAAGTGGAATAGAGGGCGCCTAAGGCCCTGTGAAGCCCTAAGAGACTATCCTAGGGGCTATAGAGGTGCTGGAACCAGCTTGATTGTGCCAGGGGTGAGCTGAGACTGATACAGAGGGGTTGTGTAGTGTGGGAGAGCCAGATCTCTAGATTCCCCCTTGTTCTACCTCAGTTTAGGCCTCAGCCTTGTCCAAGCCAGGGAGTATACCCCTCAGGCCATACAAATCTCTACAAGCTGGGATTGGGTCAAATCATCCCATAGTACCTCAGGAATGTGAACTGATTTACAAGTGTCACTGTTGGCTTTTATTATTTATTGAGAGCACTGTATTTATTGTATTTATCCTATTTATTGCCTCACAGTATTTATTGTTTCACAGTATTTATTGTCGCACAATATTTATGGTCTCGCAGTATTTATTGCCTCATAATATTTAATTGCCTGTTATGTAATGCACTTATATACTTATGCCTTGATTATTTATGATCCACCTTATTTATTGAATCGTTAAGAAAGTATTTATTTGACGTACCCTTCCACAGAAAAAGCCTTGTGTACTGTGATTGTATTATTATTTATTTAATCAGCAACTAAGAGAAAAGAAGATAAAGAGATATATTTTCAGTATAATTTTTAAGGTGTAGTGTCGTTTTTGGAACGGATGCACGCATGGTTATTGTATGGGTATGGCGTATGCTTAACACAGTGCCTTCCTTACCGCTCGAGCCAAGCTACCACAGCGTGTCTGGGAGAACACCACCACCACCCTTCCGGTGTGGAAGTGGGTTTTTCTAACATGATTGGTGTTCAGCGGCGGGATTGAGCTGTGCCTACGTATACTCGACAATAACTGTGGGTAGTCCATAGGCCTACACCAGGAGTTTTCTCAAAGCGGCCTTCCTAATTGTGAGTTTTTGTTTTTTCCAAATTTACTCTGGTGGTGGGAGGAGGTATTATTAAAGGTACCCCCCTGCATTGCTTCTGTAAAAACCTGTCTTCTGTTCTGAGTGGGCAAAATGGAATTTGTCTTAGAAAATGTGGAAACCTATACTGTGGCCCAACTCAGAGAGTTCTGTCAGAGAGAGGGGGTGTACTGTCCCCCAGGTGCCAAGAAGGCTGAACTACAGACCAGCTTGAGGGCTTGGTGGGAGGCACGACGAGAGAGTAAGGCTGAGCAGGAAGACAGGGATGGAGAGCCTGACAGCGAGGGGGCTGGGATGTACCAACCTGAAGTGGGGAACCTAGTAGCGGGGCCCAGAACCATTTCCAGGAAGGGCAGCACTGTCTCTAGCGGTGGCTTATCTGAAGTAGAGTTAACTGACCGGAGGGAGAAAAGACAGCTCACATGGAAGTTAGCAGAGCTGGAGAAAGAGAAGGAGGGACAGAGGATGGCTCACGAGTTAAGGCTGAAAGAGATAGATCTTCAGATCCTAAGAGCTAGGGCACACCCTGTTCCTAATGGTGGCAGCAAAGACCAAGAAATCACCAGGGAACCCAAACCCTACCTGCCAAAGGACATAGTAGCTAGCTATGGGGCGGGTGACGATATCGCCAAGTGGCTAGCGGCCTAGGAGGTCTCGTTAAGGGCCCATGGGGTTCCAGAGAAGTACTGGGGAGCGGGATTGTACAAGTACATGCCTCCAGCTGGTAGGGATGCATTATTGGCCCTAGAGGAGGATGAGCAGACCCACTACCCCACCATGAAACTGGCGCTCATAAGAAAGTTTGGACTAACACCCGAAAAGTACAGACAGAAGTTCCGGGGTAGTCACAAACTGGGCACACAGAATTGGGTGGACTTCCTGGACTATGCAAAGAAGGCGCTAGAGGGTTGGATTCAGGGCAGTGAAGTGAGGAACTACGAGGGGTTGTTTGATTTAGTACTGAAGGAACACCTGCTCGAAAAATGTTTCCCTGAACTGCGTCAACACCTGGTGGATAGCAAGCTGACCAGTCCCCGGAAGCTTGCTGACGAGGCGGACATTTGGGCTAGTACCCGGGTGTCCACAAGGGGGACTGGAGGGGATACTCAAAAGGCCGGACAGGGCGCCCCCCAGAAGAAAGAGGGAGGGGAAAAGAAAAAGGAGTTCTCCAAAGGCCCCCAAAATAATTTCCAAGGAAAGGGAACAGGATTCACCCCTAGGGCTAACCCACCCAGAAACCCTAATCCTGGCCAGAGTCAGCAGCCAAGGGTTGTCCATTGCTACGAGTGCGGTGGCGTTGGACACTATAAGGGAGATGCGAAGTGCCCGAAACGACCACCCCCTCCCATTGGAGGAAAGACCCCCGGAGTAGCTAGTGCAGTGCTCGGGGAGGAGATGCCCTTAACTAAGGGAAGGGAGTGGGCGGGTGTCACTTTAGTGTCCCTGGGAGAATGGTAGATGGTTCCTAAGATCCAGGTGCCCGCAAATACCGTAAAGTATGGGCAGTGGGTCACCATCAATGGCCAAAGAGGGGAGGCTCTGAGAGACACAGGAGCCAGTATGACTATGGTACGTAGCCAACTGGTGTCTCCAGAGCAGGTAATTCCCGATGTACTCCACCCAGCCGCAATGGCTGACGGCAGAACAGGCCACTATCCGGTGGCCGAGGTTCCCTTTGAATGGGAGGGGGTTGCAGGTTCACTTCGAGTTGCCGTAAGCCCTGCCGTGCCAGTTGATTGTCTGCTGGGGAATGACATGGAGCACAATGCTTGGAAGGAGGTGGAATACCAGACTCATACTGAGATGCTGGGTACACCTGACTGGGCCTGTGTGAGCACAAGGTCCGCGACTACCCGGAGAGGAAGTTAGTTTCGGCTGGAGCCTGGATCAAAGGCCCAGCCAGCTGCCAGTCAAGGGAAGAACCGAGGACAGGAGGAGCCTGCCTCGGCGTCCACACCCCGTAGGACGGATAGGCCACCGGAGGTGGTGGACCAGGAGTCTGCGGTGGGGGATGTTACCAAACTGGAGGACCTACCCATCCCGGCCGAGTGGCACGTGGAGGGAGGCCCGTCCAGGGAGGAATTTTGCCAGGGCCAGAGGGAGTACCCTACCCTTGAGGGGCTAAGGCGTCACGCCCAAGCCCAGGCAGCAGGGAACGTTGAAGGGAACTACAGTGTTTACTGGGAGGATGGCCTCCTCTACAGTGAACCCAAGGCACCCCTACATGGATCATCACGAGCCTTGGAAGTCCCTCAACGTTATCGAGCCTTCCTTCTGGAGTTGGCTCACGAGATACCCTTGGCAGGACACCTGGGGCAAGACAAGACCTTCGCCCGTCTTGTCCCACACTTTTATTGGCCTCAGATGAAAGTGTCCTCCGATACCTACTGCCGGACATGTGTGTCTTGCCAAGCCAGTGGGAAAACAGGGGTGAAGCTGAAAGCTCCCCTGGAACCACTTCCTGTCGTTAGCACCCCCTTTGAAAGGGTGGGCATCGACATTGTGGGTCCGTTAGATCCGCCAACGTCAGCTGGTCACAGGTTTATCCTGGTCCTGGTGGATCATGCCACACGGTACCCAGAGGCAATACCTCTGAGGACCATAACAGCACCTGTTGTGGCTAGGGCCCTGATGGGAATCTTTACCCGAGTGGGTTTTCCCAAAGAAGTTGTGTCCGACAGGGGGACCAACTTCATGTCAGCGTACATGCGGGCCATGTGGAAGGAGTGTGGAGTGACCTACCGGTTCACAACTCCTTATCACCCCCAGACCAATGGTCTGGTGGAGAGGTTTAACAAAACCTTGAAAGGCATGATCAGAAGTCTGCCTGAAAGCCTGCGGAGGAAATGGGACGTCCTCCTACCCTGTCTATTGTTTTCCTACAGGGAAGTGCCACAGAAGGGAGTGGGCTTCAGCCCCTTCGAGCTTCTGTATGGGCACCCTGTACGTGGACCTCTCAACCTGGTGAGAGACGGATGGGAAAGAACTCCCAGAAAGCTTCCCCAGGATGTGGTGAGCTACATGCTGGCCTTCCGGAGCCAAATGGCTAAGTTGTGGAAGCAAGCTTCTGACAACTTGGAAGCCAGCCAAGCAGTAATGAAGGCGTGGTATGACCACAATGCTCACCCGGTGGAGTTGGAGCCTGGCCAGAAGGTGTGGGTGATCGAACCAGGAGAGCTTAGCGCCCTCCAGGATCGCTGGTCAGGACCCTTTGAGGTGTTGGAGAAGAAGGGTAAGGCTACCTACTTGGTGGATCTTAAAACCCCTCGTCAGCCCCTACGGGTGCTGCACGCCAACCGCCTCAAACCCCACCACGAGAGGCCCGAAGTCATCTTGATGATGGTGACTGACGGAGCAGAGGACGTGGAAAGCGAGCCTCTCCCCGATTTGTTTGCGTCTCAAGAGAAGGATGGGTCGGTGGAGGGAGTGATTCTCTCCCCATCTCTAACTCCTGAACAGCAGGAGGACTGCCGCCAGGTCCTGGGGCAGTACTCTTCGTTGTTCTCCCTTGTCCCGGGTAGGACTCACCTGTGCGTCCATGACGTGGACACAGGAGACAGCCCACCTGTGAAGTCCAAGATCTACCGGATGTCAGACAAGGTGAAGGCCAGCATTCACAGTGAAGTCACTAAGATGCTGGAGCTAGGAGTGATCGAACCTTCTAGCAGCCCCTGGTCCAGTCCGGTGGTGTTAGTACCAAAAGCTGCACCACCGGGTGCCCAACCGGAACTGAGGTTCTGTGTGGACTACCGGGGACTGAATTCAGTAACCAAAACTGATGCTCATCCGATCCCTAGGGCGGATGAATTGATTGACCGGCTGGGAGCTGCCCAATATCTAAGTACCTTTGACCACCTTACTTCTGGGTACTGGCAGATCTCTTTGACTGATGGAGCAAGGGAAAGGTCAGCCTTCTCCACGCCCAATGGCCACTACCAGTTCTGTGTGATGCCCTTTGGGCTCAAGAACGCACCTGCCACGTTTCAGCGCCTGGTAAACCAGATCCTCACCGGAATGGAGAGTTTCTCTGCTGCTTATCTGGATGACATAGCCGTCTTCAGTAACAGCTGGGAGGATCACTTGCGTCACCTGCAAGCTGTTCTCCAGGCCCTGAGACAAGCTGGATTGACGATCAAGGCCAGCAAGTGCCAGATCGGGCAGGGGTCGGTAGTGTACCTTGGACACTTGGTGGGTAGGGGAGCGGTGCAACCCCTCCAGGCGAAGATCGAGGCCATCATGGCCTGGGAACCCCCCAAGACACAGACTGAGGTCCGAGCTTTTCTGGGCCTCACGGGATATTACCGCCGCTTCGTGAAGAGGTACGGTACCATTGTAGCCCCCCTCACGGAGCTCACGTCCAAGAAACAACCTCGACGGGTAGTCTGGACGGAGGCTTGTCAGCAGGCCTTTGTGAGACTGAAGAAAGCCATGTGCGAGGCCCCGGTCTTAAGGGCCCCAGACTTTTCCAAGAAGTTCATTGTCCAGACGGATGCATCAGAACATGGCATTGGGGCAGTGTTATCGCAACTCAATGAAGAGGGTCTGGATCAACCCGTGGTCTTCCTATCCCGGAGACTACTTCCCAGGGAACAGAAGTGGAGTGCAATAGAGCGTGAAGCCTTTGCAGTGGTATGGGCTCTGAAGAAGTTGCGGCCATACCTGTTTGGCTCGCACTTCCTAGTTCAGACCGACCACAGACCCCTTCGTTGGCTGATGCAGATGAAGGGGGAGAATCCCAAGTTGTTGAGGTGGTCTATTTCCCTACAGGGAATGGACTTCCAGGTGGAACATCGGCCTGGAGTGGACCACGCCAATGCAGACGGTCTCTCAAGGTATTTCCGCCTTAGTGATGAGAACTCCCAAGGGGTTGGGTAGCTCTCCCCACTTTCAGCTGGGGGGGACGCGTGTTAGACCTGTCAGCCCTTTGGGTGGTCCCTCCTCATCATTATTTATTTTGTCCCACTTTTGCCTCAAACCCTGTTAGTATTTTTCCTTTTTGGGAACCACCAGACTTTTTCGTATTGATGCAGATTCAGGGAGCCATTTTATCTACCCCTGGAACTTCTGTCTGAGGGCCTGGAGCACAAAATGGTGGCCACCCATTGTCACCTGTGACATCACTGGAACCTACTAGAACCTTCTGCAACATTCTGGAACCCTGTGACAGTTGGAGGCGGTTTAGAATGTTGGGGAGCTAAGCCAGAGTTGACAGTTGGAGCTGGCAGTTGGCACCTGACTGGTGAAGAGAGAGGAGCAGAAACCTGAAGGAGGAAGGAGTGAGGCAGTAGGGGTGGAAACTTGTGCCTGGAGTGGGATCCATAAACCCACCCTTGATACTAGTCCCTACTGACTGAGCCCAGCCTGGAGCCCTGTGTGGGAGAAAGCAAGAAAAACCATCTTAAGGACCTGGACAGCAGGAACAGGCCTTAAAAGTAAAGAACAGCAAGTTCCTGACCTGGTTACTGGTAACTACCTGAAGTCCGACGTCGAGAAGCCTAGAGACCTGGAGCCCGAGGTGGAGAAGCGGCGCTGACTGGAAAGCAGACGTCGTACCCGGAGCCGCCAGAGGTCGAGAGAGGGCGCCGACGGAGGTCGTGGAGAGTACCAGAGGTCGTGGAGGAAGTCACCTGAGGTCGAGTGTGCGGCGTCGACGGGGGAGTGAAGTCCGCCCTCCGGAGTCGCCGGAGACCGAGGTGAATCGTGCCGGAGGTCGGGAGTGGAGATCGCACTCCGGAGTCGCCGGAACCTGAAGAGAATCGTGCCGGAGGTCGGGAGTGGAAGTCGCACTCCGGAGCCGTCGGAAGTCGACATCGAGCCAAGACTGCCCGACGTCATCGAACAGGAGGTCGACATCAAGCCGAGGCCGCCGACATCGAACCGGAGCCGTCGGAAGTCGACATCGAGCCAAGACTGCCCGACGTCATCGAACAGGAGGTCGACATCGAGCCAAGGCCGCCGACATCGAACCGGAGCCGCCTATCGACGTCGTCAAGAACTGACATTGCGCCGAGGCCGCCGACATCGAACCGGAGCCGCCTCACGGCGTCGACACGACTCCAGCGGCGTCGGAGCTTCATAAAAAGGGCAGTAAGTGGAATAGAGGGCGCCTAAGGCCCTGTGAAGCCCTAAGAGACTATCCTAGGGGCTAGAGAGGTGCTGGAACCAGCTTGATTGTGCCAGGGGAGAGCTGAGACTAATACAGAGGGGTTGTGTAGTGTGGGAGAGCCAGATCTCTAGATTCCCCCTTGTTCTACCTCAGTTTAGGCCTCAGCCTTGTCCAAGCCAGGGAGTATACCCCACAGGCCATACAAATCTCTACAAGCTGGGATTGGGTCAAATCATCCCATAGTACCTCAGGAATGTGAACTGATTTACAAGTGTCACTGTTGGCTTTTATTATTTATTGAGAGCACTGTATTTATTGTATTTATCCTATTTATTGCCTCACAGTATTTATTGTTTCACAGTATTTATTGTCGCACAATATTTATGGTCTCGCAGTATTTATTGCCTCATAATATTTAATTGCCTGTTATGTAATGCACTTATATACTTATGCCTTGATTATTTATGATCCACCTTATTTATTGAATCGTTAAGAAAGTATTTATTTGACGTACCCTTCCACAGAAAAAGCCTTGTGTACTGTGATTGTATTATTATTTATTTAATCAGCAACTAAGAGAAAAGAAGATAGAGATATATTTTCAGTATAATTTTTAAGGTGTAGTGTCGTTTTTGGAACGGATGCACGCATGGTTATTGTATGGGTATGGCGTATGCTTAACACGGTGCCTTCCTTACCGCTCGAGCCAAGCTACCACAGCGTGTCTGGGAGAACACCACCACCACCCTTCCGGTGTGGGAGTGGGTTTTTCTAACAGTCTCTGACATGCATTTCATTTGTTTTATAGTGCCACTCATACCAGTGTACTTTACATCACACACACATCACACAGAGACAATGAATCAGGTGTGTAAATCAGCCTATGTGAAATGTTACATAAGACAAAGGGGATTACATGATGCAGAAATCACATGCCGTCCATAGTTTATTTTAGGAGTGTTTGGCCTGCAGAAGCTCAAACCCAGGGTTTAACATTTGCCACAGTGGTTGGGGTAGACTTTACTAATATTAATGAGTTTCTACCACTACACATCCTTTCTAGAAACATTATGATGATGAAACATTGTGGAAAACACATATGGTTCTAATCTATCCCATGCAGCTATATGATGATAGTTCATAGGTCACTGAGCTTTATTAGAATTGTAACTTAAGAACTGCAAGTAACAAAAATATCTCTGTGACAAAAGCCGTAACTCACTGAGCTATTGACGTAAAGTACAGGTCTGTGATCGGTGTGGTACACATTCTTTGTATCGGGTGTATTAACCCCCTGGGCTATTTTATGATTAATCAAACCTGCCACTAGGCAAAACTCTCCAGCAGGAACATTAAGCACCAGAGTTATTTTGACATTTTTATTGTTGCCTGAAAACAGTTGGACACACAGGTGAACTCTGTAGCAGGTGCTTACAAACCCATCTTCTTTCCAAACACAGGCCCCCCACCCAAACTTGGCACCAGGTGCGTCTGCCTTGTGCCTGCATAGGTGGTGTTACAATGGTAAGCATGAGGACTAGAGTTGTGCTCTTATTTAATTTTGTCGCTGCGCCTTTGTATGAATTTGAACCAAAATGAGTGAAGGGTGCGATGATTAAGCATCAGAAGTTGGCGCATGGATGGGTAGTGTGTGTGGGGGAGCAGGGGTATGTTATGTATTTGTTTCTGTTGAGCGCATATATCACCCTGAGGTCTCAAAGCGCTAGCCTGACTCAGAAAACGTGGAGGGGAAGAGAAAAGTGGGGACAAACTGAAGAGAATACGGTCTCAAAATAGCCAGGTTATAAGAGATTTACTTTACATTTTGTGGTCGATCTCTGTGCAGAGATAAAGAGGAAGTGTGTTCCACAAAGCGGGAGCAAGACAGGAGAAAGGTTTCACTGTTCCTAGCGGTGTGGAGTTTCGGAGTAGTTAGAAGATGTTTGACGGATCGGAGCGTTCTGGATGGCTGGTACTTTTTCAGTTTGTTGGCCAGATAATGGGGGCTGTGTCCACTAAGGGTTTTGTGTACTAGACAGTTAATCTTGAATGTGATACGTTTTCTGATTGGGAGCCAATAAAGGGCTTTCAGACTAGGTGCCGAGTGGGAACAGGGTGGAAGATTTAGTACTATTCTGGTTGCCGTGTTTTGAAGGACCTAAAGTTTTGTTAGGTGCTCTTTGTTTATGGAGGCCAAAAGGGTATATTGAATCGTTAAGAAAGTATTTATTTGACGTACCCTTCCACAGAAAAAGCCTTGTGTACTGTGATTGTATTATTATTTATTTAATCAGCAACTAAGAGAAAAGAAGATAGAGATATATTTTCAGTATAATTTTTAAGGTGTAGTGTCGTTTTTGGAACGGATGCACGCATGGTTATTGTATGGGTATGGCGTATGCTTAACACGGTGCCTTCCTTACCGCTCGAGCCAAGCTACCACAGCGTGTCTGGGAGAACACCACCACCACCCTTCCAAGAGCTGCAGCAGAGCCACCCATGGGTGCAGATGTTATACACCTGCCTCAGTACGTGCTCCAGAGAGGGGTACACCCAAGAGCTGCAGCAGAGCCACCCATGGGTGCAGATGTTATACACCTGCCTCAGTACGTGCTCTAGAGAGGGGTACACCCAAGAGCTGCAGCAGAGCCACCCATGGGTGCAGATGTTATACACCTGCCTCAGTACGTGCTCTAGAGAGGGGTACACCCAAGAGCTGCAGCAGAGCCACCCATGGGTGCAGATGTTATACACCTGCCTCAGTACGTGCTCTAGAGAGGGGTACACCCAAGAGCTGAAGCAGAGCCACCCATGGGTGCAGATGTTATACACCTGCCTCAGTACGTGCTCTAGAGAGGGGTACACCCAGAAGCTGCAACTGAGCCACCCGTGGGAATAGGTGTTATACACCAGCTGCATTACATGCTCTTGAAAGAATTGCACCCAGGAGCTGCGGTGGACTCACCCGTGGGTATAGCTGTTATACACCAGCCCTAGTACATGCTCTGGGAAGGGTTACACCCAAGAGCTGCAGCAGAGCTAACCGTGGGCATAAATGTTATACCTCACCATATACATGTTCTGTGAGTATACCCAGCAGCATCAGCTGAGTAACCCATTGGATTGGGTAATACAAGCAGCTGTGGTACATGCTTTGAGGTCTTGAGCAGAAAAGATCAACACATGCAAGGGAGTATTACAACCAGCCTTCGTATATGCTTGGGGGGCTGTGGGGTTCCACCCAGTATAAGCAGCAAGGCTTTTCCATCTAGGCATCCAGCATCAGGAATAGCCCCACCGCTGCTCCAGTTTGGGGAAGAGTTGAAAGCTTTCCTCTTTAAAGAAAACACACTAAAGCAGTAGTCCGAGGGGAAACCCTTAGCTTCTCTCTATCACGACGTAAACTATTGTTAAGCAAATATAAAGAAGATTTTAGGTCGGTTATGCTATCCGAACAGAAATTGGCTGAGACAATTAGGCTGGGTAGGGATCTGGAAGGGGCCCAGAAAGAACTTGCTGTGAATAGGGCGAGGGTGTATTCTAATCTGGCGGATAAAATAGCCTTAAAATATAAGCAACACAAGGAGTTGGCATATGAATTTGGCGAAAAAACTGGAAAAATTTTGGCTAAAAGAATAAGGCAAAAAGCTGTATATAATGATATATCTAAAATTAGAGATGTAAATGGGGTTTTGCAAGAAACGAGAGAAGGGGTTCTGGGGGCTTTTCAAAGCTTTTACCAATCTCTTTACAAACCTCCGGCATCAGAGATTTTAGATCATGGGAAGGATTATCTGTTGGGAGTCCCTACCACAGGACTTACCGAGGCACAGGGAATAAGCTTAAAGGCTCCAATAACATGGGAGGAAGTTGAAAGAGCGATATTAGCTTTAGCTTTGGGTAAAGCTATGGGTCCAGATCAAATCCCCTTGGAGTTTTATCGTACGTTCAGGAACATGCTAAAAAATGACTTATTGTTAGTATGCCAACAAGCTTTTCTAGGCAATCCCCCGGCTTCTTGGTCAATGGCCACTATAGTAATTTTCTTGAAGAAAGGCAAGCTAGATACGGACATGGGATCTTATAGACCTATATCCCTACTTAATGTGGATAGCAAAATTTATTCCAAAGTTATTGCAAACAGATTAAATAGTTTTATGTCTTCTTTGGTATCTAAGAGACAACATGGGTTTATCTCAGGTCGGGATACGACAGATCATATTAAGAGGATTATCTCCTTATTAGATTGGGCACAGGCTACGAGCTCTTCTCTTGCAGTCGCTTTATTGGATGCTGAAAAAGCGTTTGATCGGGTATGCTGGAATTTTTTGTGGTCAACGCTAGTTTGGAAGGGCTTTCCGATGGAATTTATCGAGGCTATTCAGGCTTTATATAAAAACCCAAAAGCAACGCTTCGGATAGCAGGCCATCATTCTGGCAATATAATAATCACTAGGGGGACAAGGCAAGGCTGTCCTACATCGCCTCTGCTATTTGCGCTGTATATCGAGCCCTTCTTAAGTAGCTTGGATAATAATGCTGGAATAAAACCAGTCTGCATACATGACATAGCTTATAAAGTTTTTGCATACGCAGACGATATAGCTATTGTTACTTCAGATATTAAGTCCGCCCTTCCCAAGCTAATACAAGCTTCGGAGAATTTCGGCAAGCACTCTGGATATAAGCTTAACGTTGCTAAGACCCAATTGCTTCATTCAGAGTTCGGACGTCCACAAGACATGCATTTTGAGGTGGAATCTATGTATCTTGGGATCAAAATAACCGCGGATATTGATAAAATTGTCCAAATAAATACTGATACTGTAATAGTTTCTACTAATAAAATTTTGGAGAAATTGGATAATTTACATTTATCATTATATGGTCGTAGCAACGTCTTGAAAATGCTTATTTTTCCTAAGTTTTTGTATTTATTTAGAACTATTCCACTGCTATTCCCTATGTCCATATTCAATCGGATTGAAAGAACGTGCTCCAGGTTTCTCTGGAGCTATCATAGATCTAGAAGAGCTCTAAAAAAATGTACTTTATCTAGAGACAGAGGGGGCTGGGCAATTCCTAATTTCCAGTTATACTATTGGTCTATTTTTTTACAGAATATGGGTGTCTTATTGTTTAAAGAAGCTTATCTGGATGAGGCTATAAGACCCTCAATTTATGAGATGCTACTGGGACAGGAAGCTCGTCAATGTTTAGTTCGCATCATTGAGCCAAGTTATTACAAGAAAACGAAATTTAAAATTGTTTTAACCGTCTTTGAGATCTGGAAGAAAATTAAAAAGAAAATTGGATTTACTACTAATTTAAACTATTATACACCTCTAAGTAATTGCCCTTTGTTACCTGACATTTTTAAAGACCCTATTATGTATAGATGGCATCGGGCTGGGATAACCCAAGTGGGTGATTTGATGGAGGGCCAACATATAGGGTCTTTTTCGTTTTTACAACAAAAATATGGTCTTTTACGATCTGAATTTTTTAAGTTTTTACAAATTCGGAGTTTTCTAGATAGAAATTGTTTTGAAAGCCAAAATGTGCTTCAGAAGGTTAAAATCATTGAAGCACTTCGGAAACGACCAAGAATCGGCCATATTTACCAATTGCTGATGGAGCATTATCCAGATGATATTTTGATGTTAGAAGACAAATGGACAAAGAAACTTAACGTGCCAAGTTTAGACATGCATAGAGTTATAGATATTTCTGTTAAAACATTATATAATGGATCATTAATGAGCCAACATTTTATGTCTATATATGATTTATACTATACGCCTGCTAAATTGGCGAGATGGGCACCAGGCAAAGTGAACAAATGTAACCGCTGTGATCTAAATGCAGCAGATACGATACATATGTTTTTTTTGTGTCCAAAGCTAAGTCATTTCATTCGTGACATAGAGGATTTTTTGTCAACTTATTTAGGTGTCCAAACGCAAATTTCAGCAGAACTGGTTATCTTAGGTGTACAAACTAGCAGTGTTTGCTCAAGAACTGATTTGGAGGATAGATTCTTATTTATATGCATGTCTATTTTTCGTTGTTGTATTAGTACACATTGGCTAGATGTTGAACCACCTGTTTTTAGCTATTGGCAAGCCAAATTATTGTCTGTTTATCATCTGGAAACTGCTGTTTATAAAACAAAGGGTAAGAGTAGAAGGGCACTTGGGTTAAAATTATGGTCTCCAGTTCTCAATTGGCTATGAATGGAAGTTTACGTTTTTGTATTTCTTATGTTGTGATTTATTTGATGATATTACTAATTAGTCTATATGTTATATAATGTTTGTGTCCTGGCTTTTTGATGATATAAAATCAATAAAAAAAAAAAAAAAAAAAAAATAAAGAAAACACACATCACTCAGAATTCATCGTCCATCTGTCTCTCATGTCACTTGTCTTTGACCCGTAGAGTGTTCTGCTGTCTCTGGGCTAGGTTTGTGTGATAGAAATACTATATGCATGCATTCATACATACATACATGTATGTGGCAGAAACCCATGTGAATGGCTGATTGTGTTGTTCCCTAAACCTGTGGAAAGACCTACTTCGCGTATAACCATGAAAAGGAACAGCAGGTGGGAGGGATATGGGCAGACTAGGGCAGGAGCTCTGACCCAAGGCTCTTCTGGGATATAAGCGTGCCTGACAGGGAAGGCGATATTACCGTCCGCATCCCTGGGTAGGGAAGGAGGCATTGGACAGGAAAGCGTGGAGGTAAATCAGCAGGACAAATACACAATGACAGGCAGATATTTCTAGGGCAGGGGGAGGCCATGAGTCCATCGCTTCCAGTCTGAAACACCAGCCTAAAATGGAGAGCAGTTGCAATGTGAGCTGGGGGGAGCAGTTGTGCTCTTCACGAGTGGTGCCCTTAGCCATGGTGCAGGGAGCGGCGTTGATGATGGCGTAAAGTGTCGTCGTCGTTGATGAGGTCTGGGTTGTGATGTCATCGCTGTTGATGCGATGTGCTGCTCACAAGTAGTGATCACAGGTTAAGTGCAGGCAGAGGCTTCGGTGACCGTGTTGGAATGCTTTTCTTGGAGTTACAGCACAACCACTCAGTTTCAAGGGCCCAGGGCTGGTTTGGCATCACTTGGCAATGCAGGACTCGCAGCAGGAGAGCCCCAGTGCTGGGAACAAGATGTGAATGATGTCTTTGATCTCCCTGCGACTTCCAACAGGAGGTAAGCACACACAAGCCCTTGGAGAACTTTGACAAGCAGGATACAGAAAGCAAAGTGGCAGTTCCCTCCTACAGCTTCTCCAGCTGTTCTTATTAGCAGAATACCCTCTTAGTCCAGATGTGTTCTGGAGGTATGGTGTCACAGCTCAAGTACTTACACAAGTTTCTGTCTTTAAATTAGGCAAACGTCATAGGAACGTCTCTGTAGTGCACAAGAACCTGCCTTTCCCTGACCTGGCCCCGGACACACTACCGGGGGATTGGGGGGGGGGGGGGGGTGAGATAGCTTTGTGTGCGAACAGACGCAGCCCTATTTAGGTGTCAGTGACAACTACTCCCACCAGTCTAGATCAGGAAGAAACAGGAGCCTGGTGATGGAGCATCAGGATATGTACGGGTCACCTCAGCTCCCTTTGTGTGACTGTCTAGAGTGAATGCACAAATAGCCCCTGTCAGTCTGCCAGACGTTGAGCCGCAGGCAGATGCACAGGATGGTAAAGCAAGAAAATGCCCACTTTCTTAAAGTTATCTAGAGAGGTTAGGCCCTAGGACCATAGCGAGGTAGGGCCTTTTAAGTGGAAACTGTAAAGATAACCTAGCTACAATTTCGTGGTACTGCTTTTTAATTGAACAGACACTACAAGAAACAACGTTAGAATACACTTGGGTCTGTTCATTTATTTAACCTTTTGCATTTCAGAACTGCTTCGGAATTATTTTAAAGCATCTGAATGTGAAGAAAACACTATTCATTTTAACATCCAGATACATGATTGTTTCAAACAAATCCATAAACAAACAAATAAGCATTTTCAAACATGCAATTTAAAAATCAACTTCACTAAAAGATGTATTTTTAAATTGTGAGTTCAGGGACTCACAACTCCAAATCTGTACCTCTTCCCAATTGGAAGTTACACTTGTAACAGGTTACAAAGCAGCTCCAATAATACCCTATAGGAGAGCTGGTCCGTTTGATAGTGAAATACTGCTAATTTCGTTTTTCACTATCAGGACATGTAAAACACACCAGTACATGTCCTACCTTTCACATAAACTGCACCCTGCCCATGGGGCTACCATGGGCTTATCTTAGGGGTCCTGTACATGTAGTAAAAAAGAATACATTGCCCCACATATCTTGGCTGCAGACAATTTCCTATTGGTCGGAGATTTTCATTATCATGCCAAGCTAAAATCTGACCCAGACACAGTGCGGATAATCAGGACCTAAATGCACTAGGTCTATTCCAAAAGGTGAAAGGACCCATGCACACCGTAGAGCACACCATGCATCCTTTACTAATGAATTAAACACTAGGGTAAACCCCCCTTTCCCACTGGTCTGGTCGGACCATAGTGTAATTAAATTCTACTTACAGGCAGAAATCCCCCTGGAAAGTAAGATCTTAGCTAAAAAACAAAAACAAAAAAACAAGTAGGCCTTGGAGAAAAATCGACCTAGCCTCCTTCACCTCAAATTTCAGTCCCCCTACACTAAATAGATATAATAGTCCAGATGCCACCCTTGACGCCTTTGAAAAGTCAATTTCACAAGCCTTAAACAAAACAGCACAGTTCTCAAAAATCAATAACAAAGCAAAGCACAAGAGTGGGGTTGCCCCATGGTTCACAGTCTCTTTGAAACTAGAAAAGACAGCATGTATGAAAGAAGTGTGTAAATAGAGAGCATCAAAAACAAATGATGACAGACCATCCTACAAAAGGACCCACAGACCTTATCTAGACAGCATTAAGGATGTTGAGAAATCTCACATCCTCAACAGAATTGCTAAAGCAGCCAACTCACATAAGGAACAATAAAGAATCCTAAAGGTGTTCACTAATCCTATATCCTGTCAGGCATCAATTCCAGCATCATAGGATCTAGTAGAAAAGCTGTCCCTCTTTTGCGAGGAAAAAATAATAAATCTATAACACCTTTTTTAGGAATTATGCAGAAGAAAAGGATGTTGTGTGCACTAGGACGGAAATCACCCACACAGTATTGTTAAAGGAGTTCACCACGGTAACCCAAGAAGATGTTAGGACCATAGTGTAAACAGGGTCAGATCAGGATCCCCGGAGGATCCAGCCCCCCCACCCCCACCCCGCATTATGTCCACAATTACTCATGCATTACTGAGCAGTCTTACCAACCTACTTAACATGTCACAAAATATGGAAGCGGTTTCAGCAAAATGGAAAGAAGTAAGGATTAAACCAATCCTTAAAAATCCAAGGGCAGACACAAATGATTTAGGAAATTTCAGACCAATCTCTTTACTCCCTTACTTTGGGAAGGTAATGGAAACACTGGTGAATACACAACTTACAAATGTTGAACCCCTCTCAAGCATGTTTCCGGGCAGGACATATTACGAAACAACATTAGTTGAATAATTTGATAACATAAGACTTTCCCTAGACGTGGAACACTCCGCAAAATTTATCAGCCGCCTTTGATACCATCTCCCATGTAATCCTAACAAAAGGTTAGAAGAGATTGGTGTCGGAGGGAGAGCCCTCAGCTGGCTATAGAACTTCCTGAAGGGAGGGACGCTCTATACAACTAGAGTTGTATGTATCTCGTACCATATCCGTTGACAAGGGAGTCCCTCAGGGTTCGGCGTTGAGCCCCACTGCTTTCAATGTATATGTCACACCACTTGTAAAAGTTATAAAAACATATGGTTTTGTAGTCATCTCATAAGCAGATACCATACAGCTGGTAACCATGGGATCCAAGCCTGCAGATACTAAAACAAGATTTAGAGACTGCATGAATTATATCACCAACTGCTTACAACTTAATGCAAGTAAAACAGCGGTGGTACTGTTTGGGAAAGCGCACGAATCCTGGTCGAACGACTGGTGGCCTACAAGTCTTGGTCCGAGTCCCATCCCAAAAGCAACAGTAAGGACTTTGGGAATATTAGTAGACAACAAACTGTCAATAAAGGACTATAATCTCAGGAACCTGCTTTGGCATCATGCCCACCCTAGGGAAAATATTCCAATGGATTTCACTAGGATCAAGAAAATCCCTAGTGCAGGCACGTGTTATCAGTCGCCTGGACTATGGAAATGCCTTAATGGGTTCCATGAATGAAGAACTATATACCATGCTCCAGGTGGTATAAAACATCGCAGCACGGCTAGTACTTCATCTCCTCCTCTCCCCCCGTTCACCATCTGGCCTCATCTTTGAAAAGCTACACTGGCTACCAAAAAGGAAACAAACATGTATCAAACTCCTCTGCCTGACACACAAATCTCTATATGGAAATGGTCCCAGGAAGTTAGAGAAAAATTAATTGGCATGCGGCAATAAGGAATCTACGGTCCGGTGTAAAACATCTGTTGCTTCCCTTACGGCCAGTACGGACAGAAATTACAACAGATCATTTTCATACCTAGCCCCCAATCCTGGTTTCGGCTCCCTATACAACTCCGGGCCTGTACCGACCACAGACCATTAAAAAAAGGTCTAAAAACCTGGATGTTCTAATTAATATCAATGTCAATATCTGCTGTAACTCTCGCAGCAGCACCATGAGACCCTCCCAGGGTGATGTGCTCCGCTTAACAAGACTCAATAAATAATAATAATGACCAGGAAGGTTAGTGTAGAATTTAAGTGAAGACTCCAGATGCAGGTTTCTGATACAGATGAATGAAGTTTATTGTAGAGATAAAAGAGATCCCATCCACCATGTTCAATCAGTCAGGTACAACTGACTTCTCCCCACACTAGTAAGTTCCATTGCCATGGAGCTACTCCAACAATAACAACTCTACTGTACATTTCTCTTAAAGTGGTACAACAGGTATTTACAACGTGCATTCATAAACATGAACATTACTACACATCTTCCTCTTCCTAAAAAAAACATTACGTGAGAAACGAAACTTAAACCTTAACATAATCATTGAGTTTTAAAGGAGGCTTTACAATCCTCTTACTCTTTCCTCTCACAGGCATAGAAACAGAGTTATCACCTGACGCTAAATTGGTCTCACCTATATTCTTGTTTTCTCCGGCTTTTCTTACCACAACTACTCTATTTAGATTCCAGACCCTAGAGTCTTCAGTCTTGATGGCATTGGAAAAAACTTTTTTAACTTTGTGAGCAACTTTAAACATTTCAGAAGACTGCCGTCCTGAAGGCGCCCTAATCATCACAAAGTCACCTACATTAACAACAGTCCTTTTTACAGCCTTCTTGTTATCAAATCACCTTTTGCGATCAACAATTTTGTCTGCCTCCCGCTTTTTCCATGATTCAGGGCAAAGCTCAACTCCGTCACTCTTTCCTACCTTTTCATTAACCCAGAAAGGCGTGACGAGAGTATTAGGATACCTCTTTTTTAGAAGTAAGAAAGGTGTATTTCCCGTGGTCGCATGAGGCGTAACTCTATACATTTCTACCACTTTTTGTACCCCCTCCTTCCAATCTAATTTGTTCTGTTTGGACATAGAGATTGACTCTTTAAGAACTCGAACAAACCTTTCCACCATTCCGTTACTCTCAGGATGGTACAGAGAGCAGCGTTTATGTTTAATGGCACACATCTCTAGAAAGTCCCCCATCTCTTTAGAAACAAATTGCACTCCATTATCTGTGAGGAGGTAACCCGGGAGCCCTTCTCTAGTGAACACTTCCTTTAAGAAGGCTATTACATGTTTGGAGTCAATGCTTCTCGTGATTTTTATTTCAGGCCAGCGTGAAAATAAATCAATTAGGACAAACACATAGACCTCACCCTCATAACATTTGACAGGACCCAAAATATCAAGAGCTAGTTCCTGCCACGGTGCATTCGGTCTATCCCTTATAACCATAGGTTGTACCCTTGGTTTTAAACATTTCTCACTTAACGTACACGGGATGCATTCTCGCACTAGTCTCTCAATATCTAGGTCCATGCCAGCCCACCAATAGTTGAGCCTAATGCTCTCTTTGGTTTTTGAGATGCCTTGGTGCCCTTGATGAGCTAAGGAAATTAGCTCTTCACGCAGACATTTGGGGGGAATCAATCTAGTGCCACGGAATACAAATCCGTCAGATATGGATAACTCATCCCTCACATTCCAATATTTCTCCGAGACACCATGATTTTTCTTGTCCCAACCATTATTAATAAAGGAGGACAACTCCATAAGTTCTCTGTCCACTTTACTCTCCTCTCTCCATTTATCCTCTTTAATGCTACCACACTCTATGGCACACACCCATTCCAACTCCTCTTTTTCTTCTAGATCATCCTGTTTAGCCAACCTTGACAGCATAATTGCGCACTCCTGGTAAATATTCTACCTTGAAATTGTATCAACAATCCATCTAGAAATTCTGCTGGAAATAGCGTTGGTTCCTTTACTATTAACAACTTTAACCAAAGGCTTGTGGTCAGTGCGAACCACACACTCAATACCCCACAAAAAATTCTTTAATTTCTTCATTGCCCAATGAACAGCTAACACCTCTTTCTCTATCACAGAGTACCGGGTTTCGGCTCCTCTTAGACTCCTTGATAGAAAAAGAATGACCTCAGTTTTGCCCCCACTTTCTTGTTGTAGCACAGCACCCAAACCTTTCATGCTAGCGTCTGTTACCAATACAGATTTGGCTGCAGGATCAAAACTTCCTAATCTGGGAGTCTTTTTAAGATATTCCTTAATCCTTATAAATTCTGCTTCACATTCCTTGCTCCAATCAAATTCCACCCCTTTACAAAGAAGGGTGCGCATGTGAACACACTTTTCAGCAAACCCCTTAACAAATTTGCTATAGTACTCAGCCATTCCTAAAAATTTCATGAGGTCCTCTCTATTCTTCGGTGAGTCTAAATTTTCTATGGATTTGACTAAGTCCTTCTTAGGTTGTATTCCCTTGCCCGATATGGTGTGTCCCAAATAATCGATAGATGATTTCTTGAACTTGCATTTATCTATCCTGACAGTGAAATTATGTAAATTAAATCTCTGCAACACCTCTTTAACTCTCATATCATGTTCCACTTCATCCTTCCCAAAAATTAGGACATCATCCTGGTAAATTTTGACTCCTCTCTGATCTTTTAGAACCCGCTCCAGAGCTCTCTGAAAGACCGAGGCCGTGGAGACAAGCCCAAAAGGTAGTCGCCTGAATCTGAATGTTCCAAATGGAGTGATAAAAGAGGTGTAGTCCTTAGACCTCTCCTCTAACTTAATTTGGTGGTAAGCCGACTTGAGGTCGACTGTGGAGAATACTTTTGCTCCTTTCAGTAACATGAGCATATCAGCAATCTTGGGAAGGGGATATCTGTCAACGATCACCTGTTTATTAAGTTCTCCAAGGTCGATGCATAAACGGAGACTTCCGTCCGATTTTCGGGCAGCCACTACCGGAGCCAACCATTGAGTTCCCTCTACCTCTTCTATAATACCTTCAGATTTTAACTTCTCTAATTGGTTTTTCATCTCTTCTCTGACAGACAAAGGAACACCCCGCACCTTGCTTGTAAAAGGAACAGCTCCAGGTCTTAATCTAATTTTATGCATGTAATCACTCAGACAACCTAATTCATCCTTGAAAACATTCGGAAAGGACTTTTTCAAATTCAATTCATAATCATCACCGGCCACTTGTAAATCAACTTTGTTAACGTTGAAATTGTCTTTTAATAAAATGGGCGGATCACTATTAGGATCCAGCATTACCCCAAGGTCTTTTTGATGTAGCCAACTCAACAAGCTATCCCCTTTGTGCGAAACGTATACCTTCCCAGATATGTACCTCCCTTTGTATTCTATAAGACCATTGAAGTAACCCATTAATTTTATTGGCTCTCCACCATACGAATATGGATTTATGTCCGGTTTCAACAGTTTTGTCTTGCCCAACAAATGATGTTCATAAAATTTTTTGGACACAATCGTGATTTTCGCACCTGAATCAAAACAAAACATAAACATGAACATTACTACAGTTAGGGCCTTGCAAGTGGTTGCACTTGACGGGTCGATATGACAGTTTAAAAGTTCCCACTCAGACACTGCAGTGGAGGTCTGAGACATGTTTGCAGAGCTACTCATGCGGGGGGGCACAATCAGTGCTGCAAGCCCACTAGTAGCATTTGAATTGCAGGCCCTGTACACACCTCGTGCACTTTACTAGGGACTTATTAGGGACTTATTAGTAAATCAAATCTGCCAATCATGGAGAACCAATCACAATCTCAATTTAGACAGGGAGCATATGCACTGAAAATCAGTGGTAAAGTGCCTGGAGTCCTAAAGCCAACAAAAAAGCTAAAAATAATAGGAGGAAGAAGGCAAAAAGTTTGGGGATAACCCTGCAAAAGGGCCAGGTACAACAGTATAGTTTTGTAACATGGCAATCAGCCCTGTTTGTTTGTTTAATATTTTTTATTGAAAAATAGAAGAAAAAAAAGTAAACATAGTAAATGTATAACAATAAAAATTAAGATTACATGTTAGTAAGATTACCGAAAAATATGAAAAAATATTATTAAAAGTCTAAGATTATGGATCAGGAATATATTTTTTATAGAGAGAGAAAAAAAAGGTGGAAATGAGGGGAAGAGGGAAAATGAAAAAAAAACAAGAGGAAGGGTAAATGAAGATGAAAAATAAAGAAAGGAGAAAGGAAATGGTTTAGAGAGCTAAGTAGAAAGAAGACCAAAATGGTAAATAAGGTAAAGTTGAATGAGAAGAGAGATAGGTGACAGACCCTGAGAGCGAGAACCCAGAGTGTGACTGCCTCAGAGCGAGAAGAGCGATAGGTGAAAGTGCCTCAGAGCAAGAACCCAGAGGGTGACAGAGCCTCAAAGCGAGAACCCAGAGGGCAACAGTGCCTCAATGAGAGAACCAGAGGGTTACAGAGCCTGAGAGCGAGAACCCGGAGGGTGATAGTGCCTCAGAGCGAGAAGAGATTTAGGTGACAGTGCCACAGTCAAGGAGGATAGTGTGGAGCCTCTTAGTCTGGCATGTCTCTGTACCAACTCCTTCTTCACTCAATTTCCCCCTATTTCTTTAGAGAAATCTCTTGAAATCATGAACTCTTTGAAGTCGGGTTCCCCATCGGACCCCTGCCCAGCAAAAACAATGTCTGCCATCACAGAGATCCTAAACCCAGCCGTCAATGCAGTTCTGAATTTGTCACTACAAGAGGGGCTGGTCCATATCTACTGGAAAATGGACAAAATGATTCCCCTCCTGAAGAAACCCTCTACAGACCCGCCAGTAGCCTCAAACTACAGGCGTATTTCATTACTGCCCTTCTTTTCTAAAGCTCTTGAAAATTGTTAATTTCCAACTGACAGAATACATGGAGGCTGTCATGAGCGCATACGGCGAGCGCATGCTGAGTGACGAAACATTCCAGGAGCGCATGCAGTGCCTGCGTATTGAACTACATTACCCATGAGCACTCGCGCGTCACGTCGAAACATCGCGAGAAGTCGGCATAAAGGCCAATGGAGTCCGGAGAACAGCATTGGAAATTCTTCGTCCCTGGTATAGCTAGTCTCATTCCTGTTCTTGGTGTTTTGCAGAACGGTAAAGGTGCCTTGCACCAACTACTTTCCCCTGGCTTTGTTCCACCAACCTCCGTTGGAGAGCGGCTGCTCATGTGGAGGCTGGTGCACTTCCCCGATTGCTTCCTCGGCTGGTGTTACCGTCCAGCGGCGAGGGGTTTGGTTTACAGTCTTCTACCTTTTTGGGGGCACTGAGCTTATGTGTCTGCATTACCTATGACTCTACATGTAAGAGGCATTACACTAGAGGTTCTTCTGTGCCATTTACTTTGAAATACAAACGTCTGTTTTACGAGAGTAAAGCATAATGACTATCTTACCATTGCAGTAGTAACAGTTTTGGATTGCTGTTGGTTTTCATGTATGGAGGTCGGCTAAAGGTCGGGTTATAAGTAATTCTTCTGGCTCTATCTTTTAACAGGGGTTGGTATGAGTGGTAGGAGCCTTCGCTCTATCCCTGTGAAGTGCGGTGGAGTCTAGACAAGGGTAGGTTTGTGCTCCATAACATAGTATAGGTTATTACAGTTGCTTCTGGCTACTAGGAGTGTGTATATGTTCTCTTATTTTTTTTTTTCCTGCAGTTATAACCTTCCGGTCTATCCATATAGAAGGCATTCCCTTCTATCCAAGCAACAGCCATTACAAGGATGTTTTCCTTTTCTTTTCAGGTATAAGAGGTGTATCCACCCCTGGTAGGGGTTAGTCTAAGATTTTGCCTTTGTTCACATATACGTAATAAGAAGGTGTTCTCAGGCTGGTGTTCTTTTCTTTTTGTTCCCTGCTGTTCCCTCCCTTTCCTTCCCCCACTTGATCCTTCCACTGACCTTTGCCATTACAGCTTGTAAGCTTGGTTAGATCAAGAGGTGGATCATTCCTAGCTACAAACCGATCCTGAGGACCGACCATCGTTACAGAGGCCAATCATATACTCCATGATAGTCAGTCTGGTTTCAGACCCCATCTGAGCACTGAAACTGCCCTATTGGAAGTCTCTGAAACCATAAAAGACCAACTAGAAAGAGGGGGCAGGGCTGTCCTAATATTATTGGATCTGTCTGCTGCTTTCGATACCGTGCCCCACGACCGGCTCCTACAAAGCCTGTCAGACTGTGGCATAGTGGGCACGGTACTTAAGTGGTTCACCTCTTTTCTGAACGATCGCCTCCAGGAAATTTGGTCTCCCTCCCGCCCCCCCCCCCTTTGCGGCTCCCATCCCGCCCATGAAGGTGGGGGTCCCCCAGGGGTCTATCCTGAGCCCATCATTATTTAACATTTATATGGCTCCTCTTGCACTTCTAGCTGAGTCCCATGGGGCCAAGATAGTATCATATGCAGATGATACTCAATTTTTGTTTACGTGTGACAAAGGCTCTGGTTTTAGAGGCGAGGAGATCAATACCTGTCTTACAGAGGTTTTCTCTTGGTTGCAGCTCAATCAACTAAAGTGCAACCCAGAAAAATCAGAAATTATCTTTTTTGGTTGCCTGCCTTGTGAATCATGGCACCAATGGTGGCCTCAGGACATGTCCCCTTCTATTGCTCCTGTCAGCAATGTGAAGAACTTTGGGGTCAAGCTAGACACTACCCTAACAATGAAAGCCCAAATCCAGACCCTGGTGGGCTCATGCTTCGGCATGTTGAAAATGCTAAAAAACTTCCTTCGCTACCGGTCGAGTACTGGAAGACAGTAGTTCAAGCCCTGATTACATCCAGGTTGGATTATGTTAATATCTTGTACCTGGGCCTCCCTGAGTATTCATTGAATCGTCTGCAGGTGGCTGAAAATGCAGTTGCTAGAGCCGTCCTTATGGTAGGGCCCAGAGCACATATGACTATCCACCTGAAGGCCTTACATTGGCTCCCGGTACGTAAGAGGATCCAATTCAAAGCGCTGGTCCTCTCTTTCCGTGCCTTTCATGGCACAGCGGCAGTGTATCTTAGGAGAAGGATCCAACCCTATGTGCCACAACAGGCCCTGAGGCCATCTGGACAGTCACTAATGCACATACCAAAGTTTGCCCGCAGTCGTTCGTTTCAAGTGCTGGCTGCCAGCTCATGGAGCGGACTGCCTCCTCATCTTAGGCAAGTTCAGGACCTGTTGACTTTCAGAAGACAGCTTAAAACCTGGCTTTTCCAGCTGTAATTCTTCTGGCGGCCGTGGCCTGTTTGTAAGCTTTGTTTCTGTTTTCCGGTGGGCCCACTGTCCGCGCCGGGACACTGTGGAGTAGCTGTGCGCTTTACAAGTACCTATTCTCATTTCAGAGCGAGAACACTGAAGGTGACAGAGCCTCAGAACGAGAACCTGGAGGATGACAGTGCCTGAGAGATAGAACCAGGAGGTTGACAGTGCTTCAGAGTGAGAACCCTGGGGGGTGACAGTGCCTCAGAGCGAGAAGAGATTTAGGTGACAGTGCCTCGGGGCGAGAACCCAGAGGGTGACAGAGCCTCAGAGCGAGACGAGAGATAGGTGACAGTGCCTCAGAGCGAGAACCCAGGAGGTGACAAAGCCCTAAAGCGAAAACCAGGAGGTTGACAGTGCCTCAGAGCGAGAACCTTGTGGGTGACCGTGCCTAAGAGACAGAACTAGGAGGTTGACAGTGTCTCAGAGTGAGAACCCGGAGGGTGACAGTGCCTAAGAGCAAGAACCCAGAGAGTGACAGTGCCTCGGAGAGAGAACCCGGAGGGTGACAGTGCCTGGGAGCGAGAACCCGGAGAGTGACAGTGCCTCGGAGCGAGAACCTGGAGGGTGACAGTGCCTCAGAGCGAGAAGAGCGATCGGTGACAGTGGTGCAGTTCAGAACACAATATCTCCTCCTGCTTCCACGGACGGAACGATTCCACAGTCACACACACATTCATACATCATACGCTGGTGGGGCCCATAACACCAACATTCACTCTCAATCTATCCGTGCCTACAGAGGAGATTGGGTTTCAATTTCCCTTCCGAACTACAGCTTTATTACCCTTGGATGGAGGAGACCACATCTATTTATTTATCCTAACAATTCCTCCATCCGGAGGCCAATTGATCATTTAGTTGACTAGTGATTTGATGATAACACTTCAATTCTTATGCTAAGTATACATTTCAAGAAATAACCACCCGACACAGTTCTTCAAACAATCAATTTCTTTATCTAATTAAATTGCAGGTCAAAATCCTAACAAATGCAATAGAATCTTGTGTCATAGTTACCTATTCTGGCTAATTGTCGTTCTCCAAGTCAGAATCGGGTCCTCAGAAAATCATCAAAGAGTCTAGCGTCCCGTCCTCTGCTGTCAGCGTCATGAATAGCATTGATCAGGGTACGTCTTCAGCTCGTTGGGTGGTAACCTCCTTTTCCCGCTCTGGACTACTAATATTTATACTGAAATTTACATGTAATAGAAACATTTCATAATTTCTAGGCTTTTCATTGGCTGAATTCAGCCCCGTCCCAATATTTTAAGCAACAATTTACAAATTCACATACGGATGATGTATTAAACTAGGCGTATGGGAAAATCGTTCCCAGGTCAGGAAAGTATCAGTCTATTGTGGAAAGGTGGCTTTTGGTTCCCAGATGGCAACATTTCTTCCATGTTCAGGGACATTGGCATCTCGCCCAGAGTAGTCTTCATGGACCTGGTACAGGGGTTCAAGGAGAGGTTTCTACGTAGTCAGTGCAGACGCCTTCCTCTGCTGTCAATTGCATGAAGTCATGTACTTTAGTGTGGATTCAGTTGGCGGCCATCTTTTAGCAGGCCGAAATAGTCAACTTAAGTGTTAGACGGACCGGGAGGGTCGGCCGAGGACAAGGGGAGAGGTCTCCGGGGAGAGCCGTCTCCAGCGATCGTACAGACGAATAACTTCCCCCCCACAGATGTACACCACACAAGGATAGGCTTTAACGTTCTTTATAAGCAGATTCTTAAGGTACGATGGAATGGTACAAGGAGGTCTGGACTCAGGGGTCCCCTCGATTCTAGTCTCTGGGTTTGTGAAAGGGGGTAGCGGGACAGTCTGGTTACCAATCTGGTAGATGCGATGATGGATAGCTCACAATCCTCGAGCTCGGTGTTCTAGCTTGGACGGGCCGCGGCAGCAGGTCCCGGTGAAGGTGGTCGTTACACGGTCCGCGGCGGCGCCAGCAGGTCCCGATGAAGGTGGTCGTTACACGGTCCGCGGCAGCGCCAGCAGGTCCCGATGAAGGTGGTCGTTACACGATCCGCGGCAGCGCCAGCAGGTCCCAATGAAGATGGTGGTTACAACGGTCCGCGGCAGCGCCAGCAGGTCCCGACGAGGATGGAGGACTCAGAAGGCCGCGGCAGCGCCAGCAGGCAGGATGATAGTTCACAAGGCAGGGCTACGGCAGCGCCGGTAGTCCGTCAAGGATGAGTTCTTCTCGGTGTCTCTCGACTCCAGGATACAACTGCCTCCCTGCTCTGGAGCTGCCCTATAGGTCTGGCGCCCTTTGATGTCCGGACCCTCGCACTTGGAGGTCGGGGGGTCCGGGATGAGGGAGTCCAGACACCCAGCAGGGGGTGGAGCCAGCGCCCGGGGGAGCTGGAGGGCGATCGGCACCTGGCGGGGGAGAGCCATTGACACTCCTTTCTCCCATCGACCTGCCAAGTGGTCCGTTCACCTCCTGGGTGGATGGTGGTGCCGGGATGGCGGGGCCTGGCCAGGCCCAGGGTTAGGGTCGAGCTGAGGCCACGCGGCCTCGTGGTGCAGTGTCCAAGATGGCGGCTGGTCCGGACGGGGGAGCCGGGAGTGGGTCGGCCCCATGATACATAGATGCCCGAGGGCAGGAGTTCCGTCTGGAGACGGGTTGCGGGTTGGTCCTGTGGGTCATACCTGGAGGGCCGGGGCTTGGGCCGTGTCATGCGGGGAGGGAGCAAGCCCTTCATGTGGCCTGTCCAACATGCGTCCCCCCCAGCTGAAGGCGGGGAGAGTCACCCATCCTCTTGGGGACTTTCCTCGTCGAGGCGGAAAAAGCGTGACAGGCCATCTGCGTTGGCGTGGTCTTGGCCCGGCCGATGTTCCACAGTGAAGTCCATCCCCTGCAGGGAGATGGACCAGCGCAATAGTTTGGGGTTTTCCCCCCGCATCTGCATTAGCCACTGCAGGGGTCGATGATCTGTCTGCACCCGGAAGTGGGTACCGAAGAGATAGGGCCGGAGCTTTTTGAGGGCCCACACCACTGCGAAGGCCTCCCTCTCGATTGTGCTCCAGCGCTGTTCTCGGGCCAGGAGGCGTCTGCTAATGAAGGCCACCGGGTGGTCCAGTCCCTCGGGGTTCAGCTGGGAGAGGACCGCCCCGATGCCATGGTCGGAGGCATCCGTTTGCACAATGAATTCCCGACTGTAATCGGGGGCCTGGAGCACAGGGGCAGTGCACAGGGCGGCTTTCAGCTTCTCGAAGGCCGCTTGACAGTCGGGGGTCCAGTTAACCTTCTTCGGTTGGTTTTTGGAGGTGAGTCCCGTGAGGGGCCCCACAATGCTGCCATAGTCCCTCACGAACCGCCGGTAGTAGCCGGTGAGCCCCAAGAAGGCTCGGACCTCGGTCTGCGTGACTGGGGGCTGCCAGGACTGGATGGCAGCGATTTTGAGTTGCAGAGGGGCCACCAGACCGCTTCCCACCTGGTGTCCGAGGTAGGTCACGGATCCCTGACCAATTTGGCACTTGCCGGCCTTGATTGTGAGGCCGGCCCACTGGAGGGCCTGCAGGACCTCTCGGAGGTGGTGGAGGTGGTCGGACCAGTGGCGGCTGTACACAGCGATATCGTCCAGGTAGGCGGCGCTGAACTCCTCGAGCCCCGCCAAGACCTGGTTCACTAGTCGCTGAAAAGTAGCTGGGGCATTCTTCATGCCGAAGGGCATGACCTTGAAGTGGTAGTGGCCATCGGGGGTAGAGAAGGCGGAACGTTCTTGGGCCCGGGGTGTGAGGCCGATCTGCCAGTAGCCCGCTGTCAGGTCGAAGATGCTGAGGTAGCGGGCAGCCCCCATGCGGTCGATCAACTCATCCGCTCGGGGGATGGGATGGGCGTCGGTCCTGGTGACAGCATTCAAGCCCCGATAGTCGATGCAGAATCGGAGTTCAGGAGTGGTGCCGGGGGCAGCAGCTTTGGGGACTAGCACGACCGGGCTGGCCCAGGGGCTATCCGAGGGCTCGATGACCCCGAGCGTGAGCATCTTGGATACTTCTTCTTGGATGCAGGCCCGTACCCGATCTGGTACGCGATAGGCCCGGTGTCTGACAGGGGGACTGTCCCCAGTGTCCACGTCGTGCAAGCACCAGGGGGTGACCCCTGGGGTAAGGGAAAACAAGGTAGAAAACTGTAGCAGGAGGTCCCGGCAGCCTTGGCGCTGCTCTGGGGTGAGGGCATCGGAAAGCCGGACCCCGTCCACGGAACCATCTTTCTCCTGAGTCGTCAGGAGATCCGGGAGAGGCTCGGAGTCTTCTTCTGCTCCACTGTCTGTAGCCATCAGGAGGCTGAGCTCTGAGCGCACAAAGTGGGGCTTGAGTCTGTTGGTGTGGAGGACCCGGAGGGGGTTCCGGGGAGATTCCATATCGATGAGATAGGTGACGGGACTCTTGCGTTCAACCACTTTGAAGGGCCCCGTCCACTTGTCCTGTAAGGCACATGGTTCGGTGGGGGACATCACCCACACTTGCTGGCCAGGTTCAAATTCGATGGAGGAGGCATTTCGGTCGTACCATTTTTTCATGTCCTCCTGACTGGCCTCAAGGTTTGCCTTGGCCATTTCCCTGAACCGCCGGGTCTGGTTGCGTAGTGTCAGGAGGTACTTGAAGACGTCTGGAGGGGTCTTTAGGGGGGCCATCTCCCAACCTTCTTTGACTAGGCTGAGGGGCCCTCGCACAGGGTGCCCGTACAAGAGTTCGAACGGGCTAAAGCCGAGGGGCTTCTGGGGAACTTCCCGATAGGCGAAGAGGAGGCACGGAAGTAGTACATCCCACTGGCGACGGAGGGGCTCTTCCAACCCCCCAATCATTCCTTTGAGCGTGCGGTTGAACCGCTCGACTAGTCCGTTTCCTTGAGGGTGATAGGGGGTCGTGAATCGGTAGGTGACCCCGCACTGTTGCCAGAGGGACTTCATATATTTCGAGATAAAGTTTGTGCCTCTGTCGCTGACGACTTCGCGGGGGAAGCCCACCCGGGAGAAGATCCCCATTAAGGCCCGGCCGACCACCGGGGCTGTTACAGTTCGCAGGGGCACAGCCTCGGGGTAGCGGGTGGCGTGGTCCACCAGTACCAGGATGAACCGATGTCCTTGTGCTGTACGGGGGTCCAGGGGCCCCACAATGTCTATTCCCACCCTCTCGAACGGGGTGGTGACAACTGGGAAGGGCTGCAGAGGGGCTTTGAGTTTGCGGCCGCTCTTCCCGCTGGCCTGGCACGTGGGGCAGGACCGGCAGTGGTTGAGGACGTCGTTTCTCATCTTCGGCCAGAAAAAGTGTGTCACCAGGCGACTGTAGGTTTTGTCCTGGCCCAGGTGTCCAGCCAGAGGGACATCGTGGGCCAAATTTAGCAGGAAGTCTCTAAAACGGAGGGGCACGACCAACACTCGACTGGCCCCTAACTCCGCGATTCTCTGTTCACTGTATAGTAGGTCGTTGTCCCAATAGATCCAATGGGCTCCGGTGGTGTCCCCTGCGCTCTGGGCGAGGGCTTGCTGGCAGAGTCCCTCGAGGGAGGGACAGGTCTTTTGCTCTTGACGGAACTGTTCCTGGGTGGGCCCCCCTTCTTGACGCCACTGAGCCAGGTCGGGAAGGTCCCTGGGCTGGGCGGCCCCTTCGGGGGTTTGCTCTGGGGGGGTCGGTATAGTCGGTGTCCTCTACTGGAGCGATCGGGGGAGGAGGTGCTGGCCATTCTGATTCTTCTGGTCGGGGGATGGTACGGGCGGCCATGGACCGGGTGGTTACGCACGCCCAGTCCGGGAGGCCCAACATCCCCAAATGCTCTCTTCTTTCGACGGCGGCCCACGGGGAACTCTCAAGATCATTCCCCAGGAGACAGTCCACGGGGGCATCATCCCGGACCGTCACCTTCAACATGCCGGAGACTCCTCCCCATTCGAAGGGGACGCAGGCCATCCGACATAGACTTTCTGAATTGTCGGCCGAACGGACGGGGCAGAGAATGTTCGGCAGGATCTGCTCTGGTTTTACCAGGTGACAGCGGACGGCCGTCACACTGGCCCCTGTGTCACGTAGTGCTTCGGCCCGGCGCCCATTAATGTTCACCCACTGGCCATATTTTCTGGTGTTGGCGGGTAGGGGAGCCCGCGGGACCATGTCTCTTCCCCCTAGGCACGCTAGAACCATGGCGGCCGGTTCCCATTCTTGTGCCTGCTCATATTCTTCTTGTTCTTCGGAGATTTGTTCTCCCCCCAGGGTGGCGGCAGCTACCTGGCGGGGTTTTGGCGTTTGGTTCTGCGGGCAGTTCGGGTCATTGGCGTAGTGGCCGACTCGCTGGCATCGGTGACACGTGACGTTGGCTCGGAACCCCGGGCGCATCGGGGGGTTGCCCCGGCCGGCCGGGGGTGGGGTGCTGGCAGCGGGAGTGGCCGGGACGGTGTCTCTCCCTCGCCCCTGGCCTCCTCCTCGGGGACGGTGCTGACCTTGGTGGTTCCGGTTCTGCTCGTGTGGCCCTCTCCGGCCCACTCGGGTGCTTTCCCACCGGTCAGCTTCGGCGGCGAGTTGCCGTGGGTCAGTCAATTTACTGTCGAGGAGGTGCTGCCTGAGCTCGACGAAGCAGTTGTTAGAGAGGTGTTCCCACACCATAAGATTAAAAAGTTGCTCGTAGGTCGTTACGTGGCTTCCCTTGATCCAACCCTCGAAGGCTCGGCTGAAATAGTTGACATATTCCACCCAAGTTGTACCCGGGATCCGGGTGCAGTCTCGAAACCTCTGGCGGTACATTTCGGGCGTGAGCCCATATCGGGTGAGGAGGGCAGCCTTCATGTGGTCATAGGATGACATCTGATGGTCTGGGAGCTGTAGCAGGGCATCACGGCCTTCGTTGACGAACCTCCCCCATAGGCCGGCTCCCCAGTCACTTCGATCGATCCGGTGGGAGGTCATGGCGATCTCATAGGCCTTGAACCACTGTTGTATGTCGTCCTCGCGGACATACTCTCGAACGACATCCTTGGGGATGTGGACTTTCTTTTCTGTCGCTCCCGGGGTGCGCGGTCGCTCGGGCACCTCCGGTTCTTTGTTCTGCTTCCGTAGGTCTATTTCTGCCAGTTTGCGCTCGTGTTCGTACGCTAATCTCTTTTCTTCGAGCTCTCTCTGCCTCTGTTTTTCTTCCCATTCTTCTCGGAGCCGTAGATGTTCTAGGTTCAGTTTTTGCTCGGCTAATTTTAATTCACCGTCCATTTTGAGTCGTGCCATTTCTAACTCATGTAGTCTGTTTTTTTCTCTTTCTTGGATCTCTTCCTGTGAGAGGCCCGTTCCTCGCTCCTCGGGAGCCGTGGCGATCCTCTCTGATGCTGCACTGTTTTGGTCTGGGGATCTGGTGACCCCGGTTTCTGCCCACGACTCAATGGCGTGCTTGAAATCGTCTTTGGTACTCAGGCCGGTGGTATCAATGCCTAGTTCCATGCAGAATTGTTTTAATTCACGATGGCTGTACTCTTCCAATTTATCCATCTGGAATTTCTCGGTGGATCCGCTCTCTTTGGTTGACATTGTGGTTTTGTCGTGGGGTGAGCTACTCTCTGTACGATTACGCATTGATTCGGATCGCGCCGCTGGCCACCAATGTTAGACGGACCGGGAGGGTCGGCCGAGGACAAGGGGAGAGGTCTCCGGGGAGAGCCGTCTCCAGCGATCGTACAGACGAATAACTTCCCCCCCACAGATGTACACCACACAAGGATAGGCTTTAACGTTCTTTATAAGCAGATTCTTAAGGTACGATGGAATGGTACAAGGAGGTCTGGACTCAGGGGTCCCCTCGATTCTAGTCTCTGGGTTTGGGAAAGGGGGTAGCGGGACAGTCTGGTTACCAATCTGGTAGATGCGATGATGGATAGCTCACAATCCTCGAGCTCGGTGTTCTAGCTTGGACGGGCCGTGGCAGCGCCAGCAGGTCCCGGTGAAGGTGATCATTAAACGGTCCGCGGCAGCGCCAGCAGGTCCCGATGAAGGTGGTCGTTACACGGTCCGCGGCAGCGCCAGCAGGTCCCAATGAAGATGGTGGTTACAACGGTCCGCGGCAGCGCCAGCAGGTCCCGACGAGGATGGAGGACTCAGAAGGCCGCGGCAGCACCAGCAGGCAGGATGATAGTTCACAAGGCAGGGCTACGGCAGCGCCGGTAGTCCGTCAAGGATGAGTTCTTCTCGGTGTCTCTCGACTCCAGGATACAACTGCCTCCCTGCTCTGGAGCTGCCCTAGTTATAGGTCTGGCGCCCTTTGATGTCCGGACCCTCGCACTTGGAGGTCGGGGGGTCCGGGATGAGGGAGTCTAGACACCCAGCAGGGGGTGGAGCCAGCGCCCGGGGGAGCTGGAGGGCGATCGGCACCTGGCGGGGGAGAGCCATTGACACTCCTTTCTCCCATCGACCTGCCAAGTGGTCCGTTCACCTCCTGGGTGGATGGTGGTGCCGGGATGGCGGGGCCTGGCCAGGCCCAGGGTTAGGGTCGAGCTGAGGCCACGCGGCCTCGTGGTGCAGTGTCCAAGATGGCGGCTGGTCCGGACGGGGGAGCCGGGAGTGGGTCGGCCCCATGATACATAGATGCCCGAGGGCAGGAGTTCCGTCTGGAGACGGGTTGCGGGTTGGTCCTGTGGGTCATACCTGGAGGGCCGGGGCTTGGGCCGTGTCATGCGGGGAGGGAGCAAGCCCTTCATGTGGCCTGTCCAACATTAAGGTAAAGAAACACAAAACGTGATTAATACATGGAAATGAATAAAACAATCTTATTCCCTTGCTAATACCCATGTGTATGCATTTATCTAGCCATATGCGACAATTAAAAGCCGTTAATGCTGGTTTAAGCGCAAAACACATTAACATTGCTTAAACTAAACATATCATTTTAATATGCGTACAAACTTAGTTCACTTATTATTTTAGCCATGCAAATGCATTCCCACGTGTATTCTCTTGGTTAATAAGGTTGATTAGTTCATCACAGCACACTGTTTTATCATTATATAAACATATATAAATGGATTGGGTATACCAAAATATTTTTATTTTACCTGCTCCAGCAATAGTGCCTCAGAGCGAGAAGAGAGATAGGTAACAGTGCCTCGGAGCGACAACCCAGGAGGTGACAAAGCCCCAAAGCGAAAACCCGGAGGGTGACAGTGCCCGACAGACAGAACCAGGAGGTTGACAGTGCCTCAGAGCGAGAAGCAGAGAGCGTGACAGTGCTTGAGAGTGAGAACCTGGAGAGTGACAGTGCCTCAGAGCGAGAACCTGGAGGGTGACAGTGCCTCTGAGCGAGAACCGGAGGGTGACAGTGCCTCAGAGCGAGAACCTGGAGGGTGACAGTGCCTCAGAGCGAGAACCTGGAGGGTGACAGTGCCTCAGAGCGAGAACCTGGAGGGTGACAGTGCCTCAGAGCGAGAACCTGGAGGGTGACAGTGCCTCAGAGCGAGAACCTGGAGGGTGACCGTGCCTCAGAGCGAGAACCTGGAGGGTGACAGTGCCTCAGAGCGAGAACCTGGAGGGTGACAGTGCCTCAGAGCGAGAACCTGGAGGGTGACAGTGCCTCAGAGCGAGAACCTGGAGGGTGACAGTGCCTCAGAGCGAGAACCTGGAGGGTGACAGTGCCTTAGAGCAAGAACCTGGAGAGTGACAGTTACTGAGAGCGGGCACCCGGAGCGTGACAGAACCTTAGAGCAAGAACCTGGAGGGTGGCACCCCCGCGCCGCACGGCCACCAGCTGCTGCGTGTGTCTTCCCCGCCTTACTGCCCGCTGCCGCAGGTGCTGCCGCGTGACCACGCCCCCTGCCTTCTAGCGGCGTGGTCCGTGACCGCCTAACCTGCCCCCGTCGTCATTTGTGTTTAGAACTGTATTTAGTGTTGCCTGTTTCCCTGTAATTTGTTTTTGCCTTCTGTATTGCCTGTTTTTTGCCCCCTGCGTCCTCCCTCCCCGCTCCCCGCTTCCCGCCACTGCCGCTAACCCCGCCCCTTTTTGCCTTCTGTACCCTCCCCGCTCCCGCCTCCCAGCTGCTCCGCCCCCCCGCACACTTGGCCATATATGGCAACCGTGCGACGCAGGTGAGTGTGACCTAGTTCTAGGACACCCCCGCGCCGCACGGCCACCAGCTGCTGCGTGTGTCTTCCCCGCCTTACTGCCCGCTGCCCTAGCTGCCGCCGCGTGACCACGCCCCCTGCCTTCTAGCGGCGTGGTCCGTGACCGCCTGACCTGCCCCCGTCGTCATTTGTGTTTAGAACTGTATTTAGTGTTGCCTGTTTCCCTGTAATTTCTTTTTGCCTTCTGTATTGCCTGTTTTTTGCCCCCTGCGTCCTCCCTCCCCGCTCCCCGCCACCGCTGCTAACCCCGCCCCTTTTTGCCTTCTGTACCCTCCCCGCTCCCGCCTCCCAGCTGCTCCGCCCCCCCGCGCACTTGGCCATATATGGCGACCGTGCGACGCAGGTGAGTGTGACCTAGTTCTAGGACACCCCCGCGCCGCACGGCCACCAGCTGCTGCGTGTGTCTTCCCCGCCTTACTGCCCGCTGCCCTAGCTGCCGCCGCGTGACCACGCCCCCTACCTTCTAGCGGCGTGGTCCGTGACCGCCTGACCTGCCCCCGTCACGCGGTCACGCACATCGGGCGCGCCGATTGTGCGCCGAAGGCGTGCCAAAGGTAAGCCCGTCTACGCCCCTCCGCGCCTGGACCGCGCCCAGTGCCAGGACCCCTGGCCCACGAGGACCCCGGCCAACCCGCCTGACATACACCGCCGCCACCCTCATCGCACTCAACACCGGCCGAATCCCAGGATGCTACCGAGCCACCCCACGACGCTCCCACGGACCCTTCAGCTGCCACGCCTGCAAGTTCACCTGCATCCGGACCTGCCCGGCACCAGCACCTGCCAAGCCGAACACCAGCAGCTACCACCTCAAGTGCATCCTGCTCAACACCCGCTCCGTCCGCAGACACGCCATCGAACTCTGGAACCTCCTAGACACCACAGCCCCTGACTTCGCCTTCCTCACGGAGACCTGGATGAACGCCTCTTCAGCGCCCGACATCGCCATCGCCATCCCAGAGGGCTACAAGATCACCCGGAGGGACCGCACCGCCAACCAGATGGGAGGAGGCATCGGCATCATCCACAGGAACACCATCCGTATCACGACTAGCACCGACAACACCCTAACCACCGCCGAACACCTGCATTTCCAGATCCACACCGACCCGAAGACCACCCTCAGAGGCACCCTGATCTACCGACCCCCGGGACCACGCACTCAATTCAGCGAGGACATTGCCGACTTCGTCAGCCCGCATGCCCTCCCCTCCGCTGACTACATCCTCCTGGGGGACCTCAACTTCCACCTGGAGAACAACAACGACCGCAACACCAGCACCCTGCTCGACAACCTCGCCAACCTTGGACTCAAGCAACTGGTGAGCACCCCCACCCACCTCGCCGGACACACACTCGACACCGTCTTCTCATCCAGCAAAGACATCGCCTTCAGCCACGCCACAGAACTCCACTGGACGGACCACAGCTGCGTCCACTTCCCCTTCGAAAGAACGACGATCCACCACCACCAGCATCAGGTTGCCCGTAGAAGCTGGAACAAGATCACCGTCGACCAGCTCGCCGCCTCCCTGAGCCAGCACCCTCCTGCCAGCTCAGCGAACCCCAGCCAGGCCGCCGACAACCTCACGAAGTGGATCAGCAACTGCGCGGACGAACTCGCCCCTCTGAGGACCCCGCCCAGCAGACCCGGCAGCAAGAAAGCCCCATGGTTCACCGACGAACTCAAGAGCTCCAAGAAGAACTGCCGAGCCCTCGAGAAAGTCTGGAGAAAGGAACCTACACCAGACAACATGACCACCCTCAAGCTCGCCACCCGGAAGCACCACCAACTGATCCGCGCCGCCAAGAAAACTGCATTCAAGGACCGGCTGGACAACAACGCACACAACTGCAAGGAACTCTTCAACATCGTGAAAGAGCCCCTTCGCAAGACCTCTGCAACTCCCTCGCCTCCTACTTCCACAACAAGATCGCGGACATACACAACAGCTTCAGCACTCAACCGATGCACGCCACGACCACAGCAACGCCGCCCACCACCACCCTCCGAACCTGGACTCCGATCAGCACCGAAGACACCGTCCGCATAATGAACTCCGTCCACTCCGGTTCTCCGACCGACCCCTGCCCTCACCACGTCTTCAACAAGGCCGACGCTGTCATCGCACCCCACCTGCGGGACATTATCAACACCTCCTTCAACACCGCCACCTTCCCCGAGAGCTGGAAGCACGCCGAACTCAGCGCTCTACTCAAGAAACCTACAGCAGACCCCACCGAACTCAAGAATTACCGCCCCATCTCGCTACTCCCGTTTCCAGCCAAAGTCATCGAGAAGACCGTCAACAAACAGCTGGCCGCCTTCCTCGAGACGAACGGATCCCTCGACCCCTCACAGTCCGGCTTCCGAGCCAACCACAGCACCGAGACCGCCCTCATCGCCGCCACCGACGACATCCGAGCCCTGATGGACAACGGAGAAACAGCGGCCCTCATCCTCTTAGACCTCTCCGCGGCCTTCGACACTGTCTGCCACCGCACCCTAGTGCAGCGCCTCAGCAATGTCGGAATCCAGGAGAAGGCACTGGAATGGATCGTCTCCTTCCTCGACGGAAGAACACAGAGAGTCCGCCTACCACCGTACAAGTCAGAGGCCACCGAAGTCATCTGCGGCGTCCCTCAAGGATCCTCGCTGAGCCCTACCCTCTTCAACGTCTACATGAGCCCCCTCGCGGCCATCGCACGCCAACACAACCTCAACATAATCTCCTACGCCGACGACACCCAGCTGATCCTCTCCCTGACCAACGACCCCGCCACCGCCAGAGCCAACCTGCACGAAGGGATGAAGGATGTAGCCGAGTGGATGACGACCAGCCGCCTGAAACTGAACTCAGACAAGACGGAGGTCCTCATCCTGGGCTCCTCGCCCACCGCCTGGGACGACTCCTGGTGGCCCCCCGCCCTGGGCACCGCACCCAAACCGACGAACCACGCACGCAACCTGGGCTTCATCCTGGACTCCTCCCTCTCCATGACCAGACAAGTCAACGCCGTCTCCTCGTCGTGCTTCAACATCCTGCGCATGCTACGGAAGATCTTCTGGTGGATCCCCACGGAGACCAGGAAGACCGTCACCCAGGCCCTCGTCACCAGCCGACTGGACTACGGCAACGCCCTCTACGCCGGAACCACCGCCAAGCTCCAGAAGAGACTCCAGTGGATCCAGAACACCTCAGCCAGACTCATCCTCGACATCCCACGAAACAGCCACATCTCCGGACACCTGAGAGACCTGCATTGGCTCCCCGTCAACAAAAGAATCACCTTCCGTCTCCTCACCCACGCACACAAAGCCCTACACGATCAAGGCCCGAGCTACCTCAACAACCGAATCAACTTCTACGCTCCCAAACGCCACCTCCGATCAGCCAGCCACGCCCTCGCCGCCGTCCCACGCATCCGTAGAGCGACAACAGGAGGAAGGTCCTTCTCCTACCTGGCCGCCAAGACCTGGAACTCCCTCCCGGCCGACCTGCGCCTGACCCAAGACCACCTCTCCTTCAGGAAGAATCTCAAGACCTGGCTGTTCGAGCAGTAACGGCACCCCCCCCCCCCCCCTTAGCGCCTTGAGACCCTACGGGTGAGTAGTGCGCTCTATAAATGTCTTTGATTGATTGATTGATTGATTGATTGATTGATTGATTGATTGATTGATTGATTGGCAGATTCTCAGAGCGAGAGCCAGAAGGGTGACAGGGTCTCAGAGCGAGAACCCAGAGGGTGAAAGTGCCTGAGGGAGAACCCTGAGGGTGACAGTTCCTGAGACATCCTGGGATCTTCGAGTCACAGTGGTAATAGTATCTGAGACACCCAAAGAATTCATAAAGACACTGCCAAAACAGGGGACTGTGCGTGAGGATGAGTGGCCATAGGTGCATCCTTTGCCTATGGAAAGCAAACATCACCCCTTTCCCCCTGGAAGCTGCAGCCTCCATGGACTCTCTATACTGGGGGTACTCTCCCACGCTAGCACTGACGGCGGGGCTCCAGGTACAGGGCTGTTGGTGGTAGGTTTATTACCAGAGCTTAGGAGGACAAGATGCCCAATCACGGCTCTCCTCACAGACCGCACAGCATATGTTTGCGACCACCAGTGATGGGGAAGAGACACCCAACCACAGCTCTCCTCACAGACCGCACACCTTATGTTACTGTTACTTATCAGCAGTGTGGGGAGCAGGGCATCTCACCACAGCTCTCCTCACAGACCGCACAGCTCTCCTCACAGACTGCACAGCTGCTGTTACGGTCTGTTTTCAGCAGTGATTGGAGAGGGCATCTAACCACATCTCTCTTCACAGACCGCACAGGTCCTGTTACTGATCAGCAATGTGGGGAGCAGGGCATCTTACCACAGCTCCCCTGAGAGACGGCGCAGCTCATGTTACGGTTTGTCACAACTAGTGATGGGAGGCGGGCATCTAACCACATCTCTCTTCACAGACCGCACAGATCCCGTTACTGATCAGCAGTGTGGGGAGCAGGGCATCTTACCACAGCTCCCCTGAGAGACGGCGCAGCTCATGTTACGGTTTGTCACAACTAGTGATGGGAGGCGGGCATCTAACCACAGCTCTCCTCACAAACCGCACAGCTCCCCTGAGAGACGGCGCAGCTCATGTTACTGTTAGTTTCCAGCAGTGATGAGGGAGGGTAGTGGCGTAACGAAACTTGAGGGGGGCCCCCCTGCAAAGCACAATGAGGGTCCCCCCCCCCGCAGCGGCCCAGCCCACCACCTACCACCTTGCCCCACCGACAAAAATAAGCAGTCACCTAAAGCTGTATAATCAGCACTTCTCTGTGCATACTTCGAACATCAAATATAAATAGAATGCACTTTAATTGTTCTAGGGCTGCCTGAATTCTGAGATCCATGACTAATAATTAAAGGGAACAAAGATAGAAAAGTCACATTACAAATTAATACATACTGTTTTATTTATAACCCTATTTAGTGCCAAGCCTAGGTCTTTCCAGGCTCTTTAAACACATGGCTTGCATTTTTCGTTTGGCAACCCTACTTTATATTCCCTTGCATGAAATGTATTCTCACACTACAGCAGTAAATATCAATTTCAAATGCAAGGAATAGGCAGAGTGGGGGCCCAGGGGGTACTGGAACCAGAAAACAACTAAGCCTGTGTAGCCACCAGTTTACAAAGGTATGTAAATACGCAAATGGTCTCTGGCCTCGAGGCAGTTGCCTTCAATAACCCTTGTTTCTGGGCCTCAAAGCTCAGGTCACCTGCACCACCAGCATGCGGCACGCACCATTTAATTTATGAAGTAGGACTGTTATGAGGCAACTCACTGGTGCAACCAATGCCAGCGAGAGTGTGTAGTGCTGCTTGTGTGCTACAGCGCTGATGGGCCCCTGGAGGCTGGAAAACGGGGGCTGCTGGTGGCATAGCTGCCAAGGTTTCAGATTGCCATGTGTGACATTCTCATAATTTCAGTGTAATTATGAGTGACATTTCAAGGACTACGAGTGACACTTTCTTGCGAGCAAAATTAAGCAATGAAGACGATCAACATATAAATATCAGAAATAACACCAAAAAGACCGTTCCGGTAGAAACACGTCAGTCTTTTCAATAAACTTTTGAATAAACTACTACGGCAACTATATCTCGGAGTGCGAGCTTTCCTCTGTGTGTGACCACGATGCAGGGCTGTTTGCATTTTTATAGTGGGACATGCTCCCACTGCTGTGCACCAACCATGACAGGTGGATGCGATCAGAAGACTGTAGTCCTTTCATATATACATATTTATAGCCTCTCTTTCATGCATCCATCAATCATTATATCCATGGATCAATCCACACATTATTTAAACTATTCATCCTTCACTCTTCCCAATCTATCTATTATTCACCCTTCAATTCATTCACCCTTTCACCTATTGATCTTTCACTCTTCCATCCATCATTTCAACATTCCCTCTGTCAATTCTTCCACTACTCTATTAATTCTTTCATCATTCCATTCACCCTTCCATCCTGCCTTTTCTCCCTTATTTCCTTTCATGTTTTTTTCCTTCCAGTCTTTCTGTCTTTCCTTTATATACCATCTGCTATTTCACATCCTTACCTTTTCTTTCGCTCATAATCACTTTTTCCATTTGTCCCTTTATCAAGGTGTTTCCCCTAATTTCTCTCTCTATTTCCTTGCTCCATGCCAGCCTACCACCTACACCCCTCCCTCAGGATATTGCCTGACAGTATTATTCATGTGCACCTTGTATGCAGGGCTGAGAGAAGAGGCCTAGAAACACAGGAGTAGATGGTTAGTCAGAGGGGATGTAGGGCGGGGCAGGAATGCTAGCACAAAGGGATTTTAGGGTTTCAGAATGACAGCCATAGTGAAATTGCTAACTGGACCCCTAGTTTATAAGATTAACTAAAATGTACAAGTCACTTTTATTTGCCAGTTAAATATAGGCTGGAAAACTTATTGCAAGAAGCAAAGTTGTGCTGAGTTGCAGCAAGGGCGTAATAGTTATCTGGTGACATACCAGTGTGTGAGTTATACACACAGGCATTTTTATGCATTACTTAAAGTATTTTACGCTATTATAAGTACGATTCCCAAACCCTTAAAATATTCGAGGTTGTTGCAAACTTTTGTCATTAACAAATTCGATTTGTGGGCATTGACTGGCTAAAAACACAACATCCCGAAATCATCCATTCATCTGAATTTTGCCACTTGTTTTTCAAACTAACTGCTAAAAGCTAATCCTTTACATCTGTCCCGTTGCTCCCTCCTTGCTGTACGCCATATGTTTGTGTGCAATAAGTGAGAGCCTATGGTGTTTTCAGTTATGACCCTCCCTCCCCCCAGTGATTGTTTTTGTGCAGTGAAGGAGTCTCTAGTGTGTGATTATGTGCAGTGTGTAAAGCCCTATTGTCTCTTGAAGGTGGTGTTTAGGGATAGCTGGCCTCTGTATGTACCAGGAATAGACCTTCACATTCAAACAGATATACTGCTAAAGGAAAATATCCATTGTACGCAACTTATAGCGCTATAAACAAAGGTCTACATTTTGGCATGGACGTTACTGGTGGACAGAGCATTTAGTATCCATTTAGGGGCAGCTTTTCCTATATACACTGTTTGCAGAGATGTTCTTAGTGTCTTCCTATATAGGTTTACTATTCTAGTGTTCATGGGCATAACCATCCTTAGTAAATAGATTCTAAGTGCTCGTGTTGTATTGTTAGTAGGGTTTTCGTGCTTGTATATGCATTGTTGGGACAGTGTCCATACATTGTTGGTATAGAGCACTCATGCTAGGGTGTATGCACGGTTGGTGATCATTCTTTTCGGGTATGTGCATTGTTATCAAAGAGAGAGGTCGACCTCGAAACTGGGGCACAGTGTTCGCGTCTCGGCAGAAAAGCTCAACATCCTGATCTGGGTAAATCACTTCATTTCCATGTGCCTAACAAACAATGAATGTGTACGTCTGTGACGCAACCGGTGCTTATGTAAAGCGCTCGGATACCTTTGGGTCGAGTTTGCGCTACACAAAACTACAAAAACAAAACCTTTAGGGCCTTTTGGGTTATTGCAGACGCGCTGCTCTATTGTGCGTCTGCTTTGTTGGTGTTTACATTGCGCTTACTGTCCGTTTCTATAGGTGTTATTTGCGAAGTACTTCTTGATAGTGCAAATATGATGTTAGTTCATATGAGTTGCATCAACAAAAAGACTTAAAAGATTGAAAGCTTCTGGTGCATTTATGATTCTGTGACTAGTAGAAGCAATTAGTTTGAACAGCATCTCCTTCAAATCAAAAGGTTTGATTGTAAATAGTTCGAAAATGTCCTCGTGGGTCGATTCGAGCAGTAGTTTGAATCATTTGGTTCAGATTTTCTTTTTCTGCTTTTCCAACCTTGCCTGAACCTTGACCCTAATTCTATCTCTGACATTAATATGTAATCTGACCCTGCTCATAACCGAATCCTCACCTTCACACTAACATGTGTATTTGACTACAGACCCAATTCTCACCTTCATGCTAATCTGTATCCCCCACCCAGAAGACCGCGGAGACATCTGCGCGCCGCGCATCATTTAATTAATGAAGAGGCCTGGCTCTGCTGATTGAGGGGTTCCCTGGAGCGTGCCCCCTCCTCCCCCGCAAAGCAGGGGCCTGTGTTACACCCTGGGCCTACTGTATGATATTAGGTTCTACTTTTATTCCCACTCATGCTGCAAAGAACTCAAACTGTTAGTGTGAAGCGTAGGACCCAGTCTGCGCACCCCCCTTCGATTCTGGAGAGTTTCTCTTCCCCAGGAAAGTACAACAAAGGATTCTATACCTGGGCGGGCACCTTACAGTTTGGCATGATGACTTTGCTTTGCATGTCCAACCCGGGTGACAGTCGAGATCTAGCCTAGGGCAGGTTTGAAACGAACACACTTGTTTTGTAAGAGTCGGTATTCACACCAATTTCATTTTCAAGGACAAGTGACTTCGCCACAGGGGGCTGCGTGCGATCGCCTAGAAGTCACAAATCTCATTTAACTACCAGAGCAGGCTTCAACGCGCTTGCAAGGTGGGACAGGGCAGGCCGAAGCACGACCCCGCGCTGGTGCAGAGGATCACTGGTGCAGCATCTTTGCACTCAACACCACTGGGTCAGCTGCTGTGACCCGGCGGGGGCATCAGCACCGTGCCAGGCCAGGGAGTCCCCGTCACTGCTGTCATGGCACTGTTCATGCGTGTCCCTGCACTGGAAAAAAGGGAAGGCGCGGTTTGGCATTGCAAACACCCAGTGAGGATACTGTTGTGTTGGGGGCCCTAGGCCCACATGATTCTAAAGGGCTGACACAGACACATTCTCTTTGGTTATTCAACTGGCCACGTGCACTCGGGCCCCTTTAATAGCTGGGTCACGTCACTCGTGATGCCGGTGATGGATGGGTGTGTGTGTCCACTCCCATAGGGGAGTGGCTACTAAAACAGTGCCTGTCGAGACACTAGAACGTGTCTCGCAGGACACAACATTCCTCCCAAATTTTAATAAAAACAAAAGTTCCCTAGTCCAACCTGTAGGGAGAAATAACAAGAAAATATACACCACAGGGTCCATCAGCTTCTCGGGTCAGGCATCCCAAACACAGACCAGGGTTGGTGACTCCAAAGGTAGCAGGACGATCTCGGCAGGCCTTCCTCATTTAACCTGTGTGATTCAGGACACGAATGCTTGCTCGAAGATGTCCGCGGCACTCTAGTGACGTGTCTGTGGAATCAGGCCCTTTGGCCCCAGCTGGCTTCCTTTCGCTGACCTTGAGGATGGCATGTGGTGATTAACACCTGTTCATTGACTGGTGCGTCAAAATCATGGTTGGAGTCCATGGTGAAAGTTCACGGGATTCTTTCTGCATAGCCGTGAGTATCTGAGGCTATCTTGCTGTGTCCGGTGACCTGTCGGGGGGGGAAAAGAATGTCTTTTCCAGCTCTCCCGCCTGGGGAGGCCTTTCTTCGGACTTGTTACGGGACTGCTGATAGGCTGCGAATGTGCCGGCTGGGGGCAGCGGCAAACCACCGGGGAGCCAGTAGCCAGTCTCTCGCACAAACCTCAAGGGTGTATGGATCTTGGTCAGGACATGCTCCCGCTGCCACATTTCAGGTGTAGACCAGGTTAGCAGACAACCTCCGAGTCTTCTTGCTGTCCAAGTCGGCGCGGGTGTAGGACTCCATTCCATGTGTATTCCAGATGGTTTCGTGTGACGCACTTGATTGAAGACTGGCGTGATGGCATGGCCAGTCGTGTGGTGAATCTGGACGATGGCTGGTGATGACTTACTTTGATGATTGCAGGCTTTCAGTCTGAAGTCGATCACCTGAGGCCAGGGGCCTCCACGTTCTCTGGGAAGCACTTGCATTTGTGTACTTGGGCTTCTTGGGCTGTTGGGACTTTGATGACTGAGGGTGATGAACGCGTTGTGAAACATGAGACATGAGACTCGGTTCGCGCAGACTCTGCGGCTTACCCTCGGCCTCCCGCTGCGCGGTTGCCAGTTCCTTTTCGGGTTGTCCCCCTCTTCCCTTGTTGTCACTGTATCAGAACTCACTCCTGTTGTAGCTTGGGTTTCTTCATCATCCAGCCCTGCCAATCACGACTTCCCCTTCTGACCTCAATTGGTTGTCCGATTCTTGGTGTGGACCGTCCGGTCACACTCCCACGTGTCTTCCTGAGTGCTGTGTCATGCACATGGCATTGATGACGTAGCTGCCATGGGGCCAGGACTACAGGTGGCGAAGATTAACTAGGAGAGGAGGTTTCTGGATGAACGTCGTAGCCACTTGACTGCCTCTTCTGAATCTTTTCTCGCACCTCGGGCATGTGCAGGAGCAGGGATGCCGTTCACCTCCGACTGCCGACACTCTGGGCTGGACGGTCTCACTGTGAAGCGATGGGAGCAATGCGGTTTGCGCTTGCTGCGGCTTACGTGTGGCGCTAGCTGCGGCTTATGTGTGGTTCTCCCTTGGTGCTGTCGCCAGGGCCGTCGGTCCGCCTGGGTGGCTGTCTGGTGTCTTTGGAGGTGCTCTTGGCTTGTGGTGTTAAGAGTCCTCTTGCTTCTCCTCTCGTTGTCTTTGACACACCCCTGTTTGTCCAGCTCTTTAGGGTGACACGATCTTCACTCTTCTCCTGCTTATCCTCCAGGTGCAGGGACATGCACTGTGTTCTAACAAGGCCAGCGGGCCTATTAACTTCACTGGTCTCTTGACCATTCAGGCGAACCTTCAGTCGCTCTTCTTGGCAGCATGGCGAGCCGCCCTTCATCTTGGATGCTCCTCCTTCAGGCAGCTTCTTGAAGCTCCTGCTCCGGGTGTTCCCTCTCCAGGGAATGGCTTCCGCGGGCAGTGGTGAGCTGTGGGGGCAGCTGGCCACTTGTGGTGTACGACTCTCCTCTCGTCAACCTTGGTTCACTGACGACTCCTGCTTGCGGCAGTGTGAGGGAGGACACTGTTCTGCGTTGGGCCCCTTCCGGGCTCCGTTTCTGTTGTGGAGATGTATGGGATTCCCCCTGCTGTCTCCAGCAGTGCTTCTTTCTTTGGAGAGGTCTTTTTCCCTCCTGGGCATTTACTCATGCTGGCGCACTTCTGGGTGCCTTTGTCACGCACCTCAGACTGCACATGCTTCATCCTTTCTTGGGCGCCCTCTTCTGGCAGCGGGTGTACCTGCTCTTCCTCCTTGCGGTGGTAGTCGTTCACCGCCAGGGGCGTGTGGCATGCTCTTCTCACTTGCGGTGGCGTAAGACAGGCACTGGGGTTGCACTCTGCACCAGTCTTTCTTGTGTGCAGAGATGGGGACAGCTGGCTGGAGGCTTTTGCATTCTGGTTGCTCCTGGCATCACTGGACCCTTGGCAGCATACTTGGCCGGGCAACTTGGAGCTTGTTGAGGCTCTCTGCTGGATGCATCAGTCTCTTACTGCAGTGTGGATTTCCTTGTTGCAGTATCCAGTCTTTCTCCCCCTTTTACTTCCCTTGAGCAGCCTGGAACTGACTCTCTCTAATCAACTTCTGTGCTCCTCGGTCACTCTTTCCCGGGTCTGTTGCACTTCATTCGTTCAGCGGGTGTGGTGCCGCTCGATGGCCACTAGGTGGCTCTGCAGGGCTAACTATAGGACCTTCTATCTGGGACCTCTCTCGGTTCCATGGTGCTGCTGTTTGTCCTGTTTTCGCAGGCGTTGTTGGGGGGGGGGGGGGGGGAGAGAAATTGAGGGCGACTTGTGGCGGGTGTTGCCTTCTTTGCACCGATGCCCTCACGCTGCAGACACCTGTGTGCCTCTCTGAATGCTACCTGTGATGCGTCCACATTGCCAGACCCTGATTGGCCGCAGGAGCTCTGCATATGCTGCGGGCCTTGCTTTTCTTTCTGCTAGTGCTTTTTTTTTTCCTTCAATCATGTACTGCAAACAGCCGGTCCTGTGCTGCTGTGCATGTGCTTGGCAGTGCGTTTCCTCTTTTTCCCCAAATACACCCATGGAGCTGCCTCTCCTTCTGCAGTGTCTGCATGACTTGGCAGTCTTCACTGTGTGGGGACTTTGGGTTTGCAGTCTTTCTTGTAGCATCATGTGTTACACAGTCCTTTCTTTTATTTAGCGGGTGTAGTACCGCTAATAGGCCACACGATGGCATTGTTGCTTTCCATGGAACGTGGCCCAGGCAGTTCCCCAGCATCCGATGCCTCACGCACGCTTCATTCAGAAAGTGCCTCCATGACTTGTTTTGCTCATAGTCCCTTCCCTCACAAAGCACTACCATTTGCAGCAAGGTAAGTGCACCTCTTGTTCATTTTTCTTTCTGTCCGATCTCACCAGACGGCATTCATCCTTTGCCGGTACATCCACACAAACGGGGCACTTCTCTGCCACCCTCATGCATGCACCCGGCTGCACTGCGAATGTCCGCAGCAGGCCTCACTTTCTGCCGTTGTTATCGCGGCCTCATGCGAACACTTCTCTGCGGGACGGTGGGGCACTGGCACCAGAGGCTGCTCATACACCAGGCACCTCCGGAGGTGCTCTTCACTGCTGCCAGCGCCTCTGCCTACGGCCACCTCCCCCTCTTTTCTCATCCGCAGGCAGCCTCGCTATCCGCATGCTGCGCGGGGATGGGGGGGGGGGGACTGGCTTCATTTCTCGCTGGCCGCTTTGCACAGCCACGGACCACCCGTTGTCTCCTTTCCACGGCTTTGCCCCCACCGCAGCAGCCTCACATCGTTCACTTCGCTGCGCGGGGGGGGGGTGGGGGGGGGGGGAGGGGGACTGGAGCTGGCACCAGAGATCGCTTTCTCCGTGGTGGGGCAAAGTTCCTTTTCCTTCGCGGGGGTGGGGGAAATGGGTAGCCACCCCGCCCTCCCGCTTCACCTCCACTTCGCTGCACCTTCCAGTCCCGCTCCGGGCTCACCTTCTTACTCAGCTGCAGGGTGGGCTCCCACAGGTCTCTTCCCTTACACGGCCGTCTGCGGCTCTTCCGACACGGGGTGGGCACCCGCTTGGCTTCACACCCCGGGGCTTCTCTGTCCGCCCTCAGACGGTGCAGCGCGTCCGGCGCTTGGTCGTGGGGGGTGCAGTTAGTGACAGGCACTACGGGGTCGAGGTGGGCATCCGACTTACTCACCTTCACCCCGGGGCACGGTGCACGGCCCGCGGGTCTTCGCGGCGGTGTGGGGTGGGCTCCCGGTCACCGTCTTCACATGCCCTGCAGGCGATTATCCATCTCTCGCTGATTCACAGGGGGAGGGGGGGCCCTCACACGGGCCGCTCTCTCCCTCACCACCTTCCACAAAGCGGCTGCACACACGGGATTCGCCCGCTCGTCGCCATTGTTGTGTTGGGGGCCCTAGGCCCACATGATTCTAAAGGACTGACACGGACACATTATCTTTTGTTATTCAACTGGCCACGAGCACGTGCACTCGGGCCCCTTTATTAGCCGGGTCACGTCACTCGTGACGCCGGCGATGGATGGGTGTGGGTGTGTCCACTCCCATAGGGGAGTGGCTACTAAAACAGTGCCTGTCGAGACACTAGAACGTGACCTTCTCATGACACTATAAATTAAAATAGTGCTCAAAGGACGAGTTAGCTTTAGAGGCAGATTCTAAAACAATGTGAATTCTGCCCTATACTTGAGCCCTATAAATGCTGCCCTTTTCTAGAACACAGCAAATACTAACCCGTACTTGAGCAGGCCGGCCTTGAGTAGTATATGAACATGATAGGTAGGCAGTACCAGGATCTCTTAAAAAATTCCATCTTTCTTTATACATTAATGAGTATAAATGATAGCAATACATATCTCAGCCTGAGGCTCGGACCACTCCTGCCTCAGACAGACTCACTCACCTGAGGCGAGGCATGGCCTGCAGCTTCTGAGGCAGGCACAAGCAGGCCGCAGAAGACAGCGCAAGGCTAGCCAGGCAGGGGCTAGTACTAGTAAGAATTAAATTATGCCTGGAGGCTGCCCGGTGATGGTCCCTCAGTACAGTAGTCTCTGGCAAGGTCCTGGGATGGGATACCTCACGCGCACTTTTAATTGCGCGGCGTAATGGGCATGACGCGCAATGGGCATGACTGACAATGGCATTGTTCACAGGTCACCATAGCTGCCAAGGTTTTAGATTGCTATGTGTGACATTTCCACAAATATGAGGGACACTTTTTCACAAGCAAAATCAGGGAATGAAGACGAGGAAAATACAAATAGCAGAAATAACACCCATCTGAGCAATTAGAAACTCTTAACTTAGCTGCTGCAAAGCACTAGAAATGGAAGGGCAATAATGTAGTGCCCTTCACGACTAGGCCGCCCTAACCGGATGTGAGAGGCTCCAACAAACTCTGACCCTGAAGCAAGTGGTCCACGGCCCAGTCGGCATGCCCCCTACATGCCCAGCACCAGCGTAGCCAGCGGCCGAGATGAATAGCCTTCATAGCTGCCAAGGTTTCAGATTGCTTATGTGTGACATTTTTATAATTTCAGTGTAATTATGAGTGACATTCAACGACTATGAGTGACATTCAACGACTATGAGTGACATTCAACGACTATGAGTGACATTTTTTGTGAGCAAAATAAAGCAACAAAGTGTATGGAAAGAAATATTAGAAATAACACTTGAGCAATGAGAAGCTTTAAAGAGGACTTAAAACTGCTACAAAACACCTGGAATGGAATGTCACTAATAGACTCTCCTCGAAAACGCCTCCATACACTTGCACAATCTCTACACATCCTACATTTTACTCCTTGTTCCACTAAAACTGCTTGGACTACTATGGATACATCACAATGCCTGACTATTTTTGACTCTATACACTTTACCATAAGGCTGATAATTAAATCCAAACTCTTCCTTTTCATAGGTAAATACCAAATGACACCTCTCCAAAGAGACATCACTCTAACCAGTGGATGCCCCTTTTGGCCTGGCTACTTACCTATTGTAAATGTTGGACACGGCACTACATGCTGCGCAGTGCTGGACTCTTTGGCCCTGTTGGCATCGCACAGGTAGGCAGGTTCCAAGCCTCTTTCTCTGGACTGAGGGGGTGGCTCAGATGGTGCTGCAGTCAACGGTGAGTTGAGTCTGTTAAACTGGTCAGCTATGTCTTTTAAAGACAGGGGCAGTGCAGGGCTCATCCCCAGACATAAGCCTGTGCCCCCGCTGCCCTCCAAACACACTTGGAGGGCAGACGAGTTGCTAAACGTGGGCCTGCCCGAGCGGCAGAGATTTCTGCCTGGGGGCCATGGCTGCTGATCCATGGGGGGGGGGGGCATGGCTGCTGATCCAGGGGGGGGGGCATGGCTGCTGATCTGGGGGGGGCATGGCTGCTGATCCAGAGGGGGGGCATGGCTGCTGATCCAGAGGGGGGGCATGGCTGCTGATCCAGAGGGGGGGCATGGCTGCTGATCCAGGGGCCAGAGGAGCCAAAGTCACAGAAGATCTGGCAGAATACTTAACTATTCTCTTCTGCTTTTCAGTCTCAGGTAGCTCCTGCATTGACATTTAGGGTCACCTTTCCCTTAATGCCCGTATGCCTAAGACCATTCAGAATCCTGGACTCAGGCCTGGTGTCAACTATTGTGCTTCCCGCCCGTGCACCCTGATGCTGTACATTTCAATATGAAAAACTTTGTGCCCTCTCTTACTCTCCTTGTCTGGAAAGTGTACTTCCTATCACCATGCTGTTTATTTCAAGATGGAGTCAGTCACACACAACTCTACAAACGCCCCTCAGTTCTGAGTATTTCACACACTTTTGCAATGCACATTAACTTTTACCTGCAGCACCCGCTGCAAATACAATACCGGGGTCATGTAGCTGCAAAGTGAAGAGTACTGAAGCCACTCTGTGTTATTAATTTGAATACTCCGTTCTCCCTTCCTGCACATATAACAGACAGGTCACTGCCCTTACATGTAGGTGCTACTGCTTACAACATCTAGCGTCTCTCACCTTAAGGGGTTGCAGAGGGATGCTGGTGTTAGGGGCCTATAGATGCGCATGGACCGGCCCAGAGCTCTGTGACGGCCTCGGTCAGGGGGAGCGAAGCAGTGATGGATCCAGGCCTCCACAGAGGCGGTTTTTGCCTCCCAGAGGCGAGCAAGGATTCCTCCAGACCACCGTATGGCACCGGAAGAGGTTACAAGATCATGCACTCTACCCCCACAGCACCTACCCCGATGGGATGCGGGGGTGCTGCTTTACACCGGATGGAGATTGGCCACTGCGCCCCCTCCCAAAGATCACCTACCACTGACTGACTCCTCCTTCTTCTGGGCTCACCCCGAGGCGTCCGCAGTTTTATTGTGCTCACATCAGGGAGCCATATCCAAAAGAACACTGAATTCCCTGTAAAAGCAGTAACATTACAGAAAGCTGTGGAAAGAACATACTTGAGAGCCAGGCTGCAGTGCCATGACACCAGACCACTACTCTGGCTGCCTTAATGAGCCAACATACTTGAAGTCGCTGACTAATGGGGGACAGACGGGGAGGGACACATCCACCCCCCCCCCCCCCCCCAGCCCCTCCACTGTATGATTTGAAGAGCCTTGCACCAAGCCGCGCTATAAGTTACACAAAGCACACTTTACCTGCATTATAATTAACGCGCTCCATAGGCGCACTGTGACGGGAACTGACTGTTGAATAAAAGTACTTACATAGTGAGGTGAGCACTTACTTTTTGTCCGGCCAGCTCAGCCGCGACATCCAGGGGCAGCGCAGCCACGGTCCAGGAGAAGACTTGACTCGAGGCGCATATTAATCACCAGCCCCACTCTGAAGACCACGCAGAGGCGGCCAGAAACAACTGAGCACCGCCGTGCACCATTTAATTATGAAGAGCCTCCGGGGCCCGGGCATGCGCACCAACCATTTAAATTAATGTAGATGCCGCCTGGCCATGGCGTGCGCGGCTGTGCACACCATTTTAATTTATGGGGAGGCTGGGCATGCGCACCTACGCACCATTTAAATCCTTAAAAACATGAGGTTTGCTGGCTGGCTCTGATGAGTGAGGGGGCTCCTGGAGCACGGGGCCCCCCACACCACGGGGGCCATGGGGGCCTGTGTTACGCCCCTGGGGGTGCCCCCTTAGTGTATGCACCCCCTGTTCCTGCATGGCATCCATGTTGTGCAGGAACGGCCTTTGACGTTTCCATTGCGGTGCCTTTTTGAAAGGCATCACAGTGGGAATGCCAAAGGACGGGGAGCCAGACTACAAACATACTTTTAATCTGGTGGGTTGCTGGCGGTGAGCTTTGGCGGTGTGTGGCAGCAGCCTGTTCCTGCACCGCCAATGTCATACTCCGGCCCTTAGTATTCTGCCACTTCCACAAGATTAATTGAGTACACAATAAAAAAAATGCACAAAAACATTGACAATTCATAGATCTAATAAAACTGGTCTGAATCCATTTAAAACATTTATATCAAAACGCAGACTTGATAAAAATGTTGGGGCTAATTTTACAAGCCTCTTGCGCTACTTTTGCGTCATTTTTAACATGGGAAAAGTGACGTGCGGGTGGCGCAAGGGGCTTGTAAATAAGCTCAGTTGATTCCCCGTTAGTGCATAGAGTGTGTAAAGTGCTATCAAAGTTTGTACAAGTTACTGCATCTCTTACACTTTCAATTCATAGGTGTAAATTAAAACTGATCCCAACCCTATCAAGACACAGGCCTCATAAAAAAAATGTGATTCTCTGAAAGTGCATAGAATGTGTTCAGTACTATCAACATTGCATCTCAGACCACAGTCGCATTTCACTATTACATACTTTTGAGTCATAGGTGAACACAAAACCCAGCCATTGGCCCGTCTTATTATGAACAAATGAATCGCAATGCAATTGTACTGAATATAAAATACATTACAGGGCCTCGGGTACTTAAGATGCAAACCTAATTGCTGTGTTTGGGACTACCTTATGATTTTCTATTGGAAACCAGACAAGCAAAATCTCACACTCGCGACTTTGTGCCAGCAACCTTATACAATTGAAATTCTCATTTTACAAGTAAGGATTTAAAAATTCGCTCTAGTTCATCGCTGCGAACGTAATGTGTAAGCAATCTGTAGGTTTTGGCTCAATCTCGCCACCAGTGAGTAAAAGGTCAACTAAAGATAAGTCTAAATTGCCTTGTTAGCATATTATTCACTGGAGGCTGCGGTGCTAAAGAACTTCTGGAATGCCTGCATGAATTCCAACAATCTCCCTGCCAAAAGAGGATGCTCTGCCTTAAGACGAGCGATAACATCGGGTCTACAAGTGCATATGCCCAGTAACTGGCATTGAGTTTCTAAAAGTGCCCGCCTTTCTTTCAACAAAATTGGGCAAATGCAGACAGCCTGCACACTTGGTCTGGTGTCGTGGCACTGCAGCCTGCCTATCCCACAGCAAACCACTACTCCGGCTGCCTTAATGAGCCAACATACTTGAAAGGCGCCGACTAACGGCCGCTACGGCAGAGAGCACCGGTGCAGGCATTCACTCGGGAGAAGAGGCTGACAGGCACACAGACACACAGAAGAGCCTCCGGGGCCGGGCGTGCCACACCAACCATTTAAATTCATGTAGAGGGCGCCTGGCCGTGGCACCATTTAAATGCTTAAAAACATGAGGCTGGCTGGCTCGGATGAGTGAGGGCATCCCTGGAGCACGCCCCTCCCCCCCCCCCACCACAGGGGCCTGTGTTACACCCCTGGGGGGACGGCCTCGGACAGCTCCTGTTATAGTTCTTTCCAGCAGTGATGCAGGAGGGCCTCTGACCACAGCTCTCCTCACAGACCGCACAGCTCATGTTACTGTTTGTCACCACTAGTGATAGGAGGGAGGCTTCTAACCACAGCTCTCCTCACAGACCGCACAGCTCCTGTTATGGTTCTTTCCAGCAGTGATGCAGGAGGGCCTCTGACCACAGCTCTCCTCACAGACCGCACAGCTCCTGTTATGGTTCTTTCCAGCAGTGATGCAGGAGGGCCTCTGACCACAGCTCTCCTCACAGACTGCATATCTCCGATGTGTAGGAAAGTGGGGTTCTGGTGCAGTAACCCCCCCACTTTTTTGCCAAACTACTGATGCACTTTCCCTTGATCCCTGCCAATCAAGTTCCCAGGGCCTGTGTTCTTTCCCCAAAACTAACCCAATTGGCATCTCTGGCCACAGGTCAGCCCCTGGTAAATGGTACCACAGGTACCCAGGGCACTGTGACCAGGGAAGACCTCTAAGGGCTGCAGCACATATTGTGCCACCCTCAGAGGCTGTGTACTTCTATATACACACGCACACACACTTTGCAGGCTGCGTGTTTTGGGGCAGAACAAAGTGAAGAGTCAATGCCATGCCTACAAACCACTGCCCTGGCATAGATTAGTCACCCCTCTAACTGGGTGAACTATACCAGGGGTGAGAGTATAGGTGCATGAGCCCTGTACCCCTTCAGTGTCTATGTCCATTTTTAGACATTGTAAGTTCAGCGCTGCCATTCAGAGTATATGGTGCTGGGAGTTTGTCATAACGAACTCCACAGCACCATAATGGCTACACTGAAAATTGAGAAGTTTTCAAACTTCTCAGCACATTAAACCCACACTGATGCCAGTGTGAGATTTAATAAAAAAAGAGGGCATCTTAGAGATGCCCCCTGAAAACTAACCTACCACTAGTGTCCAGGCTGAGTTCCTGCTTTCAGCCTTCTACCACCAGACATGTTTCTGGACCCCTGGGTCGAGAGCCTGCTACTCTCTTAGACCTGAAAAAATGCACATCCTGGGACAAGGTGGCAAGCCTCCTCACCCAGGATGGGCACAGTTCACGAAGGGGAAGCTAAAGCCACTTGCTGCTTTCAGCAGCTGGTCCCCACTGGTTCTGACCCCCACTTTGGGTGGGAGAACCGGTGGAAAAAGTAAGTGAGGAAGAGAGGTGTGCCCACCACTGCCAACTCCACCCCTCAGGTGGGGAAGGCAAGGTGAAGCACAACCTCGATTCCCCACCATCTTGAGGATGGGGTACCCAGTCAACCAGGGACAGTCTCCTGCCCCCCACCCACTGGAGAGTAGCAGAATAGAGGGTGTACCCACCCCAGGGAAGAGACCTATTGGTCCCTGCCCTTTACCTACCTGTAACACCCCTAAATCTAGTATTTAGGGACACCCCTGAACCTTGCTTCCTCAGACAAGAAGAAACTACAAAAAGATGGACCGAACAGCAGCTAACAAGAAGACACCCACTGACCTGGCCCCAGCCCTACCGGCCTGTCTCCCCCCTCGAACCTGCTCCTGCGAAATCCCAGTGTGTCCTGCAGCCAGCAACCTCAAAACCCCAGTGGACCTGCCTGCCTTCAACGACAAAAACTGTCTCCCGTGAACACCAGATTTGTTTATCTGCAACCTCTGGCTCCGTCTGGACACTGAATTCCACCCCACTCAGAACCTGCCTTCCACGGCCCGAGCAGGCAAACACCACGAGGAGGTCACCTTGGTGATCCGGACCTGTAATCCTGAGACCACTGACCTGCTTCAAGCCTCCAGCGGATGCCCGATGCCTAAATCCAGAAGGGTCCCCCCCCCCAACCGCGACCAAACGCTGGTAAGAAGATCCGACCAAACGCTGGTAAGAAGATCCAACCAAAGGCACCCCTGCACCCGACACCCCACAGCCTTGGGTGTCCAAACCAACAGTGCCTAACCAACCCGTAACTTTCCAACTTACCTCTCGAAGTGGTGGTCGCACCCAGAAGACCTTCGGCCCCAGCCTGCAGTGCCTTTGCAAACCGTAGATTCCCCATTGAAACCAACAGGGCGTCCGACGTCAAAACAGCACCCTGTACCCGGCTGCCCTAGTGCCGCTGAGGGTGCATATTTGGTGCTATTTTATTTTCCCCCCCCATTTGCGCTGAGCTAAACCCCAGGAGCTTTGCTCCCACAGCCGAGTGGCCTGCTAGCCAGCAGCCACCAATCGGAGGCCCCTCATCCCCCATTGGGCCTCAGCACTCTACACCCGGCCACCCTAGTGCTGCTGAGTGTACTGAGAGTGCATCCTTGATGCTGGGGGAACCCTTGTTCTAACCCCAGAAGCTCAACTCCAAAGACTGATTACTTACCTGGTAACCATTAACTTCATTTTTATCCATAGGAACCGATTGACTGTTTTGACCTGAAAAATGTTCCAAGTGTGGAGTTGATTTGTATGGAAACCTGAAAAATAACAATTGTGCAAAACCGATTTTACTTACCTTTTCTCTAGGAAATGTACCAGTGTGCTATCTAGGCATATCACACTGAGTAGAAAAAGTAATCTAAAAAGTAACGTAAAAGAAACTACATGTAATTTTCATTGCAAGATCGATACAAAGGGCCCGATTCACAGAACTAACTTACGACAAACTCTTAAACTTACTACTTTTGGTATTCACAGAAGTTAGGATTCAGTCTCAAGACAAAATCCTAACTTCTGTGAATACCAAAAGTAGTAAGTTTAGGATTTTGTTTATGTGAATCGGCCCCCCCCAGTATATATACAGCATTCACAGTATTGCATTACCAGTAATTTAAACTGTAACCACTTCAAAGTACATTTACAATTGCATTTGAAACTGTATATTTACTGCAAACTATTGATCAACTGAACTGTGCCAGGCTTGCTTGGTTCTAGAAAATAAGATAACTAAAAGAATATTTTTATTAAAAAACAATTGGTCTGAAGTGCAGTCTTAGAGTGTGTGACTTCTTTTGCTGACTGAGTGTACAACAAATGCTTAAAACTATCCTCTGACACTACCTTACTGCTCGACCACACTACCACAAATAGAGTGTAAGGTTCTATCTACTTTTACTTCTGCCTACCTTTGGGGTTCCACTGGACTCTTGTCACACTGTACCTCACTTGGGTATAGTATATACAGAGCCAGCTTCACACTGTTTTCAGCAGTGATGGGGAGGGCCTCTGACCACAGCTCTCCTCGCAGACCGCACAGCTCTCCTGAGAGACCGCACCAGCTTATGTTTGTTTGCCACCACTATTGATGGGAGGGAGGCTTCTAACCACAGCTATCGTCGCAGATGCACCACTCCTGCTAACGGTCTGTTTCCAGCAGTGATGGGGGAGGGCCTCTGACCACAGCTCTCCTCACAGACCGCACAGCTCTCCACAGACCGCACAGCTCCTGTTAGGATTTGTTTCTAGCAGTGATGGGGAGGGCATCTAATCCTTCCTCCTACCTGCGGCTCTGGGAGTGGTTGCTATGCACCCAGCTGCGGTGCCAGAGGACAGGTGGAGGTGGTTGCTATGCACACACCTGTCAGGGGACAGGTGTTTACAGCAAGAGGGCGAGAACAGCGCCAGCTTTCACTTCTACCAGAGACCAGAGCTCTGGAGCCCTGGCTGAGAGGACGGTCGGTTGTCAGATGGAGAGCACTGTGATGGTACTTGCAAGAAAGCCAGACCTGGAGGAAGGCCCACCCCCAAGACCCAGGGACTGCCAGAGAGAAGCTGCAGTGTCAAGGGGGTGGGTTCCTACGACCTCCGTATGATAAAGGCTTTTACGAAGAGGTCTGCCTCACAGGAGAGGGCCTTTAAAGCCGTATAACAGCCCCCCCTCACAACACAGACTCGGGGTATTCCGGGGCTCAGCCCAGCCCATATTCCTTAACCTCCGACACCCCCCTGCCAGAGTCCGGGGGCCAGGACAGCTCAGATCTGATATGGCCTGGTACTACCTATACCCCCCCCTCCTCCTTTTGTCAAGACCTACATAATATCAAAGACAACAAAAACTTAGTTGGAAGGGGGGGGGGGGTCATCGATACCTTCCCCCCCAGCATTTATTAACAAACAATTTAACATTTAATTATACTTTACAAATTTATGCAGAAAATCATACAATTGACATGGATTACATTTGATATTGTACAGATGTCAGATGGCTATCCTTAACAACTAATACAAGTTATTCCTATCCGAATCTAAGCATAACATCATCAATCATAATTGCAATTATTTTTCTGCGTATCCATGCTTGAGCCTACGGCAAGGTCAATAACTTGTGTCAGATCCTTATCAATTAAGCCCGCCCTAGTGCGCAAGCGCAGAGGGCCTGTTCACCGTGAGGGTACTTCCCCCCTCCCCGATTACCCCCGTACGCTCTGTATACTATCTCCATAAGGGGCCCTTGCAGTTCTGCGCCCTTTACTGGCGCTATTGTGCACGTGCGGGGTGGCCAACCAGCCTAGGAAAAGCATAACTCCCTCCTCTCCCACACCCGTCCAGCCAGAAAGGCTGTAACTGCCCCTGGAGTTCTAGGAGGGACGATTTGTCCCTCCCCCTTGGGCGACCCCATTCAAGAATGGCGCTGCCCCCTAAGGGTCTTAAATTTGCTGCTGACCAATCATGACCTTACCGCCACAGGCCAGCATAGTTGCCCGACTATCTGGCCCCCCCCCCACTATGCTAACTTGGAGGTCATGCCCTGCTTCTCAAGCCCACTAACCATGCCAGCAAATTCTATGAGAGGATGGCGTTACCTACCCTTGATAAGTGGACCCCGTCTTTTAAGAAGCACGGATTTCCCCCACCCCCCGACCCGATGCACCGTGGGCTATCATCTGTAACTGAGGAGACCTAAACAACCTCTATTTTGTTATTGATCTTTCTTACAGAGTGGTTCAGTGCCCTCACAGACTCCCCACCCCTCCATTGACATCTAGGTACCATTTGCGGCCCTGCTATGGTGCATCCCTGGCATGTTTTTGCTAACCAACCCACCTCTTTTAATATGGATTCCACTAGCCCTCTTCTACCCAGATTCACCAGATCATTCCTTCCTAGGTGTAAGATATTGAGCAAAGGGGGTCCCCGCCCAGATATCATTAAGTTCCTTACAAAACCCCTGCACTGACTCAGACCCCCTCGCCCAGGGAATGAGATCCGGAAACCAGCCTGCTCCGCTCTGTATTTGTAATTCCCTGAAAAAAAAAATGCCTTCAAACGTCTCACATATGAATGGCCTATAATCCAAACCACCTGTGGTCCTGTCTCTGGAGGAGGTGCATGTCCTTGCTTTGCTAGTTGTTGATGAGCCGACGCCAGTTCCCCCCTGCATGACAGGTTCGAGAAACTGTAGAGATAAGCAGAAAAGACATGCATCAGTACAGTGTTCACGGCCCACTTATAACATGTGCAGCCACACATAAAGTTTGTAACAATTGGAGGACCATCTCCCAATTCTTTTGACATTGCTGCTGTGCAAGCCCCTTGCTGTTGCCTCTGTGGTAGCCCCTATTCTAAAAGAATAAGTTCCAAAGCAACTAGGATCTAAACCTGCCTGCTGTACTGCCATATCCATGACCCTTTTAAACTGAAACCATGTAAGAGGTGTACCGTCTGCATGGATGACTAGTGTCCCACCCCTTGTAGAAGGTCTATGCTGCAAAAATGCTTCAAATTGTGCTACGGGGCAGCACAGATTACCATGTGCCCGATGTAGAACTAACCCCTCACCGTGGGCCTCCTGGTCAGTTTTGGACTTCTTAATGGATATCAATAAGGCGTCGCCATGTACCTTTGCATGGTCTAACTGCAAACTCCCTTGCATATCCTGTTTATTCTGGGCCACCAATTCCCCAATGCGAAATGCGCCATAAAAGGCTAGTGAAAAAGACGCCCAGAATAATAAAGCTTCCTCTTTGGTGTTGCAGCCAGCGTCAAGCGTCCCCAGTAAGGCTGCTAGCAGCTCCACTCCTATCAGACGTCTCTAGTCCGGTGTTCCCTGGATGCGCTGCCAACCCTTTAAAGCCTTCCTGACATTGAAGCCATCGGTGGGATTCCCCTTGTTCCGGCGAAGAAAGATATTGCTGCCACGTGGCGCCTGGCTGCTGCCACTGAGCGCCCCTCTTCATGTAGAGCACCCAAGTAACGCAGAAGTGCCCCTGTGTCAAGCCATTCTTCTGCCCAATCCTTTCCCAAGAATGCATAATATGCCCAAAACGCCCCTTCATAGGCTTTCCTGGTCCTGGGAGCTAGGCTAGCTGCCACGAGGTTCGGTAGTTGGGGGCACCAATCCGCCAAAGTACTTCTGGGAAGGGTGTTGGGTTCGCTTCTGCAGAGGGGAGGTGTGCTCTGCATCTTGAAGCGAGAGAGTGCATCAGCAGCATTATTTAACACACCCGGCACATGTTTAGCCCTAAACAGTATGTTCTCTTCCATACAGAACTATCTTTCAACAGGCGGAGGATCATCTTACACCTCGCTGCTTGATGCATTCCACCAGTCATGTTGTCGGACCAAAATACCACAGATTGGTTACGCAGTCTGTCGGGCCAAACTGTTATGGCCACCCTGATAGGAAACAATTCCAAGAAGCCAATGTTAGCCGTTAGCGCATTCTGCACCCATGCATCTGGCCACTGCCAAGTATGGCGCCAAATCCCACACTACCGACAGCGTCAGTCCATAAACCTAACTCTGCAGAGGTAGTGGGTGGACCGGGCTAGACTACCCTGCCATTGAAAACCTGCAGGAATGCTATCCAAATCTGCATGTCCTGCCTAACCTCAGCCAGCCTGGTGTGATGGTGCTTTTCCTTAATCTCGGTCATGGCCTGGGCGATCGAGCAGGAGAATGGTCATTCCATTGGAATCTCTGAGGGCGAAGTTCAACTGTCCTACTGTTTGCTGCAACTGATGCAAGGTAACCTTATCCTTGGCTAGGCATTGCTGTAAAGCTGTCCTGAATTTTTTTATCTTTTCTGCCGGCAGGCGGAAACACCCATGGACTGAATCCAACTCAATACCTTGGAATTCTGTTGGTGGTGGTCCAACTGTCTTTCCCGGTGCCAGATGAACCCCAAAAGACTGAATGAGCGTGCAGAATTCCTGCAGTGCCCACGCACTCTGAGAGCCGGCTGACCCCAGGATAAGAAAGTCATCTAGATAGTGCATGACAAACTGATGCCCCCGGTCACACGTCTAAAACCCCATTCCAAAAATGAACTGAATTTTTCAAAATAGGTGCAGGAGACCGAGCAACCCATGGGCATACACATATCCATGTAGAATTTCTAGAAACTTAAATCCCAGCAAGTGAAAGTCCTCTGGGTGAACCGGTAACAAACGAAAAGCTGACTCAATCAGATTTTGCCAGCAAGGCGCCAGGGCCCTAAGCATTTCCACCGCCTGGTCAAAGGACGCGTATTTCACACTACAAATCTCATCACTGATGGCGTCATTCAGTGAGTTGCCCTTAGGTGCAGATAGGTTTTGAATCAACCTGAACTCTCCCTCCTCTTTTTTGGGGACCACCCCCAAAGGAGAACAAACAAAACTGTGAACCGGTATGTGGTCAAAGGGGCCCATTATTCTGCCCAGGCGTAATTCTTTAGCAATCTTAGTTGCCGCCACGCCTGGATTGGTCCTCACTGACAACTGGTTTTCGCATTCCGGCTCCTCAACATAATCAGGTGCAGGGATCCTAAACCCATATGTGAAACCTTCTTGCAGCATCCTAGCAGTAGAATGACAGGGGTATTGGTTTAGCCACGGGGTCATAGCCATCATGTCATGTTCTCTTGCCTTTACCCTTGAGACACTTGGACTCTGGGTGTGATGGGTTAGCACAGAGAGAGCAGGCATGTTTAAACTTACATGTGCCTGGTGCCCTAGTGCATGTCCTCCTATTAAAATCCCAACAAGTCCCTTTACGCCCTCCCCCACCCCCTGAGCTATGGGCAGGGGCCAGTGTTCTGGGCAGGCCGAAAGGGCTGATAAGGATGAACTGCTGGGGCGGTCTGTCCTCGGTTATTAGCTTGCGCTGTACTAAACTGATGATTGGACTGTGGTGCTCCAAACTGATCCAACCAAGAAATCGTATCAACCTGGTTCCAGGAGAGTGCAGGGTCAGATGACTTAGCCCTCCTGAAGTCTATCATACTGCTTTCAACCCCCTCCCCCATATTTGTCATGAGCCATAGTAATGCAGTTCTGGTAACATGCCATCTCTGCCTGTATGTTAGGAAAATGTTCAACCATTACTGCCATGAATACTGAATAACCCCTGATCCAGTTCAAGTTCTCCTCCACCCTGAATCTTCACAACTCACTTGCACATTCTCTCGGGAGCATCCAGTCCTTCTGTTTCTTAGCTTCCTCTTTTTCATAAACTAGCAAAGAAAACATGCTAACATAGCTGCCTGACCAGATGAGCTTTTAACTCACGCGACACATGTCTAGCCACGTTCTCCCTCCCGGTACGAGACTCACCCACGCCCAGCATTGGCAGCGTCCCCTGCTTACCTGCTGTGGTCACTCCAGCAGGTTCTGTCAGCTTCTCCTTCACCTGGCTGACCACCGGTACTTCCTTGTGGACGTCCAGTGGTGTAACCCCATTGTTTGGGTTGGGAAGAGAAGGAGTACCCTACCCTGTCCCTAGTGCCCCCCCCCGCCCAGGTGTTCCCAGAAACTGGGCAATCAACTTCCTTGCTTCAGCCTCTGGGTCCCCCTGCATTTCTTTCGCCCCTACTGTTGGAGACCAAATCCCTGCTCTCCCAACCAAGGTAAAACTGCCGCTAAATACACCACCAAATCTGATGGGACCGGATTAGTGCCTGCCGGCTTATCTTTTGGGGCCCCACCCTCTGGCACCCTTATGACTTGTGGCCTGATGCCTACTGGAACCGCTCCCGCAGGGATGACAGTTATCAGGGTGCTCAATGGTTCCCCCAGAGGTACTACCCCCACTGAAATGGTCGGGACCAGGGCACTCAAAGGGGACCCCCACCCACCCATTTGAACCACCCGATGGTCCAGGCACCTCCCCATCTTTGGGCTGAGACACCGGAGCCATGGCTTTCGACTTAGTCACCCCTTTTTTGGGGCCTAAGCCACTTAGGCAGGGGATCTAATCCCCCTCTGGGCTTGGGGGAATACTATGGTGTGCCTGGGCCTTTCCAATGTCCCCTCCTGACCCTCAACCCTTTCCCTGAGATCTGCCAGGTTTTGCCCCAATCTTTCGACTTTCTTCCACCTCCTGTCCATGGTAACCATTTTTCGCATTGTCTCCATCATGTACTCCCATTCGAGAGCACTTATCGCCCGTTTCATTTTACTTGCCAATGCTACTTACGTTCCTGCCAAATGCTTTGACTCTACTTTGACTAACACCGCGTATACAATGCTAGCACCGTTTACCTACTTAACTTGGCAATAGTACTCAATATAACAACGTCCCCCACTTGCTTCACAACCTGGTACAACTGTCCAGGCCCTTACCTTTAGTTGTAGGTACACGATAGGCAGTTAGCATCCACACAACCAAAGCCACGCCACAGCAGCTAATCCGGTGGGTTAGGAGAGTAATCTCAACCCGTGCGGCTCACAGAAGCGGTGAAAATGCAGGCCTGCACGTGCCTCCTTGGATATCACCGTTGTAGCCCAAATTGGTGACTGAAACTCTGTAAATCCGCTTCACTGTCATTGATGAAAACACAATATGAAGCCCAACACCAGCGCGACTCGGAAGTGAATCCTTTCACTTCCAGGTAACTACCTATTAAGTGATGACCAATCGCGATCGAGGCGCGTCTGTCGCATCACTGTCGTCATGGGTCGGCAGGACCGCCATATCATCGGCGTGTCCGATGCCGGCCCCGCCTTTTCTAGGGCAGGAGCTGTGAGTGGGACTGGAAGAAATGGTCAGAGGGGGGAGGGGCTCCGGCCAGAACAGGGAGACAGGAGGGAGTATGGGCAGGGGCTTCACCAAGACAGAGAGAGAAGATGCGGAGATAGGAGACAAGATTAATGGTGAGATGCTTCTGGGGAGGGAGTGCCTGGACAGGAGTGAGGTTCCGTGTGAGACGGGACGGCACTTTTTGAGTGGTGACGAATATGGATGAGTTTGGTATCTATGAACCGCAAATGACGAGTATAGTGGGTGTACGAAGTTTCGCTATACAGCCACGTATGGTTCGCCTCATTTTTGGGTTCGTTCATCCGAACCCTCGGGTTCCATTTTAGATACAGCGTCCATTTTGTTTCTTGCCCTCAGGTAGCCAGCGAACGGGCTTTTTGTCCGCTTCGTGACCCTGGGACTTTCAAGCTAGTACGAAGGACACGTGTTTCTTTGAGGTGACTTTTACGATGAGGGGAATGACACGAGTGAGGCAGATGGCCCCGCTCAAGGCCCATCTTGCCGCTCCGGTCTATTGTTTCAGTCACGCATACATTAGACACGAGGTCTTTGACCCCTTTATCGAGTTTCCTTTATTGCCCCTAACACTCTTTTCTAACCTGTTGTGCATCCTCGTTCTTTCCCTGCATTCTGTTTTTCGTCCTTCCTTAATGCGTTTATGGTTGGGAGGAAATGTGTTTATTGCGGAGGGAATATGTTTTTACAGTTGGGAACCGGCAAGACTGTTGTAATTATGTTCCGGCCTCCTGAAACATGAACGCGACCCTTTTGAAGTTTATTGTGGGAACTGAGTTGTAACCTTTGTTCGCCATACTGTGCTATGGCAAAAACGTGTATAAAAGGAGCGACCCACTTCTACGAATTTGAAGCAGTCTCCGAGAACCTACACGTTGTGAACTTCTTGTGACCTCTGTATCCCTGCAGTAAATAAACGCTGATCTCTGACGTCGCTGGAAGTGTCCCGTGTCTCTGTGTTTGGTACGCCAGAACAGGTAACCCACGAAGGTTTCAGGTGTTGTCCCCTGGCACCGCTGGGTCTTAAGAATAACCCAGTCCTTCAGTTGGCGCCCAACGTGGGGCGACATCAACGGTACCGGTCCAAAGCCCGACGATCGTGAGGAACTTCGTGTGAAATCTCCGAGGGAAGGTGCACCCCGCTTCATCGATCCAGTTGTCGAAATAAGTGGCCCGACGTCTTTTCCCGCGAAGATCCCCGCCTCCTGACGGCTGCGACGGACCGATGCCCTGACTGTCGACCTGTTTTGGCGCCTGGCGTAGTCCTTTGTACGGCGAGACGATTGACGGGCCTTCCTGGTGACGCCATTGTTCTCTCAGTTAAGTATTTGTGGGCCGCTCCCAGTATTGCTTTGTTGTTTGCATGGTTCCATAGCATTCGTGGTTCTTAGTTGTTGGGTTTTATTTGACAATTGCAATTGCCAAAAACCGAGGGTCTTGCATTTTTGCAAGGACATTGTAATCCGATAGCCCTTGAAGTTTGTATACTTGGCTAGTGTGCACGATGCCTGGCCGTAGTACTTTGTTTGGGTTTCTCAAATGTTGCAGCATGGATTCCCGGCTGGAGGATTCATGTCCGATACCTCCGGCTGGAACTCCGCTTTATGAGCTCTATAGTCGCCATGGCGTGGGTCCTATCGTATATAATGAATATTGGGTTCGTTACACTAAAAAGGATGGCGTCCTTAGTTGGCCACCTCATGGTAGTTTCGAGACTGCCATTTTAGATAACTTGGAAGCTAAATTGTTTAAAAAGAAAGCTAGGCCGGCCATGTTTGATTCCTTCCGGTTATGGCGGAAAGAGGCCAAACAGAAAGAAATCAAACAGAATAAGAAAAATAAACGAGAAGGTGTCATTACGGTGATGCGCAATGCGGAACAGTATCAGTTAGACAAAGATGAGAAAGAGCAAGAAGTTAGTGCTCGGCTTCACCATATGGCAGTGGACAAATGTTATCCGGCGCTACCTTCTACGATCGATAAGACAGGAGAAGAATCGGTGGAAGATTCGCTTTTGTCTTATCTGATGAAATCGCCACCTCCCTATGCTCCTGATGTTATGGGTCCCGTTCATCCACCTCTTCCTCAACCCGCTGTTTTGGCGGCTGCTGGTCAGCCCGCCGTTCCTCCCGTACTCCCGAATCCCCTTGGGCCACAGATCGTACATCCTCTTGTTCCGGTTTCTCTCTCTACTGCGCCTTTCCAAGTCCCTCCTCAGCCTGTTGTTCCCGCTACTCCCGCTGCGGCATCTACTTCTGCTGTTTCCGCCCCTATGGCGGCTACGCCTGCATCTTCGTCCTCTTCTCCTTCTGTTCGGAGTCGTCTCTTGACTGCTGTTGCTTCTCTTTATTCTCCGTTCTTTGGGCCGATACTTGGCTCGACTCTTTCAGATGTCGCTCAAAGACGTAGCCAGCTTCCTGATGGTAGGGAACGTGAATCGTTGGTGAAGACGGCGCGTAGATGGATTCGTAACCCTGTTAAATACACCCCACGTGTAGTGTTCGAAACGTTTTCTCAGTTTAATGTGCCCACGCAGCGATTCGTGTTCGAAGAATTGTGTAAGTCATTGAAAGAAGAGTGGGACGATGATATAGCTGATGATATACCACCTGAGGTTTCCGAGCTACAGCTTCGGTTTGCCACGGGTGTCATTGTAGGTGATAAAGTTCGAGAGGCTTTGGAACGTTTATTATCATTTCGATGCACGGTGCAACCACGTGCACTGTTTAAAGACGTGACCGCGGAATGGATGGCACAACCTGGTCAATATCCAATGCGAGAAGTTCCCCCAGTGTGGATGCCAGGTGATCCTACTGCTGTCCCTGCTGTCCCAGGCCATTTCCAGAGAGTGTGGATACACCTCCCTTGGAAGCGATCGGAAGTTTTGCAAGTGAAACAATCCCTACCTGATCCCCGTAAGAATCCTGCAGGGTATTATAAGGAGCTGTCCCAATTGGTGGATGCTACTGTTATGAACCTAGCTGATATTGATATGTTGTTCGGCAATGTGGTGCCTCAGCCGATTTGGGCGAAAATTCGTCACGAGAATCACGTAGCCGAGTTAGGCGGTGACTGGGCTGCCCTTACAGCGGCAGACGCCCGGCAGGTCGGCGGGGCTAAACCCGAACAGATTATTGTGGCTTTGCCCCAGAGGATAATTACCCTCATGAAAACACTTATGCCAGCGATGCGCGTCAATTGGGACAAATTATCGGCGTGCAGGCAAAAGAGGGATGAAAGTGTTTCTGATTTCTTTACGAGATTTGAGGAAGCGTTTATTGATCATAGTGGTCAGGACATGGGTTCCGAGGGTGGTCAGCGGCTGTTCGTTGATAAGTTTGTATCAAATTTGTCGCCCGACCTTGGCAACAAGTTGAAGAATTCTGAGAGTGCGTGGGCTGTCTCTACCACTGCCCAAATATTGGCTACGGCCCAATATTACGAGAATAGAGAAAAAGAGGAAAGTGAGCGTGCAGAAAAGAAAACTAAGGATCTCAAAACTAAGGTCTTGTTACAGCAAGCCTATCCACCGCGTTCGAATTTCAGTGATACACAGCAGCCAAACAGATCGCAATCACAGTTCTCTAGACCACAGCCGCGCAATGCTTCGCCTGCGCCTCGTTTTGTGCTGGGATATAATCAGTGCGCATATTGTCGTGGGGAAGGCCATCTGAAGTTCGATTGTCCGGTTCTCCGTGATAGGGCCAATGGCGTGTCGGCTCGGGGAGGACGTAGTGGTCCTCAACAGGTTTCTCGTGGTAGAGGTCGCGGAGTTACCCAGAATCAGGCCGAACGCTTTGCGACGTCTTCGGATTTGCAAAATTGTTTCGATCGGCGCGAACAATCGTCCGGTCGGTCTACACAGTATCATGTGGATGATTGTTATGTTGAGTGTGATGTTGATGCGGATGGTCTCTATTAGGACAGCCATAGACAAAGGAAGGGAGAAGTATCAGTTCCGGTTGATCAGAGAGGGCCATACGTTGCAGTAGCCACTTTGGGCATTGTTGAGCCTTTTCTGTTGGACACTGGTGCAGCGAAAAGTTCCATCATGCATTCGAAACTCCCTGGCGCGCCTTTGTCTGGCTTAACGAACGTTTCTGTTGGATTTTCTGGCGCCCCCGTTAGCAATCCAGTTTCTAGCCCTTTGCCCCTTACAATTGGGTCTCATGAGCTGGAAGCTCCTTTGATTTTGACTACTGGTTGTGGTGAGAATCTTTTGGGCTTAGATTTGTTGAAAAGGTTACATGCGACTTTGTACTGTTCTCCTATGGGTGTGGAGCTTACGTTGGGTAAGAGCGTGATTTCCCCTATGTATTTATCGATCAACAAGTTCCCATTGGAATTGAGATCTCTTCCAGCCTCCTTGTGGGCGACAGGTCCCAATGACGTGGGCCTGTTGGATATACCACCTTATGTTGTCCAACTTAAAGTTGGTGCGCGCTTGCCACGTATACCTCAGTATCGTATTTCCCTGGATGGTGAAAGGGCACTGTTAGCGATCATTTACGATCTGATCGGCAAGGATGTTATTGAGGAGACACGAGGTAATGTGTGCAATAGTCCCGTGTTGCCTATTCTGAAACGAACGGATCCCTCCAAGCCTCCCGTGTATCGTCTAGTTATCGACTTACGGGAGGTAAATAAAGTTGTTGTTCCGCAGTTTCCTGTGGTGCCAGATATTACAGCTTTGCTGACTCTAATTCCAGCCACTGCATCATGGTTCTCGGTCATCGATTTGAAGAATGCGTTCTTTAGCATTCCGATTGCTGAGGAAAGCAGAGACTTGTTCGGTTTCTCATTAGGTGGTCGTAGCTTCAGATTCAAACGCGCTCCACAGGGCTACTGTGAGAGTCCATCAATCTACAGTCAAGCTCTTAAAAGTCAGCTTGATGCATTTGTGTTACCGGCTGGTGCAGCCTTGATTCAGTACGTGGATGATTTGTTGGTTGCTGCTGACACTGAACAGCTCTGTAAAGCTGCTACAGTGTCTTTGTTACAGCATCTTTGCGACTTACATCATAAAGTGTCACCTTCCAAACTACAATATTGTTGTCAAGAAGTTACCTATCTCGGTCACTTATTGTCAAAGGCGGGAAGGAGGTTGACCCCTGAACGCATTGCAGCAATTGCTCGAATGACTGTGCCAGCAACTCAGAGAGATGTGCGTGCCTTTCTGGGTATCACATCATACTGCAGACAGTGGATCCCGAACTTTTCACTGTTAGCGAAGCCATTGGTAGCTCTCACGTGCAAGGACGTTTCGACTCCTTTGCCTTGGACGGAGGAATGTCAGAAAAGTTTTTCTGAACTACGTGATGCGCTGTGTTCGGCTCCTGTGTTAGGTACTCCTGACTACAGTAAGCCTTTCACATTATACGTCCATGAGAGGGACGGTTGCGCGTTGAGTGTTCTAACGCAACAATTTGGTGATAAGCAGCGTCCGTGTGCATATTTTTCCTCGACCTTAGACCCGGTAGCTAGAGCGTTGCCAAGTTGCTTGAGGGCGACAGCGGCAGCTGCGGCGTCTATTCGACAATCCGCAGGTTTGGTCATGGACAATATGCTCATAGTAATGGTTCCGCATGCAGTTGATACGCTCTTGAATAGGACAAAGACTCAACATCTGACGAGTGCAAGGTTGTCTGGGTACGAGCTGACCCTTTTGGCAAGTCATATACAGATTAAGCGTTGTAATGTGCTGAATCCGGCGACATTGTTGCCGATTAATATAGGATCAGATGATGTCCTGCCCCATGATTGTTATTTACGGACTGAAGAAGAAACAAAAGGTCGTGTGGACCTGAAAAACACTCCCTTGTCAGATCCCGATGGTACTTTGTATGTGGATGGCTCTTGCTTTAAATTGCCGAATGGCGATGTGACGACTGCGTATGCTGTGGTGACGTTGAGCACGGTTGTGGAAACTGCGAGATTGAACCAGAATTCAGCACAAGCGGCAGAATTAATTGCATTAACAAGAGCGTGTGTTTTGTCGAAAGGAAAGCGCGTGAATGTGTTTACCGATAGTCAGTATGCATTCGGTGTTGCGCACAACTTTGGAAGATTGTGGAGAGAAAGAGGATTTATGACATCGCATGGTACGAAGATTCAACACGGGCATCTTGTGAATGACCTTTTGGATGCGCTTACATTGCCTAAACAGTTGGCGATTGTGAAATGTAGTGCGCACCGGAAAGTGACGGATGATGTTGGTCGTGGTAATGCATTTGCGGATGAGATTGCTAAAGAAACGGCTAAGAATCTTGCGACTCGAATGTATGTCACGAGTTCAGTGAGGTGGCCGGCGGAGACTGGTATGTGTGAAAATACTGTTGAAAGTGTGAAAGAAATTCAGAACGAAGCTACTGAAGCTGAAAAGACCAAGTGGAAAGAAAGTACTGGGAAATTGGATATGCATGGATGTTGGGTTGACCTGACGGAATGTCAGAGGTGGATGTTACCAGACGCATATGTATTAGCTGTTGTGACGATGGCTCATGGGTTGTCACATATTAGTGCGAAAGGAATATGTAAGTTCTTGTCTCCTGTATGGAGGAATGATGGGATTGCTAAGTGTGCCGAAAGAGTGGTTAAGAATTGTATGGTGTGTTTGATGCACAATCCCGGAAAAGGCACCCCCACTCCACCTGGTCATTTCGCTCCTCCTGCCTGTCCCTTTGAGGTTATCCAGTTGGACTTCATCCATATGGAGAGATGCAATAATCTGAAGTATGTTTTGGTTGTGGTTTGCGCGTTCTCCAGATGGATCGAGGCCTATCCTCTTAAGGATAATACTGCCCTGTCCACAGCGAAAATCCTGCTGAAGGAGTATTTTCCTAGGTATGGAATGCCGCGGATTGTGTGGTCGGATAATGGAAGTGAGTTTGTGGGAAGTGTAATGCAGAGTGTGTGTAAAGGCCTTGGAATACGACAGAAATTCCACAGTGCCAACCATCCTCAGGCAGCGGGTTTGGTTGAAGGGTACAATGGTACCCTGAAGCTGAAACTCGCTAAGATTCAAGCTACGACTGGTCTGTCATGGCCTGATGCCTTGCCTCTGGCTCTCCTATCGACCAGAGCAACTGTACACTCTCGAGTAGGGCTCAGCCCATATGAGATTGTGTTCGGTCGCCCTGCAAATATTTGGGGAGTCCCGAGACCTAGGGCTTTTGATAGTCTTGAATATCCAATGTTGATCGATTACTTGTATGATTTGACCACTAAACTACGATTAATTCATCAACAGGTCTTTGAAGCTCTACCAGCGCAGACAGAGGGTCCTGGACATCAGCTCCGGCCAGGAGATTGGGTGGTTACCCGAAACTTCGGTCGAAAACGTAATCTGGAGCCCAGATTCGTCGGACCCCACCTAGTCTTGTTGACGACGAGGACAGAGGTTCGACTGGAGGGCTGGAAAAATTGGGTCCATGCCAGTCACACAAAGAAGGTACCGATCCCCTTACCAACCGACGGTTGGGTGAGAACTGGGATTTCGGCCGAAGAAACTGAAACTCCTTCGCGTTTTGTGCCATTTAGCGACGCTCAACTTGTGGAGGAGGATTCGTCATTGCCAGATCCACAGGTGGAGTCATTAGTAGCAGAGAACCCAAGGTCCGACTCGTCATCTGCTTCATTGAACACTGTTGCGCCATCTGAACAATTGTTTGTAGAGCAAACTCGACCTGGAAGAAGTCGATACTTTCTTCGTTCAAGGACTTCAAGGACTAATAAAAATTGACAGTATAGTGGTTTTTGACGTTACGAATATTATGGACAATTACATCCTTCCTTTTTGAGTTTTTGTGCTTTCCACTGCTAAGAGACTTGTAATAAATTTAAACGTTTCGAGGAAACCTCACCATCCGGGTTACCGTAGGGCCGTGCGGGTACTTCTTTCTGTTTAGCAGGTTTCTGACGCTAGGTTGGTTACTTTTGTCGATTCCTGGGAACTCCTGGGGATTGATAATCGCTACTCAGAACGAAGTGCGTCAAGTACGTCACGGACGGTTTGTAGAGGATGGCATTCTCTAAGCTGGTGGAAGAAGAAAGGGTGTTGGCACAGAGATCAGAGTTATGGAGGGTTGCACGAACAAAATGTTTTCTGTTTCAGGTGTTTCTATTGTTCCTAACTGTATCCATGTTATTGGTGGGTGGAGTGTATTTCGGAGTATCACAATTCTTTCCTTCTGTTTCACCTACTTTTTCTCCTGACTCAAGTTCCCTCACCACTGTCTCCCCACATTCCTTTCATCCTTTGCCTCAACATGAGCAGGTTAGACGTGCGGAATTCATGAATAATTCCTTTGTTCAGCTCCTACATCAGCATCAGCTGGTGGTGAATACTACCAATTGTTGGGTATGTGGGTTAATGCCACACACCATGGATAGGGGTATTCCGTATTTGGTCCTTCCATACAGCTCCCAGGGTTCAGCTCGGGCATTCCAAACTATGTTCCGCAGTGCACTAGACTCCTACCCCAGTCGAGAGCCAAGATCTGTCAATTCCGGTCCTGGGCCGTACCACAAGCCTTTGGCGATAGCCATAGCAGATCTGGACAGAGATGTTTTCGATGCATCACTCATTCCAGATGAAGAAGTGCAGGCTTATAAGGATCTGAGCGAGGCTGAGTATAGTACGTCAGTGGGAAATAGACAGCTTAAGAGCTCGTCCCCGATATGGATTGTACCGCACCTTGGTAATTTCTGCTTGCAAGGTTTGGGTCGAAATCCGAGAGCACAGCTTGGGAACAGTGCTTGCACTGACACGTATGTCCTACCGATGCTCTCCTCCCCTGTTTTTCTGACCGCTAAGGGCACCTATTTTGTGTGTTATGAACGCGCATATACATGGTTACCCCGCGACTTTTCGGGTACCTGTTATATTGCGAATCTTTTACCTCCGACCTTCACAGTTGCTTCGGACTACCACAAAACTAGAGTCGTGAGAGGCGTCATTAGCAAAGAGGATACTGCTGGTCAAGAAGCAGGAGACTTCTTTAAGGGTTTCTTGCCGTTTTGGGGACCTATGGTTAATAGTAGGAACCTACGACAGTTGACCCGTGTGGTAGAGTCGACTGCTAATATTACCGCAAATGCCCTTGGTAATCTAACGGCTGAACTACAGGCGGATAGACTCATGACGTTGCAGAACCGTATGGTTCTAGACGTTGTTCTTGCAGATAGAGGGGGTGTGTGTAAAATTATCCATTCGAGTTGTTGCATTTTTATTCCTGACAATGCTCCAACTGTTTATCAAGCCATCTCGAAGTTGCACAAGATTTCCGAGTCCATACACGTGGACGAAGGTAATTGGACGCTTCTAGGATGGTTTTGGGGCCTGATGTCAACCTGGGGTTGGAAGATTCTGATGATCGTAGGGGCTGTTGTAGCGTTTCTGTTCACGTGTTGTCTTTGTGTACAGTGTGGTCCTGCCTTATGTGGCCTATGTGCTGCGACGTGTATAAGGCGGCCATCTGTTACCAAGGAGACATTGATGAATAGAATGATGTTCCAGCAGCATCTGAACGATCTGATGAATATTGATATAGATTCCGATCTTGACTAGTGCTTGCCTACATGAGGGCAAAAGGAGCGTCTGAGGTTCCGTGTGAGACGGGACGGCACTTTTTGAGTGGTGACGAATATGGATGAGTTTGGTATCTATGAACCGCAAATGACGAGTATAGTGGGTGTACGAAGTTTCGCTATACAGCCACGTATGGTTCGCCTCATTTTTGGGTTCGTTCATCCGAACCCTCGGGTTCCATTTTAGATACAGCGTCCATTTTGTTTCTTGCCCTCAGGTAGCCAGCGAACGGGCTTTTTGTCCGCTTCGTGACCCTGGGACTTTCAAGCTAGTACGAAGGACACGTGTTTCTTTGAGGTGACTTTTACGATGAGGGGAATGACACGAGTGAGGCAGATGGCCCCGCTCAAGGCCCATCTTGCCGCTCCGGTCTATTGTTTCAGTCACGCATACATTAGACACGAGGTCTTTGACCCCTTTATCGAGTTTCCTTTATTGCCCCTAACACTCTTTTCTAACCTGTTGTGCATCCTCGTTCTTTCCCTGCATTCTGTTTTTCGTCCTTCCTTAATGCGTTTATGGTTGGGAGGAAATGTGTTTATTGCGGAGGGAATATGTTTTTACAGTTGGGAACCGGCAAGACTGTTGTAATTATGTTCCGGCCTCCTGAAACATGAACGCGACCCTTTTGAAGTTTATTGTGGGAACTGAGTTGTAACCTTTGTTCGCCATACTGTGCTATGGCAAAAACGTGTATAAAAGGAGCGACCCACTTCTACGAATTTGAAGCAGTCTCCGAGAACCTACACGTTGTGTACTTCTTGTGACCTCTGTATCCCTGCAGTAAATAAACGCTGATCTCTGACGTCGCTGGAAGTGTCCCGTGTCTCTGTGTTTGGTACGCCAGAACAGGTAACCCACGAAGGTTTCAGGTGTTGTCCCCTGGCACCGCTGGGTCTTAAGAATAACCCAGTCCTTCAGGAGAGAGGGGCTGAAGGCGGGGTCTGTGGCAGCGGGTCAGGGGGGGGGTGGGGGGGGGGGGTAGCGTCTCCCGCCGGGGCAAAGACACATGGGTGAGAGGAGGGACTTTGGGGGGTTAGGGCTTCAGCAAGAGTAGACAGAGAGAGGGGGAGAAGAAGTGGAGTCAGGAGTTGACGCTGCTGGGGAGGTAGAGTTGACAGGAGAGAGGCCCTGGGTCTGGGACAGAGCAGCAGAGCCTGATACTGAGGACAGGACCTGAGGTTTCCACACAGACAGCGGGAGAAAAGAGGAGCCGGAAGAGGAAGTGCCTGCCACCTACAGGTAAGATGTAATGGCTCCTCGGGATATCTACGTAGCGCTGCGGTGCCATTAGAACGCCTTGCAAGCTCTGTACTGACTAAGAGAAGCTCATGTTGCTTGAATTGCTGTTGGTTTTTTCACAAATAAGTGAGTTACGTGAATAGAATATGAATAGTTTTTAAATAAGATTTGGAATGTATGCATTCACGGATTATTAACACACTTTATTTAAGCTCCAGAAACAGAGCATCTACAGGTATTGAAGTCCCTTCAGCTGCCCCCAGCAACCACTCAGAATGCAGGGTGTCCTGGAGGTATCCCACTCTGGAGGTAAGTGTTCTGAGGTACCAGATTTCTGGAGGTACCAGTGCTCTTGAGGAACCAGCGTTCTGGATGTGCAATGCTCTGGAGGTACCAGTGTCCTGAATGTACCAACGCACTGGAGTTACCAGTGCTCTGGGTGTAACAGTGTTCTGAAGATACCATTGTTCGAGGTAGCAGTGCTCTGGAGGTACAAGTTCGCCAAAGGTACTAGTGTTCCAAATGTACCATAGTTCTGGAGGTACCAGTGTTCTGTATGTACCGGATATACCAGTGCTCTTGGGGTACCAGTGTTCTAGAGGAACCGGTGTTCTGGAGTACCAGTGATATGGCGTTTCCAGTCCTCTGAATGTTGCTCTTTTCTGAAGGTGCCAGTGTGCTGGAGGTGGCAGTACTCTGAAGGTGCCAGTTTTCTGGTGGTACCAGTGCTCTGGAAAACTGGCACCTCCGGAGCACTGGCACCTCACAAACACTGGCACCTCACAAACACTGGCACCTCTGGAGGTGCCAAACATCTGCAGGTACCAGTGTTCTGGATGTACTAGTGTTCCAGAGGTACCAGTATTCAAGATGTACTAGTGCACTAGATGTACCAGGATTCCTGATGTACTGGTGTTCTGGAGGTACCAGTGTTCTGGAGGTACTGATGGAGCAATTACGTAATCATTCTAAATATTAACTTGTACTAATTTGTGTAAAGTGGCATGACTAATCAACATTTGCACCTTAATAAACGATACACGTGGGACTAAAAGGCTAATTGCATGGCAAATAATGAAATGATTAACTGTGGTACGCAAATTAACTTTAGAATGTGGTGAAAAAGAGAATTGCATGATTCATGTTGCTTTTGAGATAGTTTGTGTTTCCAGTGCTGCAGAATGGTGAGTATTATTGCTTTAAATGTTGCTACAAGCTAGGAAAATACTAATATATATTGGGATTAGTGTGGGTTTAAACATTAGAATCTTCATTTCTATATAAATTAATATTGTGTTTGTTTTTGCTTAAGGTGGCATTCGGGCCTACTAGGCCGCAGTACTTAAGATGGCGTTCTGAAGTTGCCACCGGCATGTGAGCGCGATTTCTACTGCGCAGACTCGGATGGCTCTGGAGATCTCCAAGCGACCTCCGACAAGAACCGGAGTTTTCCTTGTCAAGGATAGGAACATGGAGGACTGCCAAGATGAAGACTGGCATGAATGACCGAGGGGACAATGAAGGACCTGTACAAGAAGGCTTGCATGTTGTTACTTCAGCACTTTTGCCTGTGAAATTACCAAAAAGAGTACAATTGAGAAATTGTCATGCCCGGTCTCATGGAAAACAGGCAAACCTGGGAATATTCAGGAGACTTACAAATTGCAGAGGGTTTAGCCAATTAGAACACTTGCTACCCCTAAATTGTTGCACATTGGCCTAAAAGTAAGGAGAAAGAGTATAAAAGGTTGAGGGGATGATTTGCTGGGTTGTTGGTTCGATCGCCCGGTCATTTGGCTGATTCGTGGGGACTGCGTCGAGCTGACGGAGATTTCCTGGATTTATTTTTACTACAAGAGGACGATTCTATCTAAAGGGTTTTTGATTATTGCTGTGGGTTGACGGGTTCTTCTGGAGATGGTCGCGGAGACTGGAATAATATTCGGGGTTTTCACAAGGTCGCCAGTGTTCAAAATGTAGGTAAACATAAACGTTATGTCAATTTATGTTAAAGATCAAAGATTGGAAGACGCTCAATAGAGAAATTATTTGAACTGTAATCGTGAATATGCCAAAACCGAGTGAACTGAATTAGATAAACTAAACATTGATTAATAAGAAATGAGTTTGTGATTCTTTAATAAGGTATTGAAAGTTTACCGAATGGTTCCAAAGCTTTAAATGTGTTTTAGCTGGTTCTAAATCCCCAACCAGTCCAACTAATTGGTCCATCGACCAAGTGGTGGAGTGCCTTGATGTTAAAGTTAAGATTTTATAGTTACAGATGTATATAATGTAAAGGAATTTCAACAGATAGGTATCAAGGTACCCCCACATGTCCAGCACTTCTTTTCCTCCTGTGTGCAGACTAGAGTGAGCTGTATCAGTGTTGGTGTTATGGGCCCCACCAATGAATGGATGTATGAATGAGTTAATGTGGTGACGAGTCTGACATAGGGAGGATATGTAAATTTGCCCTTTCCGTTGAAGCAGTTTCTGGTAGCAGAGTTATGGTTATTTTGGCTAGTTAGGCGATTAGTAATGGGTTTATTGCATTGGTTTGGTGATTGTTGATTTATGTACTAACAGTTTGTCGTGTTGCGTTTTATGTTGTCAATTGGTTTGAAGACTTCCGGGACGTAAGAAGTTGGTTGCCCTGTATGTAGACGGGGAAATGTGTGGCAAGTGAAGTCGCACAACGCATTATCTGGTTGAGATAACATAGTCGTGTGTTATCGGTAGGGACTCTGGGTGAACGTGTGCGAGTGAAATAGCAACAGGTTCTCTCGTGAAACTCTGGCCTTAATTCTCAGGAGCATTGTAGTCTCCACATGTGTTTTATCCCCAGAGAAACGGTTAGCCTTTGGCTTATTAGAAGGGTAAGGTAGAGGGGGAAGTGCTACTTTATCGGCAGAACAGAATAATTCTGCGGAAGGGTAGAGGTAAGCACTGCCTACTGGAAAGACAGAACTCGTGTAAATGAACAAAACTATCTTTGGCTTAGCGAAACAGGCAATGGTGGTGTATGTTGTTACTAACAGATTTTGGTTAAATAAAACGTAAGAAACGTTTGCCGATAAGATTGTAAAGGAGGGGTCAGCAGAAGCAGGAGTAGCGAGAAAATCTGATGTCAGAAAGACCGTGCTGGGATTGGTGAGACAAAGCTCTCACGGATTGGTGCGTTAGTGTGAGTCGCGCTGGGATTGCAGAGCATATGGAATAGTCACAAGGGAAGTGATTTGAAAAGTCTAGTGATTCAGAACTAGGGAAAAATAAAAATTATGTACTACAATCCACATGAGAGAAAAAAAAATGGTTTGGGAAAATTCTAAGCCTATTTTAAAAGTGATAAGCATCTTTTATGGTAGCAAAATATGGGTACCATACATGTATTTGGCTAGAGAATTGGGCCAAGTATACAAAAGAGGATCGAGTTCTAGCGTTCCCAGAAAGTGGTTCGTTTAGCTGTATTAAGAAACTTAAGAGAAAGAATGATGAGGTTCGAACCGAGACCTAGTCAGTTCGAGACTTTGACGGAGTGGGAAGAAGAGATGTATGAAAGGGAACGGCATCGGAGTGGAAGAAGGTATAATTACATGTTTGGTAGACAGTGCAAAAAGAACTATTGGACGGAATGCAGAACAAATCAAAACATTCACTCCCAGTCAAGAGAACTAGGTTAAATCCATCATTCTTTTGCTCACCATGCCACCCCAGTTTAGACCTGGCCATATGCAAATCAGTCTTGACCCTGTGCCTCATGGAACAGTCCGGCCCGAACTGCCAAGCCAGGTCCTCCCTGGACCAGAAATAAGCATCCTAGGACCGTTTCCAGAGTTTCACCCCTCTTCAGCCAGGATAGCTGTTTTTGCATTTGTCACCCTGAGTGGGACGGGTATGCCCAGATGCTTGTTTCCAGTCCAGGGAGGACCTGGTTTGGCAGTTCGGGCTGGACTGTTCCCATGAGGCACAGGGTCAAGACTGGTTTGCATATGGCTGGGTTCAAACTGGAATGGCGAGCAAAAACACAATGGATTTAGGCCCAGATCTCTGTACTGGGGTGAATGTATGACCGTGTTTTATATTCTGTCCATCAACTGTTTTTGCATTTGTCACCCCAAGTGGGATGGGTATGCTCAGACACGAGTCCCGTGCTCTCCATGCCACTGGAATCAAGCTATCCTGGCTGAAGAGGGGTGAAACCCCGAAACCGATCCTAGGATGCTTGTTTCCAGTCCAGGGAGGACCTGGCTTGGCAGTTCGGGCTGGACTGTTCCCATGAGGCACAGGGTCAAGACTGATATGCATATGGCTGGGTTCAAACTGGAATGGCATGATGAGCAAAAAAACTGTGGATTTAGGCCCAGATCTCTGTACTGGGGTGAATGAATGACATTGTTCTGCATTCTGTCCAACTGTTTTTGCATTGGTAGACAGTGGGTAGGAAGGTCATGAGGACCGAATGAGAAGATGGCGGAATGCAAACATGACTGATGGTATGTTTCCTTTGAGAAATACTGAAGAGACAAGTGGCAGAAAGTGTACAGAAAAGAGAAACAATACAGGGTCAGAAGGTTATAAATATGGTGTGAGTGAATCAAGAGGATGATGTGATAGAGGACATGTTTTATAAAAATTCTCCCCGTATCAACCAAATTCTATGTTGCTGACGCAGAGTGTGCCGGTTAAAGGAGCCCTGCTAAATAAAAATCTTAAACAAACGCCACCTGATTTAGGGAACATTAATCCATTTAGAGACTCAGAAACGTCACAACCTGTTAGGACTGGGAATGAAATTTGGTTGAACTAGCTAGAACTACTCTGGAATTAACTGAGAAAATTAGAGAATCAACCAAAAATATGGAAGCAGTGACTGAACGTCACAACCTGTTAGGACTGGGAATGAAATTTGGTTGAACTAGCTAGAACTACTCTGGAATTAACTAAGAAAATTAGAGAATTAACCAAAAATATGGAAGCAGTGACTGCACCTGTAACTATAGGCCCGGTGATGCCAGTCTTTGATAAACAGAAAGATAGTGAGCGTTGTTTAACAGTTCCCTACAATTGTAGTAAACGAATCGAGACAGAAAGTGGATCTGGAGGAAATGCATGGAAAAATGTGGCAGGAACATCAGGTTTAAGTACTCCTAAAAATCTGACTAACTCAAAGTCCACCAAGTAAGACGCTGATGACAACCGAATCGGATCCTCATTATCGAAACAGCTAGAGAGGTCATCCAACTCCTTAATAAAGAGATTCTGGACCTGGAGGAGAAATTAAAACAGTCCAATCCCATAGACGAGTGCAAAAAGAGGCTTGAAGATATCACCGCTGAACTTGACTCCTTTAGTGAATATCTCCTGAAAAGAAAGACGGATAAACTGCGGAAGGACATCAGGAACTTTTCTCAGGAACGCGTTTATCCTTTCCTGGGAGAAAACTTTTACACCTACAACAACGAGGGTAAACCCAATGTTAATCACCCCAATTGGGGAAGCAAACGGATTATTACCTTCTCTGACACAACAGATTCGGACAGCGAGGGATCTCCCTATAGTAATCCCCCACAGGGGCATTTCTCTGAGCGGTCTGCTTCAGAAAATCGTTTTTTAGGGAATCGCCGGGGCAATTATCGTCCAAGGTTTCAAAATCGTTTTCAAAACAGGTCCCAGAGCTTCCAACAGAGGGGCCAATATCAGGACCCAGCACAACCTCAGAGATACATACAGACCCGGCAACAGCAGTACTGGAGAACCTAAACACTATTCCTATCTTCAATCTATCATCTCAAACCATGAACCATTCTGTTGTCTCACTCCTTTCGAAGGGTTTATCATTTGTTCCATCTACAAGATTAAACAAATTCGAGTTACTTCGAGATATTCATGCCTTCTTCCGTAAGATTAGGCTAAAAAAGTTCTTTCAGAATAAGAACTCAATTGATTCTAATGACAATCGCTCAGGTCTAAAACCCCCCTCGAATTTTACCCCGGGGCTGGAAGTACTGGGTCCAGAAGTTCAATTATTTGAGAGAGCTGTCATCAGCAAGATTGAGAAATCTATTAAGTTCGTCCCTGCCCCTTGTTTCAACACCTCGAAAGACGAGAATTCTACCCTCCTGTCTTTGAAAAACGACAGCAGTCTTACCATAAAACCATGCGACAAGGGTGGCGGTATTGTTCTGTTTGATACTGCAAGATATAAAGAGAAGATGCTCGAGCTTCTTAGCTCTGTTAGACACTACTGCAAAATCACTCTTAACCCTGAACCAAGAATCAAGAAACGCATCCTACAGGAGGTAGAAAAAGGGATAGAAAGAGGTGATATCTGCACGTCGGAAGCTCTCTTCCTCACACCTACCTACACCCGCATTCCCATCATCTATGGCCTACCAAAGACCCACAAGAACCAGCTTGATCCCCCATTGAGACCCATTGTGTCTACGATTGGGTCAGCAACGGAGCCGCTCTCAAAGTATCTAGATAGGTTTCTTCAACCCTTGGTGGGCAGTCTGCCGTCGTATGTCAAAGACACGGGACATTTTATCTCCAAAATTGAAGGTCTAGATTACAATTGTGAATATGAATTTCTTGTTACCCTGGATGTGGAATCCTTATATTCTAACATCCCCCAGGTTGAGGCAGCCAAAGTAGTCAGTAACATCATTCAATCTGACCCCTCATTATCAAACAAATCTTTTCTGGTGAAAATTCTTGAAATTGTTCTGGAAGAAAACTTCTTTGACTTTGACGGGCAGCTATACCAACAAGTTACAGGTGTCAGCATGGGGGCGGCATGCGCTCCAAGTATTGCCTGCCTATATATGGGGAACTTTGAGAGACTTAACATCTTCAACGAGGTCGCGCCATTCTTTGAAAATGTGCGACACTGGTCGCGGTTCATCGATGATGTCTTTTTTATCTGGGCCGGCGACCAAGATTCCTTGGAATTATATATCGAATGGCTTAACGCGGCGGATTGCAACATCAAGTTTACTGCCCATTTTAGCACCATGAGACTTGAGTTTCTGGACGTTTGGGTGGAACACCACGATTCAAAACTAGCAGTGTCTCTCTATACCAAACCGACCGCTAGGAATACCCTCTTGCATTTTGAAAGCTTCCATCCTAGGAGCCAGAAAGATGGGATCCCTTTCAGCCAGTTTCTGCGTCTTCGCAGAAATTGTACCTCTATTAAGGACTATCTTGCCAACGCTGAAAATATGAGACAAAAGTTTATTGACAGGGGGTATCCGCCAAGACTAGTCAGGAACGCCATGAAACGGGCTCGTTTCTATAACAGGGACTCTATGTTCCAGAATAAAAACCAGGAACCTATGGATAAACTTGTTTGTGTTACCAAACACTCTACATTCAATAATAGGATCAGACAGATCATAAATTCGGAATGGCATCTCCTAAATTTGGGTGAACAATCAGCAGCCATACCCAAACCGGTCTTTGCCTTTCGGAGGAACAAGAATCTTAGAAATCATCTGATTAGAGCTAAGACTCCTAACCAGGCAACATGGCTACAACGATCTATTGAGGGAACCACCCCTGTAAGAGGAAACCACAAATGCGGCACTTGCCACGCCTGTGCCAATGCGATTGTAGGCACCTCTTTTCACACTAATGGCTTCACCGCTAGTCTCGAAGGTATCACCAACTGCCGAACATCAAACTGCGTCTATGCAATCCAATGCCCTTGTCCATTGACCTACGTTGGCGAAACCTCGAGAGAGGTCAGAGTGCGCATTGGTGAACATAAGTCCTGTATTAGACGCCTTAAACACTCAGCCCCTCTAGTAGGACATTGGGCAGAGAAGAAGCACACGGAGGAAGATCTACGATGGACAATTCTGGAAAGAGTTCAAGCCCAAAAGGGCACGAATCCAGAAGACCTACGTAAAAAACGTGAGGTCTTTTGGATTTTTGTTCTTGACACCAAGACCAGAGGACTTAACGAGTCCCTACCATGGGAGAATGCCATAATTTGAGAATCGAACATATGGGATTATTTTGCAATACACATATTTCTCCTTATGTGTATACATTAGTCTGTTTTCTTATTTGTTATCTTTCAGTCTCCTCTTTATGTTTATTAATCTTACTTTGAATACTCCTCATGTACTCGTGTTGCATGCTTTTCTATTTTAGTATCTATGCGCCACTTTTCCCGTCTTCACATTTTTTCATTTTCTTTTTTGTTTTGAACATCCTTTACCTTGGATTCCGTGTTGGCGTTTGTTTGTCCTAGGGCAATTACGTTGGCTCGTGTTTAGCCTCGTTGATTAGTTAGCCTGTTCATCTCGACCAAGCTAGTTGGTTGATGTTTTTTTGCAACTCGCCGGTTGATTGGCTTTTCAGCAGAGAATGATTTTGACTCGAGGGGCTTAAATATTCGCTTTCCAATAGAACCCGCTGCTATGCGATCTTTTCCCGCGAAAAGCTTTTGCCGACCGGACCGCCTTTATCGAGTACGCTGACATTGTATCCCTTTCAGGTAAATTGTTCGTATTCGCGCTCATTACGCCTTTGTTCAATTTCGTTGAGCGTATACCTATACCTTAAGACTATCGCTCTAAGTACCACCTTTTAGTTTATTCTTATATATTTTTTTGCTTTTCAGCTACCCTAGTGTTGGATTGTTTATACCTAAAGAAATCCCGACTTATCCGTTTACGCATTTGATAGCCTTTGTTTCATCTAGGGAAGACCCGTCTGAATCCAGGTGAGCGTATTTCTTTTCACCGGCTCTTATCCACACCCTTGCAGCTTTTTGCTCTCTCAGCTTTCTGACTTGATAGTGAGCAATGCATTTTTAGTCTATATGTTCAATTTTCTGTTATATGACCGTTACAACCTGACCATTTTTCTTGCCTACGATGTCGTGGTTTTTTCTAGATTCCATCTTCATCTCTTGTGGAGACTTCCCCGACCCGAGTGTGTATGAAACAATCACAAGAGTTTTGCTGGCGGATCGGTGTGTTCCCAAAATACATGAATGGTTTCACCGATACACGGTCGACGGCGCTTTAATTTAGGTAACCCCGTTTTATAGCTTGTTTTTTGCCATTTTTTCATTTCTACCAATTCACCAGCGAGACGATTTTGGGTCCTTTTTTTCTTTAAAAACAGGATTGCAATCTCTATTACTTGATTATGATATTTTCTAATTGCTGGTTTTGATTATTCTTCTACTTTCACTCTTGTTTCACTATTTCTTTTACCTTTTAGTTTCATGTCTTCATACATACGTTTCTTTTTTCTCCTTTTTTATCCCGTTCTAGAGAGCGATACCAAAGAGTTTCTTCATTTTGCATAGATCTGCATCTTTCTTTTTTGATTATCACTTTTTACATACACAGGTAAATATATTCATTTATATTGTTGTCTGTAGCTTCTTGTTTAGCCTTCTTTTCAAATCCGTTTTGACTCTGGATTGGTTGTTCTGTGTGTCCTATGATGGATGGCCTATAAAAGTCCCTAAATGGGGTTCTCTATCTATTCTTTTGGTCTGTTCTTAGAATTTTTTCTTATTTTTGTCTTCATTTGTCTTTTTCTATTGTCCTAGGTGTAAACTATTCTACATCCTGATAATCTCGATGTTTTTGTTATCCTCAGAACTATAATTTCTAAAATTTTATTGAGAATTTATTACCAAATAGCAATGTGTTTCTCCCTTAGGGATTTTGGCACTCAGTCTGTGGACTTGTTTGTCTATTTTTAAAAAAATATATATATCATTCTGTTTTTACAAAACTTTTCTATTTTGTCATCATTTTTCTTTTTCATATCCTTATAGGTCCCAGCCTGTGTGTGGGGGTTTGTTTGTTTGCTACGCCCTGAGGAAGGTGGTACTCCTGGTTTGGAGTGTGTTTCACCGAAACGCGCGTCGGCGTTTTTCTTTGGGCCTGTAATTCCCGCCCTTGAGACTCTCCATACAGCTTGATTTCTAGCTCATTGTTAACATCTTGTCCTATTGCTAGACTTCCCTGTGATCACCTCTCTGGGAATGGGCCCTTTAATGGCTGTTTGGCCTATGTTGAATGATTTTTTGGAATGATGTTTGAATGTGAGCTGTTTGAAGTTGAGTGTTTGTCCTCTGATTGAAAATCATCCCCCTTTTTCATATTTTCCCTTTTTTTCCCCCCCCTGCCTGGGAACCTGTTTTCTGTGGCTTATTTTTGCATTATATTTTTTTGTTTTGTGAATAACTTTGTGTATGTCCTATGTATTATTGATTTTGATATAAAAAATACATAAGCAAGCAATCTAATGCTCATGATAATATGTTTCTAAATAAAAAGGAAACTTTTTTCTATTTATTGTGATCATCTTTATATCTTGCTGCACTTGTATTGTTTCTTTATCTTTCCTTTGTTATTTCGTCACAACACCCTCTTTCTTTTCCTTGAGTGCCATACCCTTTGGGGATTTAATAAAAATATGATACGTAGTACTTTTTAAGCATAGGGGTAGAGTTACTTGTGTTTTTTGCTTGACAACCGAATCGGCAACAGAAACCCCAGAGAGAAATACGGATAGAATAAGAAGTGAAACAATCCCATTTCTGAAGAATTAAGTGATTGGTTAAGAAGTTTACAGCAAAAAGATAAAGAACCTCAACCTTTAGATGTGTTTAAAAGTAACCTTGGAAGAATTAATAGGGACTATTCCAACTGAAAAATTAAATGCATATCCGGACGAGGAGCTAATGTTTCTCTGCAAAAGTATAACTTGGAGAGCGAGGAGTTTGCATTAGAAACTTGGAGACAGTGAGTGAAATGGGTATGGACTTTGAGAAAATAAGATTACAGAAACCATATAGTGTAGATTTTTCTGAGAAGGATATTGAAAATCTGAATACTGCAGGAAGATTTACTCAAATTAAAGAACTGATTGCCTTGTTAAGGAAATGGGGTGATTTAGATGGGTGGAAAAGTAGATGGTTTCGAAAGAGGATACAACAGATAAGGCTGTCATTTCCAGTAAGAGAAAAGGAGTCAGTAGTAACGGAATGTCCCATGAGGGAGATCCCAGGAGGGGGTTATGTGCATGTTCCCTGGACTAGGCAGGATATTTTGTCATTTACTAATGATTTCCGAGGTTAAGAGAAAAACCAGTTGAATGGTACCGACAGGTAGAAAGGTTTGTTAAATTGTGGAAAGTGTTGGATAGATCTGAATGGTCTTTGATATAATTGTACCTGCATATTTATGGACAGAATGTAAAATTACAATAGGTTGGCTAACTCAAGAGTACCCTAGGGATCCTAAGACGGGAGCCACTGATCCAGAGGTAGAGGAAATATGAACAGGTAATTACTTTTTGGAAAAATAAAGTGCCGCCAAAAGAAACTGACTGGGTAAAAATTGATAGAACTCACCAAGAGGTTAAAGAATCTGTTCATGCTTACTATGAAAGGTTACTGTTACCTTTTAAGCAATACAGTGGTGATGAGAAATTGAGTGAGAAGGATTTATGTCATTTTGTATATCGATTTGTTTATGGGCTGAGTCTTGCCCAGGCCTGGTCGCCCCCACACTCCTGCTTCGTGCTCCTGTGCCTGTGATTCGCTTGGGCAACCCAGCCACCGCTGAGCCGCCCGCACCTGACTTTCCCGCCGCTGCCTCCCTGCAGCCCCGCTCCCCGCCAGCCCATTGGCCGCCCCGCTACCGCCACCCAGCTGACCCTCCCTCCCGGCTACCTTCTTAAGGGGACCTCTCTCCCTCCACCTCGGGAGCGACCGCTGAGCCTTGCCCAGGCCTGGTCGCCCCCACGCTCCTGCTCCTGTGCCTGTGATTCGCTTGGGCAACCCAGCCACCGCTGAGCCGCCCGCACCCGACTTTCCCGCCGCTGCCTCCCTGCGGCCCCGCCCCCCACCATCCCATTTGCCGCCACGCTCCCGCCACCCAGCTGACCCTTGACCCCACCTTATGACACCCCCACGCACGAGCAGCGGGCCCGCCGATTGTGCGCCAAAGGCGCGCCAAAGGCAAGCCCGTCTGCACCCGGACCGCGCCCAGCACCAGAACCCCTGGCCCCCGCAGAGGCCATCCCACCCGCCGGACTTACGATGCCGCAACCCTCAACGCACTCAACACCAGCCGGATCCACGGATGCTACCGAGCCACCCCGCGACGCTCCCACGGACCCTTCAGCTGCCAATCCTGCAACTTCTCCTGCATCCGGACCGGCACCACACCCGCCAAGCCGAGCGCCAGCAGCAACCACCTGAAGTGCATCCTGCTCAACACGCGCTCCATCCACAGGCACACCGTGGAACTCTGGAACCTGCTCGACACCACATCTCCAGACGTCGCCTTCCTCACGGAAACTTGGATGAAGGCCTTCTCAGCGCCCGACATCGCCATTCCGGACGGATACAAGATCGCCCGAAGGGACCGCGTCAACCAGACTGGAGGAGGCATCGCCATCGTCCACAAGAACACCATCCGCATCACGACCAACTCCGATGACACCCTCACAGCCGCCGAACATCTTCACTTCCAGATACACACCGACCCCAAGACCACACTCAGAGGCACCCTCATCTACAGACCCCCGGGACCTCGCAGACAATTCAGCGAAGACATTGCAGACTTCATCGGCCCACACGCCCTCTCCTCCGCTGACTACCTCCTCCTAGGGGACCTCAACTTCCACCTGGAGAACAACAAGGACAGCACCACCACCACCCTGCTGGACAACCTCAGACTCAAGCAGCTGGTGAACACCCCCACCCACTACGCCGGACACACGCTTGACCCCCGTCTTCTCCTCCAGCAAGGACATCGCCTTCAGCCACTCCACCGGACTCCACTGGACAGACCACAGCTGCGTCCACTTCAGCTTCAGAATGACCATGACTCACCATCACCCGCAGCCGGTTCCCCGTAGGAGCTGGAACAAGATCACCTCTGACCAGCTCCCCACATCCCTGAACCATGTGTGAAGCACCAGCTCTTGGAACGCCTGATTACGAAGAGGAATTCGAGCTCTATTGCAGAGAGAGACGGATGTGCACTAGTGCAAAGGCATGGAAAATTAAAGACAACCGGTTGCATACTTTTTGGCTGTACTAGATCCTATAGCCGTAGCTTTGCCTGGTTGCTTGAAAGCAGTGGCTGCTACCTGCAAGAGTCTGGAGCAGAGTGGAGGAATTGTGATGGGATATCCTGTGAGTGTTTGTTCCCCATGATGTTGCAATCCTTTTGACAAGAAGCCACCCACAATTTATGACACATAGTAGTCTGACTAAATATGAAAATGTCATTCTGGGTGCTATAAATGTGACCCTTGTGAGGTGCCTTAATGTAAATCCATCAACATTGCTACCTGATGCTGTGAATGTGGAAGAGAAGGATGATGTAGATCATGACTGTTTGGAAGTGCTTGATTTTTGCACTAACCCACGTCCGGACATAAAGATGTGCCTCTGAAAGAAAGTGACCATGGGATGTTTGTGGATGGGTCATGTCTGAGAACTGAAGAGGGAATCCTGAGTGCTGCATATGCAGTATGTACTGTAGCGGCTGTGTTGGAAGCGTCTTGCCTGAAAGGAGTAAAATCAGCTCAGGCTGCTGAATTGTTTGCACTGACCAGAGCATGCAAGTTGGGAAAGAACCTGCGAGTCACTGTGGTTACCGATAGTCAGTATGAGTTTGGAGTGATGCATGATTTGGTTTCAAAGAGGGTTCTTGACATAGAGTCGAACTCGAATCAGAAATGCTGAAGTAATTGGAAAATTGCTTGAGGCAATACAGCTGCCTAAGCAAATTGCAGTTGTAAAATGTGCGCCCCATTCAAAGGGTACTGATTACGTGTCAGCGGGCAACAAATTTGCGAATGACATAGCGCACTATTGTGCGTGGAACCAAAATTCCTTGAATCTGAAAAAGGAAATGAACTCATGTCCCTTGCTTTTTACTAACACCGAGTACCTGGGATGAGGTGAGGCAGTTACAGGAAGAGGCAGAAGAGGAAGAAAAGTGGCTAAAATCAGGATGTGCACCACTTGAGGTAGACAAGGTTTGGGTTTATTGTGATGGAAGACCAGTAGTGCCTGATTGCATGATCTCTACCATGGCACGGATGCACCATGGACAAGCACATATAGGTAGGGATACCATAATTAGACTTTACAGACAGACATGGTATAATGCCAAATTCCGGCTTGTAGCTGAGAGCCTTTGTCAAAGATGCCTGATATGTCAGCAATATAATCCAGGAAGAAAAAACAGTGGTGAGTTTGGGAACTATATGACGGGAGGGAGATCCTTTCACTCGAATGCAGATTGATTTCATTGAAATGCCCCAATGAAATCGACTAAGATATGTCCTAGTAATGGTCTGCCTGTTTTCACAATGGGTGGAAGCTTACCCGACCAGAAGGAGCGATGGAGTTACTGTAGCGAAACTCCTCCTGAGAGTTCATTCCTAGGTTTGGTTTTCCAGTTACAATTGAGTCAGATAGAGGAAAGCATTTTCAGAACGAAATTATAAGATTGATTTGTGAAGCATTGAATGTACAACAGAAACTACATTGTGCCTATCGCCCAGAGGCTTCTGGAGTAGTGGAACAAATGAATGGCACCATTAAAAACAGATTGGGAAAAATGTGTTTGGCCACAGGTCTGAAATGGCCAGATTTCTTGCCTCTGGTGCTCATGACTATTAGGTCGATTCCTGATAGGAACACTGGCCTGAGCCCCCATGAAAATATTATGGGTAGAGCAATGAGACATGTTTTCATTCCTGTCAAACTACTGCTTATATCTGATGACTTAGTTTTGGATTATTGCAAGGGGTTGGCTGCTACCGTTCATTCTGCGTTTCATCAGGTTGGACCAGATGCAACCTCCCTTGAAAAGAATCCAGCTCATGATTTGAGTCCTGGAGACTGGGTACGAATCAAAGTACATGGAAGGATAAATTGTCTGGTCCCACGCGGGGTGGGGACCACGTCAAATGATTGACCACGACGACTGCTGTGAAGTGTGCCAAGGTAAAGAATTGGATTCATGCTAGCCACACTTTGAATCCCTGGCCCTATAAATAGACCAGAGGAAGAGTATTTGGAGGAGTCTGATACCAGTTCAGAGTCAGAAGCAGAAGAAACAAGAACAAGACAAACCCCAAAAACAGGAGAAGTGGATTTGAGCCAAGTTGCGGAGCCGGAGAATATACCACTAAGGAGACAACTAGAAATTTCTGACACGAGTTCCGAATCAGAGACTGAACATACAAGAAAGGATAACAGAAAATATTGAAGAAACTGAACAAGAAATTTGATAAAGAGGCACCAAGTGCAAGCACAAGAGAAATTCCACCTGAAATTCTAGAAATAGAAGGTGAGGAATTAGATTCAGAGAGTGAGGGTAAGATTCTTGCAGAAGAACCCCGAAGAGATGTAGGGGCGACACATACAGGTAGAAAAAGGGACAGTTAATCAGCAGGAAGATTGCGTGGAAGAAACACGAGGAGGGATAAATTTAGATAGTGAACCTGAGGTCCTGAGAATAAAATCCAAAGAAAGTAAAAGTCAAACCGATACCAAATCTGAAGAAAGTGAAGGCCAAGGAGGGCGAACTTTGAAGAAAAGATCTTGGAAAGCAGAGTGAGGTAAGGGGAACAGGTTGAAGAGACTGTTGAAAGAGGAAATGTGGTCTAATAATTTAGAAGATTGAGATACCGACTAAGAATTAAATCTTCTAACGCTGAACAAGTGAATGCCAAGAGAAATAAGACACTGATCGGGCACACTTGAAAGGAGCCAAGAGGATAAAGAAACCAAGCCAGAAGTACAAGTCACCAGAGTGGATGTATGTGGCACTTCCTGATATACAAGAGGAAGCAGATAGCCAAGGAAGTCCAGGAGTGACTGCACAGGAAGTGGTTGAAGAAGATTCGGAAATCCTGAGAGTTATCTTAACTGATATCAGAGAAGAGACGGATGATCAGGAAGTTATGAACCAAGATTGTGAAAACAAAGACAATCTATGCACGGATTGAAGTGCCAAAGACGCCAAGAATTACACTGGACAAGACACGTAACTGAAAGAACCAAGTAGGCACTCACAGCCTTAGGTTTAGACAAAATTTAAATTGTGAATGAAAAGAGGCTAAGTCAAAAGACATGGATCATTTCAGAAAGGCAAACTCAGAAGGTAGAAAACCTACACGTGGGTTTCTCCAAAGATGGTGTAAAATGTGTTTGTTGTACAGGATTACTAATGCTTGTGTGGATCATATTAGCAATATCTGTTTCATTTAGAGTAACATTTGAAAAGGTAGAAAACCACACCGAGAACAGGACTAAGAGAAGAGGGTTTATGATACTCCTGTTACTAAACTGGTAGATAGAACAGATTTCCATAAGGATAAGTCTATAAATGTCTTTTCTAATGTTTTTTCAAAGTTGCTGTACGAATATGTAAAGACTATGGAAGTTAGAGATTGCTATGTTTGTATGCAGTTACCTGCATCTGTGTCAGAAGGTGTCACCTATCATCACCTTCCTTTGACATATGGGATAACTTAGTGTATTAGTAAGCTTGTTCTATAAAACAGGGAAATTAGAATATTATTATACTGATGTAGATAATGTTCTCACAGATACCTGTAGTCCCTGAACTAAACAAGGTGATTCTTGGTAGAATTTCAGGTGAATCTTAAAAACTAGAGAATTAACTTTAGGAGAAATGTTTAAGACTAATCTTACTTGTAGTCTGAGAAAAGAAGAAAAAAACTCTTGAACATGGTAGAGGAGATGAGAATTAAGATTCAAAGAAAAGTGTCTGGGGAAAAGATGGAAACAACATTTTGGGATGCTGAAAAGGAAAACCATTTAAAAGGAGAAATAAATCCTGCAATGGCTTTGGAATGGCCTCAGAGAGGGAAATTGTGCATCAGTAGAGATAACACTGCTTATGATAATTACTTTGTAGGTGCAAGTAAATGCCATGATTTATATAAAATCATGGGAGGATAGGGATTTAATGGAGGAAATGATCCGGTATTCCCTGGAATATATTACATCTGTGGGAACCGGGCTTATTATAGGTTACTGGACCACTGGTATGGTACATGCTACCTAGGCCTGGTCTTCCCAAAAATATTTCGTGTGGGAAGGGGAGAGGACAGTTTGCACGAAATAGGTAGACAACACGTAGAAGGAGGGAGAGTTGATCAGAAATTATAGGGGATATTTTTGGAGCACTGATACCAGCTCTTGGAATATCTCTGAATGCACATAAAATTAGAAAAAATTGTCTACAGTTGTGGATCGCTTATCGACAAGCACAGCTGGAGGGTTCTTAATGGTAAATACCAAAATGGTTGCCATGATTATGCAAAATAGACTTGCCCGTGATAATATATTAGCCAAAGAGGGAGGAGTCTGTGGCATGCTGAAAGTACAACATTGCTGTACTTGTATTCCTGACGAGAGCCAAAATGTAAAGCAATTAATTAAGAATATAACTGATTTGCATGAGGAAAGTGTTCTATTGGAGGTTGAAAGTGTTCGGGAGAAACTTAGTAAAGGTTTTTCTACTATAAAGGGTTTATTAACAAAGTTAGGTAGTTCATTTGTAGGTAAAACTCATGCCAGTGACTTGTGTGGTAATACTAGGCAGTCAGTTTCTTTCCCTCTCCTGAGGCGGATGCCGGGAGATCTCTTACTTTACCCTGCACTGTGCTTTTAAAAATATTGTATGTGCCACTGTGACTTGTGTTGTGTGCTAGTGCACAAGTTTTATACTGGACTCTGGTGACACTTGCCTAAGATCCTGTAGAGTCTTCTCCCCCCCCTCCCCCCTCGTTGCCGGGTCACTCTCAGCCGAGTATCGACACGGAGAGACCGGCTTCGCGGGACGAGTGGTAGACGGCGGCCATATTGGGTTGGGCTACTGTTGGGTCGCGCTCTAGCTGCGCATAAAAGGGGACGGCCATGGCTCCGGTCAGCGGACGCGCCGTATCTGCGCCGGAGTCGTGCCAGAGTCCTGCCCGTCTGCGCCCGTCAGCGCTAAGGAGGCACAAGGACTAACGTGTCTCATAACTCCGCTGCCGGTCCCTATAAGAGAGAGAGGATCTACTCAGTATTCGGCAGACCTTAATGTCCAGTGAGTACACCACTCATGACCCGCTGTGTGGTCCTTACCGGTGCCCTTGTGGCAATTTTGTCCTCAGCTCCCCTACCCCCATTAGAGCACTTTGTGAGTCCCCTCTCATGACATCCCGGCCCAGTGAGTCTTCCACTCCCCGGATTCTTAAAATATGGAATCTCAATGTTAGGTCATTGATTAAACCTCATTCTGCTATCCACGACCTTATCTTAGCAGAGGGCCCTGATATTTTTTTCATGACTGAGACTTGGCTTCATGATGAGGCCATGGTGGAACTGAACCTGGCAATCCCACAACAATACTCTATCTTCACTCACAATCGTAATTCTAGGGGTGGGGGTATTGCAATGGTAACTAAATCATGCTACCCTTGTACCTGGAAGAAATTGGCTATAGATGGTTGCGAGAGTGCGCACTTGTGTCACGATTAATCACCTTACCTTTTCTGGGCTTCTGATTTACAGACCCCCTGGTAATGATATAGCCCCCCGTTTCGTTCCGAGGCCACCGAAGTCATCTGCGGCGTCCCGCAAGGTTCATCACTCAGCCCCACCCTCTTCAACATCTACATGAGACCTCTTGCTGCCATTGCACGCCAACACAACCTCAACATCATCTCCTATGCCGACAACACCCAACTGATCCTCTCCCTCACCAGAGACCCCGACACCGCCAGAACCAGCCTACACGAAGGGATGAAAGACGTCGCCGAGTGGATGAAGAACAGCCGCCTGAAACTGAACTCAGACAAGACGGAAGTCCTCATCCTGGGACCATCGCCCGCCACCTGGGACAACTCCTGGTGGCCCCCAGCCCTGGGCACCGCTGCCAAGCCAACAGACCACGCACGCAACCTGGGCTTCATCCTGGACTCCTCCCACTCGATGACCAGACAAGTCAGCGCCGTCTCCTCATCATGCTTTCACACCCTTCACAAGATCTTCCGATGGATCCCGACCGAAACTAGGAAGACGGTCACCCAGGCCCTCGTCACCAGCCGACTGGACTACGGAAACACCCTCTATGCCGGAACCACAGCCAAGCTACAGAAAAGACTCCAACGCATCCAGAACGCCTCCGCCCGACTCATCCTGGACATCCCCCGACGCAGCCACATCTCCGGCCACCTGAGGGACCTGCACTGGCTCCCCGTCAACAAGAGGATCATGTTCAGGCTCCTCACCCACACACACAAGTCTCTTCATGACCTGGGGCCCAAGTACCTCAACGACCGCCTGACCTTCTACACGCCCACCCGCCAGCTACGGTCTACCAGCCTCGCCCTCGCCGCCGTACCACGCATCTGAAGAGCCACCGCCGGAGGCAGACCCTTCTCCTACCCGGCAGCCAAGACATGGAACTCCCTCCCCATCCACCTTTGGCTGACCCAGGACCACCCTCCCCATCCACCTTTGGCTGACCCAGGACCACCTCGCCTTCAGGAGACAACCCAAGACCTGGCTATTCGAGCAGTAGCGGACCCCTTCCCCCAAGCGCCTTGAGACCCTTCCGGGTGAGTAGTGCGCTATACAAGTTTTATGATTGATTGATTGATTGATTGATTGATTGATTGATTGATTGATTGATTGATTCAGAAAGGCTCTTCCTGAAGTAGTGAGCTCTCGCGCGATAGGCTCGGCTAATTTCACTGTCCTTGGTGATCTTAACCTCCACTTTCACCTCTGCCACCCCCCCCCGCTATTAGTAGTACTCTTGCAGATCTAGAGGCGCTGCAGTTAAGTCAGATGGTCACCCTCCCTACGCATATAGGTGGTCACATCCTGGACCCCATTTTTACGAATCTGTTTGCGGCCAATGTTCTGCCTCCTTCCCCGGTAGCCTGGTCAGACCATTTTTTGGTGGAATTGAACCTTGTGATCAGAAACCCTCCTTTCACAAACTTAGACAGGTCCGTATTTAAACGTCCTTGGAAGAAACTTATGCTCGAGGACTTCCATTGGTTACTCCGCGAACACCCACTTGACTCTTTATGATGTAGAGTCTGGCTATGATCTCTTTTGTGACTGGGTTTCCCGTGCACTTGATTCTTTGATTCCTGCTACGTGGAGTAAATGTCGCTCCTTTGAACCCAGCCCATGGTATGATGACGCTTTATTGCTTTTAAAAAAATCATGTAAGCAAGCGGAAAGAGACTGGCGAAAAACCTATGATGCTGAGAAAAAAATATTGTACCTCAAAAATTAAATTATACCATAGAGCCATATGCAGAGCTCGTGCGGCTTATTACTCCCAGGAGTTTAAACGTAGCCCTAATCCTGCAAAGCTGATTTTTAAAGATCTTAAAGATCCAACGGCTAAAAGAGCTTCAGCAGCTGAGATATGCTCTGCATCCCACTGTGAGGAACTTGCCAACTTTTTTTGGAAAAAGTGCATACCATCTATCGCTCCTTTCCTAATATCACCCTTCAGTGTGAAGGACAGAGACCTTTTTCTACCCCTAATGCGGCTCGATCCACACTACCGGAAATCTCAGAGGGTGAGTTCAATAGGTTGGCAGCTACAGTTAAATCCAGGTCCCCTGCAGACCCGCTCAGTTCGGAGATTCGGCTGCCCTATGTTTCCCCCCTGTGCGCCAACTCATTAATCTTTCATTGTGTTCAGGGACTGTACCTACTAAGTGGAAACAAGCCTATGTCACCCCTATTCTGAAGAAACCCGCCTTGGATCCCCTTAAATTGGAGAACTATCGTCCAATCTCTCTTCTCCCTTGGACTGCCAAGGTTGCGGAGGCTTATGTTAATGGAATCCTAACTCAACGTCTTCAGACCGCCAATATCTTGGATCCCTCCCAGAACGGTTTTCGAGCAGGTCACAGCACGTAGACTGCTCTCCTTGCGATGACGGAACATCTACGCACCGTGCTTGATTCCGGTCAAACTGCGGCACTGGTGTTACTTGACCTCAGTGCCGCATTTGACACGGTCTCACATGTGATACTTCTGCAGCGTCTGGGTGAGGTGGGTATCTCTGGCCCGGCACTTGACTGGTTTCGGTCTTTTTTAGCTGGTTGTTCATTTAGGGTCGCCACACCTCCTTTTGAATCCAAACCCTATTTCATCGAGCAGGGAGTTCCTCAGGGGTAGTTCCTCAGGGGTCGGCACTCATCCCCACGCTGTTTAACCTGTATGTGCAACCGCTGGCTACGGTCACCAAGCAGTGGGGCCTGACTATGGTTTCCTATGCCGACACGCAGTTGGCGGTTGCACTCAATGGGGACTCCGACTCTGAGGCCCCTAGGTTCAGGGAGGGCTTAACAGCAGTGGCAGGCTGGATGACGGCCAACTGCCTACAACTTAATGCTAAAAAGACGGAAGTCCTCATCATTGGGAAACAATGCAATCTCTGGGGTGATCGGTGGTGGCCCCCAGAGCTGGGCCCAGCCCCTATTCCGGTCCCCGAAGGTCAAAAACCTGGGTGTCTGGTTAGATTCTGCCCTTAGTTTTTGTGGACACAAAAAAAGTGGCTGCTGCTTGCTTTGGGGTCTTGCGGGGACTTAGGCAAACCCTGAAGTTTTTTGACTTCCCCACTAGGCAGTTGATAATTCAGGCTACCATACTCACGGCTCGATTACGCGAGTTCGCTCTTGGTGGGGGCCAATCAGGCGGAAGTTATCCGGATGCAGCGAGTTCAGAATGCGGCGGCCAGAGCCTTGGTGGGTCTACCTAGGTTCTGCTCTGCGAAGGAAACTATCCAGAAACTTCACTGGCTGCCCATGGCTCAAAGGATTGATTTTAAGACTTTATGTCTCTCCTTCAAGAGCATTAAGCGATCCTGGAGCATCTTCTTACCCCGCATGTTCCCTCTCGCTGTCTGAGGTCATTGGGCCAAAATCTTGCAGTAGTTCCACGGTTCAAACGCTGCAGAGCGGGAGGGCGTTCCTTCCGCTTTTTGGCGGCTAGGCTTTGGAACTCATTACCTGCTCATATTCGTGCCCTTGATGACCTGCTTATGTTCAGGAGGGCTATTAAAACTTATCTTTTTCCCCCTGGCTTTAATTTTACTGCATAGGTCATCATTCTCCTACCCTGCCTCTCTTTCTCGGTCTGCCTCTCTGCTCTATGTATTTTTCATTCTGCCTGTCAGAGCGCCGGGACGCCCCTTTGCTGGGGCAGCTGTGCGCTATACAAGAACGGATAACATAACATACTGATCTTAAGATTAGGGTGTGTATGCATAAAAAGACGACAATTACAAAATAGAATAAAAAGCGAAATTGCGAAAAGCAAGCATGTACAAGAGAAGATGGGAGATACTATGATGTAACATAACAAAAAGTAATGTAATGGAACTGAGTAATCATTTCTGCGAAATGTTTTGACACTTATTGGGATTTGTGGTGATGTTAAAAATCTGTATAAACAAAGGTCCAGGGGGTCAGAAAAACAAAAATCAATAAAGTAGAGAATGTGGAAACCTGTGTGGTGCACAGACTGCTATCTGGACAAGAAAGTCCTCATAAAGAGGACATAATCCCATCACCCACCGTGGTGGCATGCTTCATCATATGGGATCTCCTCTTAACCACACCTGTTGTGATTAAGGAGCTACTACTCCCAGCGTACGTCTAAGGGAGGAGCTCGCTGATGTTTTAACTATACAAGAAGGACTAGATCTCCTAAAGATAAATGAAGATAGCCAAAGTGAAAAATCAAGTGCAGTGTAAGAAAAAAAGATATAAAATTGAATACAGGGAAAAAATGATTTAATGAAGATCTCCTGGTGCCAACATTAAAAGAACAGTAGTAGCGCAGTCTAAACGAAATTGCAAGCGCGCACACATTAAAAACAAAGGTCTACATGTTTCAGCCAATACAATTCAAAAGATTGTGATTATGGCTTTCTTCAGGACCATACATAAACTACTGCAGCCAAATCTTAGTGCCTAAATCACTAATTCGTGTAAATGTCACAAAACTTTTATTAAATAGAACGATACAACCAACTGTGTACCTGAGTGTTGGTTCTATTTTATAGAGCGCTACAGGACAAGATAGGTACCTGTACAAAAATGACAAAAAACATAAGACAAGTGAGAAATATTCTCAGCCAGAAAGTGTAGAGCACACAGCTTTAAAACCAACATGCCTAACTTGTGCCAGACAACTCTTGGCAGATCTTACCCGTGTTAAATCGGGACTCCCGCCTGCCGCTCCTGGTCACAACTCAGGGCGTGAGGCAACGCTCTGTGAAAGATAAAATAAACATATAGTGGGGGTCATACGCAGTGATGGTAATAAATAAGAGTGTATTAATGATATTAACACTGCATGTTGCTCATAATGATCCCTAAAAAGGGATCAAAGTGGCCGCTAAAGAACTCTGTTGTCACGTGAATGGTGCTAACACATCTAGTCACATCACAGTAGCTCAGTTATACAATTGGGGCCAGATAATCATGCATAACAGACTGAATGGCCACCTACTGGATAGATAAAATAGCTAATATTAAGAATCACAAGGAGGGGTTACAACTGCTTAAAGGCCGTTAAATACAAGAAACTCCTCTAATTGAAGTGTTAGAAAGTCTCATTCCAACATAACAAATGTGTAACCAGATCGTAGTGACCTCTCATTCCAACATAACAAATGTGTAACCAGATCGTAGTGACCTAGCATAAAACAAGAGACGAAGGGTGTCTAGTTACATATTAATGTTTAGCGATAGCAGGGCTCCTTACCTCTCCGTCGTTACCCCGGGCTTCCTTCCAGGCTGCTCCAAGCGGTAACCGGAGGGCCGGGGAACACGGAATTAAATACTTCCAAAACGCCAACACGCTAGTGCTACTATGCGTGATGACGCCAATATGTACGGACTGCTAACAAATGCCAATCAAGGCAGCAGTTGATGTAGCTCTAAATGGTGAAAAGGTGGGAAATGTAGTAAACAAACACGGCTGCATTAAACGAATGAACAGACTAAAATTGGCTCTTAGATGTTATATATAACCACACCAACGCGTAGAGCAACCCTTGAAGAATGAATCACTCGTGTCAGCAGCGGTCCACATACCAAATCACAGCAGACTAGACGTAGAAAAATCATCCCATTCTTGAAAATAATAGTCCGGTTATACATATCCATCTCTGGGATGGATAAACGCGTGACTACGAGGCAATCTGTCGTACAATAGTCACCGCTACTAGAGGTGTACACGAACGTATAATTGTGAAACACGGTACCAGTTATTCATAAGAGTGGAATCAAAATGATGTACTGCCCAAGAGTCATTTGTTGTATGTACACAACCTGAAGATAGAATGAACTCGAATAAGGTCATAAAGTGTATACATACACAAAATTATAGTCAAGACCGGTTTCATCAAACACCTCATTATCAATAAAAACCGGATAGCTTTGGACAAAAAAAAGGATCAGAAATAAAACAAAACCATACACCAGACAAGAGATCAAACTCGACAAACTGGAGCTCTACATTGTACTTCTCCAAAAAAGGAGGAAGAAAGGAGAAATAATCATCTATTGGAGAATTCTGACTACTCTATTGTAATAAAGTCCACGGTATGGCATCATTCAGACCAAAATGATCACTACGTAACTTAAACACCCAACGCTGTTCTTTCTTTAATAGGAACTTAAACACATCAGTAACATGGGCAGAATGTGGGGTTGTTAAAGTACAGTCCACAAGACCTGCTCAGGAGTACGATTACACTCCAAAAAATGATTGGTCAATCTAGTTAAAAATCACCAAAGGGGGGATTGATGGAGCAGGTAAAGCAAAATGTTGTATACCTCCTCTATTTTGCATGAAATTTAATTACGTAATCATTCCAAATATTAACTTGTACTAATTTGTCTAAAGTGGCATGACTAATCAACATTTGCACCTTAAATTGCATGGCAAATAATCAAATTATTAACTGTGGTCCGCAAATTAACTTTAGAATGTGGTGAAATAGAGATTTGCATGATTCATTTTGCTTTTGTGATAGTTTGTGCTTCCAGTGCTGCAGAATGGTGAGTATTATTGCTTTAAATGTTGCTACAAGCTAGGAAAATACTAATATATATATTGGGACTAGTGTGGGTTTAAACATTAGAATCTTCATTTCTATATATTAATTATTGTTAGTTTTTGCTTAAGTTGGTATTCGAGCCTACCAGGCTGCAGTACTTAAGATGGCGTTCTGAAGTTGCCACCGGCATGTGAGCGAGATGTCTACTGCACAGACTCGGATGGCTCTGGAGATCTCCAAGCGACGTCCGTCGAGAATCAAAGTGTTCCTTGTCAAGGATAGGAACATGGAGGACTGCGAAGATGAAGACTGGCGTGAATGACCGAGGGGACAATGAAGGACCTGTACAAGAAGGCTTGCATGTTACTTCAGAACTTTTGCCTGTGAAATTACCAAAAGGAATACAATTGAGAAATGTCATGCCTGGTCTCATGGGAAACAGGCAAACCTGGGAACATTCAGGAGACTTAAAATTGCAGAGGGTTTAGCCAATCAGAACACTTTCTACCCCTAAATTGTTGCACATTGACCTAAAAGTAAGGAGAAAAAGAGTATAAAAGGTTGAGGGGTTGATTTGCTGGGTTGTTGGTTCGATCGCCCGGTCTTTTGACTGATTCGTGGGGACTGAGTCGAGCTGAAGGAGATTTTCTGGGTTCTCTTTTGACTACAAGAGGACGATTCCATCTGAAGGGTTTTTGATTATTGGTGTAGGTTGACTGGTTCTTCTGGAGATGGTTGCAGACACTGGAATAATGTTTGGGGTGGTCGGAAGGTTGCCAATGTTCAAAATTTAGGTAAATATAAACGTTATGTCAATTTATGTTAAAGATCAAAGATTGGAAGACGCTCAATAGAGAAATTATTTGAACTGTAATCCTGAATATGCCAAAACCGAGTGAACTAAATTAGATAAACTAAAAATGGATTAATAAGAAATGAGTTTGAGATTCTTTAATAAGGTATTGAAAGTTTACCGAATGGTTCCAAAGCTTTAAATGTGTTTTAGCTGGTTCTAAATCACCATCAACCAGTCCAACTAATTGGTCCATCGACCAAGTGGTGGAGTGCCTTGATGTTAAAGTTAGGATTTTATAGGTACAGATGTATATAACGTAAAGGAATTTCTCCTGATAGGTATCAAGGTACCCCCACATGTCCAGCACTTCTTTTCCTCCTGTGTGCAGACTAGAGTGAGATGTATGAGTGTTGGTGTTATGGGCCCCACCAATGAATGGATGTATGAATTAGTTAATGTGGTGACGAGTGTGACATAGGGAGGATATGTAAATTTGCCCTTTCCGCTGGAGCAGTACCAAAGCTCTGGAGGTACCAGTGCTCTGGTGGTGCCAGAGTTCTAGGGGTGCCAATGTTTAGGAGGTGCCAGTGATCTGGAGGCACTAGTGTTCTTGCGGTAGCATTGCTCTGAAGGAAACTGTTCTGGAAGTTCTAGATTTCTGGGGGTACCACTGTTCTGACCATTGGTCTTGAGGTACCAGTGCTGTGGAAGTGCCAGTATTCAGGCCATACCAGTGTTCTGGATGTACCCGTGACCTAGGGGTACCAGTGTTCTAGGGGTACCAGTGTTCCAGAGATTGCAATGTCCTGCTGGTACCAGAGTTTTGGGGGTACCAGTGTTCTGGGATTCTAGGGCTAGAGCCAGAGATCTGTTGATGCCAGTGGTCTTGAGGCACCTGTGTTCTGGAAATAGGTTCCCATTACACACTGTCTGCGGTTGAGGTTATAGAACTATGTGTGCACCAGCTAGATTTTAATTTATAGTTCACTTTTACTGCATTCACTCTCAGTGGCTCACCGCTAGAAGTCCACCTATCTCAAAAACATAATCAACGAAAGGAGCAAAACAATTTACAAACACGATTCTGAATCAATTATTCTGTGTCAATCAAGCATGCCACTTCATAGGCAGATAATATTCCATTGTTGAAGAATATTTTATTCTTTAAAGTACATAGCACCATATTCTTATTCTTCACAAATTAGCTGATCCATCCATATTTTCTGATCAAAAAGCACATTTCATACACTGTCAGCCTAAGCGTTTTGTCCTAACAAAAGACTCGATCAGGACTGAAAGAATAAAAGAATAAATACCAATCAGTGTAATGGACACTCCAAATTATATACAAACAATTATACATTGATTTAAATGCCAACATCAATTAAATCTGCCTATCTCCATTCTGCATCACTATCCCCATATTGATCTAGATGGAAGACATTTACTCATTAATGTCGAGTTCAACACGTTATCTGCTTCATTCATTGTTACATTTTATTAGCCAATAACATAGCCACAGTATTTGTAATACATTTACTTAAGTTCTTGCATAACAACAACACCATTTCATACATTATTAGTCCGGTCCTTTGAACTACCTGTACACTATATTTTAATCTTTAGTGATAAGAAAATATCTCACACCATTTGGGACTGTATTTGGTACCAATTTCAATTGAAAAAAATATTAGGTACTAATTCATACTGTAAAAATGTTGAGAAGGATTAATACAAGGTACCCTCGTATACAACTTTGCCACAGCGTCCTCCTCAACCTAGTAGAGTAAGTAAAATCTCGTTTCAAACTTCGTGTTTAATAAAAAATACAATTGACTGCTATTCAACGCGAGACCAAAGTCTACGTACCAGTATTTAATAAACTAAATACCTGAAATGTTAACTCAAGTTGCTTGGACCATGCATAACTTCTGAAAATGACCAGAATCCCTTATGTCTGTCTGCAAAGAATAAAAGTACTTAATATCCAACCATAATCAAATTCACTATCTTTTGAGTTTATAACAATAAACCGCCCCTGTTAGACCTGTCAGCCCTTTGGGTGGTCCCTCCTCATCATTATTTATTTTGTCCGACTTTTGCCTCAAACCCTGTTAGTATTTTTCCTTTTTGGGAACCACCAGACTTTTTAGTGTTGATGCAGTGTCAGGGAGCCATTTTCCCTACCCCTGGAACTTCTGTCTGAGGGCCTGAAACACAAAATGGTGGCCACCCATTGTCACCTGTGACATCACTGGAACCTACTAGTACCTTCCAGAACATTCTAGAACCCTGTGACAGTGTGAGGCAGGTTTAGAATGTTGGGAAGCCAGCTCAGAGTTGGCAGTTGGAGTTGGCAGTTGGCACCTGACTGGTGAAGGGAGAGCAGCACAACACTGAAGGAGGAAGGAGTGAGGCAGGAGGGGTGGAAACTTGTGCCTGGAGTGGGGTCCAGAAACCCACCCTTGATACTAGTCCCTACTGACTGAGCCCAGCCCAGAGCCCTGTGTGGGATAAAGTCAAGAAGAACCAACTCAAGGACCTGAACAGCCGGGACAGGCCTTGGAAGTAAAGAACAGCAAGTTCCTGACCTGACTATTGGTATCATCCTGGAGACCGACGCCGAGAAGCCTAGAGACCCGGGGCCGGAGGTGAAGAAGCGGCGCTGACTGGAAAGCAGACGTCGTACCCGGAGCCGCCAGAGGTCGAGAGAGGGCGCCGACGGAGGTCGTGGAGACACCAGAGGTCGAGGAGGAAGACACCTGAGGTAGAGTGTGCGGCGTCGACGGGGGAGTGAAGTCCGCCCTCCGGAGTCGCCGGAGACCGAGGTGAATCGTGCCGGAGGTCTGGAGTGGAGATCGCACTCCGGAGTCGCCGGAACCGGAGGAAAGGAACACCGGAGGTCGGGAGTGGAGATCGCACTCCGGAGTCGCCGGAACCTGAAGAGAAGAGCACCGGAGGTCGGGAGTGGAGGTGGCACTCCGGAGACACCCGGAAGTAGGGAAATCGTGAACCTGTGACCACTGTTCCCGCTAATGCGCGCGCCCGCGCGCGCGCGCACTTCTCTATCCCCGAGCGCACAGTGCCATGTGTGCAGCGCGCACAGACGGCACTTCCCGCGAGAGAATTCGCGCCGCCGTTTTTAAAAGGCGCGCGGCGCGAAAACGAGCATTTCCATATTGAGGAGGACGGCGGCAGCGGAAGTGACCACTTTGCAGTGGAACACTGGGAGCGGAGGTAAGCGTGATGTGACTACTTAATTGCCCTGATTGCTGTATTCTTTGAGCGGTAGCCCGAGGCTGCGGGGAAGATTCTGTGCCCTTAGTTAAGTATTCATGTTAATTGCAGCCCCTTCACGAGCTGCGATTGACATGAATACTTAAATAGAATCAACGCAATGTCCCCCCCCCCCCCCCCCCCGCAGCCTCGCTTTACTATCAGGACAATACAGCAACTTTAAAACTATGGCGTGTGCTTTGTAGGGTAATCGGCCTTGGTTTCAAACTTCCTGTATTGTTCTGATAGTAAAGCGAGGCTGCGGGCAGATTGAGGCTTTTATTTAAGTATCCATGTTAATCGCAGCCCCGTCACGAGCTGCGATTAACATGGATACTTAAACAAAAGGACTCAATCTGCCCGCAGCCTCGCTTTACTATCAGAACAATACAGCAAGTCTGCAAACCAGGCCGATTACCCTAAAAAGCACGCGCTGTGGTTTTAAACTTGCTGTATTGTTTCGAGCATATGGGTTGAAGAAGGATTCGTTAACGGACGCCATTTGTCCGTAATTTTATCCGGGCACCCCTCGCACCACCCTAAAGCCGGCACAGCTTCCACCCACCTCCCTGCTTGACTCCGATGCTGTTGAGGTCGGGTGTAACAGACTGCGATGCAGTACCAAAGGTCAGATACCCAGCAGCATTGGAGAGGCACAAGGGGATGGCAAACCTCACTTAAAGCCCTGCCACTACATGTTTGCATGTCTGCTTCTCTACCAGCGTGTGGAGAGTGATCTGTTCTAAAACAGGCAGCTCAGAGAAGGAAGGGCTGTTCTGTTGTGACCTGCATCCACCCCAGCTATATGGGATATTAGTTGCCCCAAGGAGTGTTGCGTGGTAGCAAGCTTGCCGCCAGCAGGCTCTTTATATTGTGCTAGGTTTCTGTTGCCCTTCTTTCCATATTTCCTAATAACTTTCCTCACCACGCAGAAAAAAGCAATCATTGTAAGGGCAATAGGTTTTGCCAATGTGATTTAATGATAAGCTGCTTTGAGGTGTAGATTGTAGTTTAGTGAACAGGTGTGCAATATAAATTACTCTGAGGAAGTGTTATGATTTGTTAATTGAAAAAGGCAATGCATTGTGCAGTTACTGGTGGTACTATAAACCGGGGAGATTAGTTAAAGGGCAAAGGGCCAGAAAATATTTCCCCAGGCAAGTACACTTTAAATGGGTGCAGCTATTTTGAGATTAGGTAACGGGCAGAGGAAAAACCAAACAAGTACAGCGCAAGCGCTGTACATGCAAAACCTTAAAAATGCATGCTGACACAAGGAAATTAAATAAGACATTGGACGAACCAAAAACATGCAGCCAACAAAAGTATTCAGTTTTAAAAAAAATAAACCATAAGGTGGCTTCTCATGGAAGCCAGAAACTAGCAACAAATTTTAATCCAGTACGCGTTCTGTTATGTCTAGACATAGTGCAGCAATGCAGTTAGGTAATCACTATATTAAGAATGCAAAATGTGTGTTTGTGGTGGCTGCCTGCGATAATTGTTTTGCTAACATTTGTACTTGCTCACTCGTCATTGCTTGTTACCATCCTTCGGTACAACCCATCTAGCACTCTCCAATGGCAATATCCTGTTCTAAGAGATGGGCGAGGGAAGCGACATGAATGACTTATGAATTTTGAGTGGCAGTTAAACCTAGTGAAACTGGTTTCTCATGATGCACTTAGCTCAGTTTTCCCTTTACTACGCCGTCGCAGAGTTGTCTCATTCCTGTCCCTTCTCTATAATTCACTACACCCTTCCTGCCCGGTTATTTTTCACTTCCCATGCACCTGGATGCCAATTTGATGTTTGGGGTACTGCTTCAAACTGGATTTTACATTGGCTCGCTCCCTCCCACCCTCGCTTTCTGGCGAGGACCTGATTGAGAGAGAAAAGAGAGCATGCTTGTTAAATCAAGACTGAGATTGTAAAGGGGGCAGTGGTACACACACAATAATATTCTCTTAATCAGCATTTCGAGTGGGGATGGGGCGAAAACAAAAATAGCAGATCCTTGTTGATTGTGCCTGGCAAACAAAATTGTACAATTATCTTGGAAAGTGTGTTTAACTGAAAACCTTGTTCTGCCACCGCAGTGCTGTTAATGAATCGGCCCAGTGTTGGCATAATTGTAGTCTCTGTTCTCATTCCTAATTAGGCAATTATAAGAGCTACTGATACTTATGAATTCCTTTTTTCATAGCCTTTAATTGAATTGCAATTTTATTCAAATTATTTTAAAGGTGCAGTCCAGAAAGTTAGAAATGAAGCAGATAATTGATAAGTTGTATGGCTGGATTTTCTTTCATTGATAATACCAACCTGTTTGGGTGTACTGCGGCAATGCTAATTTGAGGAGACTGGTAATTTGAAAATTGTATTTGGTCTGAATCTGATGTCCATGTGGACTAATGTTAAAGATGGCATAAGTGCTTTACCTTTGTTGAGGAAATCAATGAGCAGAGAGGAAAGACTGCCTCCGACTTTCAGTTGCCACTGGGGGCATCTCATCCTGGCTCTTCCACAATTGCGTTTGCAGGCAATAAATCTGCAACATTTAATTGGATTGATAGATCGAAGTTAACCGAAGCCTTTCCTGCTTTAGCTTCTTGAAGTGTACTCTGCATTTTAGGTGCTTGTTCTGGATGGTGAAACTCCGCCTTGGGTGGCGTCTGTCCCAGTCCTAAAATGGCTCCTGCAGCGAGGGTGAAGTTCTTGATGGGCCTCTTCTCAAAAAGGCTCCGCTCAAAATCAATATGAAACGTTGGGCGCGTGAGTAAGTGAAGGGATGGCTGGATGAATTAGTGAAAGGGTGAATGGATGAATGAAAGATTGAATAGATGGATAATGAGGGGATGGATGGATTGATGAGTGAGTGAAAGGATGGATAAGAGAAAAGGTAAATAGCTGAATGTATGGGTGGAAGGGAAGCTGGGTGGGTAAAAAGGTGGATGGATGAGTGAAAGGATGGCTGAGTGATGGGTTCAATGGATGGATTCATGAGTAGGTGAGTAGATGGATGGGTGGATGGACGGAAGGATGGCTAAGTGAAAGGGTTGATGGAGAGAGAAAGGGGGGATGGATGGATGACAAAGGGTGGATGGGTGGAAGGATGAGTGACTGGATGGATGAGTGAAATGATAGATGGAAGGATACATGATAGGTTTGCAAATGGTTGGATATGGCTGCCCCACATGTCTGTAAAACTTACCTATTGTCCTGAAATTTTGTCCTGAATTTTGACCTCCCTATTACAGTAAATGGACTGCTCTCAGGGCAGTCATGGACTAGGGCTGTTTCAAAGTTACTGTTTCACTGTGGCGGCGGCGCCCACCAGCACTTATAAAGAAGGATTAGAGATACCTTTGCAGGAGGGTGCAGTGACTGACTGCACCCCCCTGCAAGCGGATGTCTGGGGAGTCCATGGGACCTTCTTACCCCCTCCAGACAGCTTCCATCAGGGGGGATACTGTTAGTTCACCACTTGTTTGTGTTACACAGTTTAGTCTGCCCCCTGACAAGGTTAGCTTTGCGCCTGCGTCCATAATACAGCGCGGCAGTGGATTTATATAGAATTCATGAAGTTTTAGATAGGATGGACTGTTCCCATGAGGAGCAGAGTCAAAATAGATTTGCATATGGTTGTGTCCAAACTGGTCTTTACATCTTGGTCTTATCTTGTCACATTTGCAGTGCATTCCAATGTCAAGCTCTCGCTTCAGAGGGGGTTTGGTGTTTACTTTTCTTTCTCTAATTTCAAAGTGAGAGAATGTATGCGGCAATCCTGCTGAGCATCCATGTAAGAGGAGAGGGTGTAGGATTTGTTTTGCACTTTGTGATCTGCATGGTTCACCTGCTTTGCATCAAGCATTTTGACCTCCTCCGCTACTTTATAATGAGTCAAACCTTCCACTAGACATAAAACAGAGCTCTCTGCAGCTGGTCCATCAATCTCCAGAGTTATCCGGCCAAAGTGAAGCGGAGTAGCCAGTATTGATCCCATGTTTTCTGGTACCACATTGTTCAGCCACTAAATGTACATACTACTCCAAGTCCACCGTAACCCCTCCCAAGTCCCTGACCACTACCCTGCTTGAATCTGTGCGGCCCTCTGTGGCTGGATTGTGTGGGGAGGTGCAGATAAGTTTTTCCTAATGGATGCTAATAATGAAACACAGGGGCACATGCCTATTTGCCTAAACTGGAATCCCAGGTAACTATTTGGTCGTTTTTCCTATTGGAGTATCTGGGCCCGTCCCATTCATTGTTTGTAACTCTTAGAGCCTTTGCTAACCATCTCATCTTCAATTGCAGGTTTGCAGTCTGTGAGGTATTTGAGTTTGAATGGTCAGGCGTGAGTACCCACAGAGACAAGGTAATTCTGTTTATGTTCCACATTGGATTTGGGGGTTGCTGGGTAAATAGATTCACAATCTGCACCCCTTTTCTGTTGCAGGTTTGTCAGACCGCGCTTCAAATACAGTTGTACGGGCAGACGTGAGTACAGGCAGAACAAACAGGTAATTGTTTGGTAGAGTTAAACTGTGGTGCATCTCGTGCATTGTGGTATAACAACATCCCTTACCCATGTTTTCTTCTGTTGTAGGTTTCACAGACAGTACCCCACACATTTGAACGGGAATTCGTGAATACAGGCAGAGCAAGTAATTGTTTGGTAGAGTTAAACTGTGGTGCATCTCGTGCATTGTAGTATAACAACATCCCTTACCCATGTTTTCTTCTGTTGTAGGTTTCGCAGACAGTACCCCACACATTTCAACCGGCATACGTGAATACAGGCAGAGCAGGTAATTGTTTGGTAGAGATCCCTTATGGTGCACATAGTAAATTGCTGTATCACAAATTCACAATGTGCTGTAACAATCTTTACTTCTATTGCAGGCTCTACGGACAGTGCTACATTTAAGTTTGAAAGGGCAGGGCAGTGGACAGAAAAATCCAGGTAATTATACTCTACGTTTTGCCAGCAATGCCTCCGTATTATGTGTCAGATTGCAATCATGAGCATAGACATCAACTTTAGCCATGTTCCTTTATTTTGCAGGCTTTGTGGCATAGCAGGCTAAACCCAGTTATCACAAATATGTTCAAGCGCAAAGCTGTACCTTCTGCAGAGTGTGATGCTTCACCACAAAGGAAGAAATGTTGCCTTGTATTCAAGGAAGAGTGGATGAAAGAAATTGTGGAGGCTGAGACACAGAAATCACGAAGCAAGGTTCGCGTGCAACTTGGGGAACTATTTCAATACAGTCCAGACGTGGGCTTGATTTGCAAAGCATGTGCTGAAGCCAAGATTGTTGGGGACTTTTCTACAGGGAAGAAATGGAGTGATGGCTGGAAACTGGATTACCTGAAACGCCATCTAATTAGCAAAGTTCACGAGTCTGCCATGGTGATATTGAGAAACAGAAGTGCTGCTGCCAGGTTTGGTTTTGGAGTGCGGGCAATGCTGACGGAAACTGCCACTGACAAAGCAACAAGAATGGAAGTAGTTGAACGACAAAGATCCCTGCCTGAGGAGATAAAGATTCTCATTAACAATGTGTTGCTGGCAGTCAAGATGAATACTTCAATGTTATCTGTACAAGACATCCATGACCACTTAGCTTTGTATGTGAAGATACCAGACAGCTGGAGGAGCAAGAACTATGCCTTTGAGTTCCTTGAGGCCATCAATAGCGTGATACACTGTGAAGGTATGGCAGAACTTCGTAACGCTTTGTATCACACCTTGATAATTGATGAGAGCACAGATATTTCTGTTACAAAAATGCTCATTCTCTACTTCAAGTTCCGACCTGTAACCTCAACAGAGCACAAAACACTGTTTGGGGGCATAGTGAAGCTGACAAGTTGTAATGCTGAGGCTATCACTACTGCTGTGAAGGAATTCTACACTGCCAACGAACTGGACCTCATGAAAATGGTCATGTTCATATCCGATGGTGCGTCTGTGATGTTGGGTAAAAATAATGGTGTTGCTACTCGCCTTAAACAATCTATTCCCCATCTAGTTGAGCAGCATTGTGTCGCTCATCGAGAAGATTTGGGAGTTGATGATGCCTGGAAGAGGGTTCCAATGATTAAAGAGATGGAGACATTATTGAGGACTGTCTACACTGTGTTCTCCAGATCTCCTGCAAGGAAGTCCAAGCTGGATGAAATGGCATTGGTTACTGATGGTGAAGTGGTCTCTTTTCGACCATTGAATGAAGTCCGGTGGCTTTCAAGGCATTTTGCAGTTGGTGCACTAATTCGGAATTACGAGGCTGTTCTTAAGTACTTTGAGCATGAGAAAGTTGAAGAGAATGATCCAGTTGCTAAATATTGTTACAAAAAGCTATCTGACTCAAACTACCATATTTCCCTTGCAGTACTTAATGACATTCTGAGTGAATTTGCATCTTTGTGCAAACTGTTCCAAAAAAGTTCTTTGACTACTGTTGAAGCTGTACAGTATGCAAGAGCAAAGATTGGCCAAATTAAGGAGCAGTATTTGGGGGACACTGTCTTTCGGAGCAGCAATGTAAGAGATATGATGGCGTTGTACAAGGAAAGGCAAGAGTTTGACAGTGGACCTATTTTGTCTTTTGTTTCCCTTCTTTGTGAGCACATGCAAAAAAGCTTCCCTGAGGATGAACTGAAAGAATGGGCAAGTTTTGAAATCCAGGCAATATCAACACAATCACATTTTGATTTTGGGACTGAGAATATACAAAGACTTGTTGAAAAGTATAAAAATGTCTTGGTCCTGGGTGATTGTGAAACACCAGAAGACGTTGTTCGACAATACAGAGACTATAAATATGTGGTGGCAGAACATGTAAAGGGTGGTTTATTTACAACATTTCAAGACATGGTGAATTTCACAGTACGCAATGCTGCTCAGTATAGTGTGGTGTCTCAGCTTGTTGATGTCTGCGCAACATTTCAAGCATCTAGTGCAGATTGTGAACGAGGATTCAGCCTCATGAATACTATCAAGAGTAAATTGAGGAATAGACTAGAGCAGAAGCATTTGGATATGCTGATGAGGACAAAGGCTTACCTCCAGAATGGGAAAGTTGACCTTGATAAAGTTTATCAGCACTGGAAAAATGGCAAGGATCGCCGTGAGAAGCAACCGTGTCACCCATCTAGTGATGCCACTTGACTTGTCTGGACGTCCCTCTCCCACAGTCCATGTTTGCCTGGATGTCAGTTTTACAAACTGGCGGGATAGCCCAACTTAACTCATTATCTTTCACATCAAATTGTAAATGTTATGTAATTTTGTAACTTATTGTGTATATGTGATATTGTATAGGCTCTCAACATTTCCCCACCCAATGAACAGTTAAGAATATTAAGTAAAATCTTATGATGGTACCACCTTTTGGAGTCTTGTGCTTTTCTAAAACTTAAGTGTACTTGCCTGTGTAACCAATTCATGTCATGGCGTCTTTATCCAATTTGTAAACCGGCCCTAAGACCCATAACGTGGAGCTGTATGTGTGAAAATGCACCATCTTTTCACTTTTTTTAAGTAAACGTTTGGAGTGACATTTGGCGCTGCACGCGCGCGTGGTCTGGTTCCTGGCGCACATAACCATGGTTGCAGCGCACAGAGACCCTCCTCTGCCGCACACAGAGGAAAAAAATTAGAGGGAACATTGCCTGTGACGCCGGGGAACTGACATCGAGCCGAGGCCGTCCGCCGACATCGATCCGGAGCCGCCTCACGGCGTCAACAGGAACTGACATCGAGCCGAGGCCGGCTAGCGACATCGAACCGGAACCGCCTCACGGCGTCGACACGACTCCGGCGGAGTCGGAAGTTCATAAAGAGGGCAGTAAGTGGAATAGAGGGCGCCTAAGGCCCTGTGGAGCCCTAAGAGACCATCCTAGGGGCTAGAGAGGTGTTAGGACCAGCCTGGGAGTGCCAGGGGTGGACTGAGACTGATACAGTGACCTGTGTGAGGGGTTGTGTAGGTTGGGAGAGCCATATTCCTAGATTACCCTTGATCTACCTCAGTTTTAGCCTCAGCCTTATCCAAGCTAGGTGAGACACCCACAGGCCATCCACATAACCACAAGCTGTGATTGGGCCAAATCAACCCATAGTACCTCACAAATGTGACCTGATTTGAAAGTGTACTGATGGCTTATATTTATTGAGAGTATTGTATTCTTTGTATTTATCCTATTTATTGTCTCACAGTATTTATTGTCTCACAGTATTTATTGTCTCACAGTATTTATTCCCTCGCAGTATTTATTTGCCTATGTATTTTATGCACATCTATTTATTCATTGATTATTTATGATCTGAGCTTATTTATTTGACCTACCCTTTTTACAGAAGAAGCTTTGTGTACTGTAAGTGTGTTATTATTTATTTAACCTGCAACTAAGAGAAAACAAGATAAACACAGAGATATTTTCATAAATTTTTACGGTGTAGAGTCGTTTTTGGAACGGATGAACGCATGGTTATTGTGAGGGTGTGACGTACGCTTAACACGGTGCCTGACCCCCAACCGCTCGAGCCAAGCTACCACAGTGTGTGTTGGGAAAAACCGGGTGACTGCTAACCTCGGTTGCCCGGGGTTTTCTAACATAATTGGTGTTCAGTGGTGGGATAGAGCTGTGCTTGCGTCCACTCGACAATAACTGTGGGTAGTCCATAGGCCTACACCGGGAGTTCTCTCACAGCGGACTTCCTAATTCTGAGTTTTGTTTTTTCCAAATTTACTCTGGTGGTGGGAGGAGGTATTATAAAAGGTACCCCCCTGCATAGCTTCTGAAAACACCTGTCTTCTAACCTGAGTGGGCAAAATGGAGTTTGTACTGGAAGATGTGGAGACTTATACTGTGGCCCAACTCTGGGAGTTTTGTCAGAGAGAGGGGGGGTTTTGTCCCCAGGGTGCAAAGAAGGGTGAGCTCCAGACCAGCCTGAGGGCTTGGTGGGAGGCACGACGGGAAAGTAAGGCTGAGCAGGAGGACAGGGATGGAGAGCCTGTTAGCGAGGGGGCTGGGTTGTACCAATCTGAGGTGGGGAACCTGTTAGCGGGGCCCAGAACACTTTCCAGGAAGGGCAGCACTGTCTCTAGCGGGGGCTTATCTGAAGCAGAGTTAACTGACCGGAGGGAGAAAAGACAGCTCACATGGAGGTTAGCGGAGCTGGAGAAAGAAAAGAAGGAACGGAGGATGGCTCACGAGTTGAGGCTCAAGGAGATGGATCTCCAGATCTTACGAGTCGGGGCACAAACTGTTCCTAATGGTGGCAGCAAAGACCAAGAAATCACCAGGGAACCCAAACCCTACCTGCCAAAAGACATAGTAGCTAGCTATAGTGCAGGGGATGATATTGCCAAGTGGCTAGCGGCCTATGAGGTCTCTTTAAGGGCCCATGGGGTTCCAGAGAAGTACTGGGGAGGGGGATTGTACAAATACATGCCTCCAGCTGGTAGGGATGCATTACTGGCCCTAGAGCAGGATGAGCAGACCCACTACCCCACCATGAAAGTGGCGCTCGTAAGAAAGTTTGGACTAACACCCGAGAAATACAGACAGAAGTTCCGGGGTAGCCACAAACTGGGCACACAGAATTGGGTGGATTTCCTGGATTATGCGAAGAAGGCATTAGAGGGTTGGATTCAAGGCAGTGAGGTGAGGGACTACGAGGGGTTGTTTGATTTAATGTTGAAAGAACACCTGCTTGAAAAATGTTTCCCTGAACTGCGTCAACACCTGGTGGATAGCAAGCTGACCAGTCCCCGGAAGCTTGCTGTGGAGGCGGACATTTGGGCTAGTACCCGGGTGTCCACAAGGGGGACTGGAGGGGATACTCAAAAGGCCGGACAGGGCGCCCCCCAGAAGAAAGAGGGAGGGGAAAAGAAAAAGGAGTTCTCCAAAGGCCCCCAAAATAGTTTCCCAGGGAAGGGAACAGGATTCACCCCTAGGGCTAACCCACCCAGAAACCCTAATCCTGGCCAGAGTCAGCAGCCAAGGGTTGTCCATTTGTTGAAAATTGAAATAACGATGTGAGTAAGCATTCACTGAAGACATGAATTCTCCTCAAGACCGAGTTTCTTCCTTTATGTTGACTAAAGCTAGGACTCCATTTTGTATTGTCATGCCTCCACGTGCGCAGCACGAGAAGAGTCCTACCTTCGTGTTAGTTGCTCTTGTAATCTGCCTAGTAACAGTCTATAAATAGTTCCTTTGTCCATCTGGCGCATGCCCAGACTTGACCACATCTGTTATCAGTTAGTCCTTGCTTGACCATGTTTTCGTGGGCTCAAGGAGTGTGTTGGCTCCGCCCATATATTGATTCTGTATCGAAAATGACCATAAAAGGTAATATTCTTTGCCTCATGTTGTACCCACCCACTTATGAACCCCTCTGTTGTGTATAAAAGGGGAACGTGTATGCAAGTTCTTTGTGCTACTCTATGCAATACTGAAGACTGTTGTATGGATTGTAGGACCACCCTTAAGGGTTAATAAACTTTGTCTTTGTACTTTGCAGTTTCCGTGCCAACTTCCTTGTAGATTCCATTTGCAGGAGAGCGAACCCTTGTGTCCTGCGGGCCTAGCTGGGGCCTGTATTCATCAATTGGCGCCCGTCACGTGGGGCTCATCGGCGACTCGGATGCTCGAAGGACTGGTCGTGACGAAGGTGAGGAATTTGGCCGGGGATGTGATCACTGCCAGAGGCACTTTAGTCCTGGCATCCCGAGGTTTTCTTCCTTCCCTTCCGAGCTGACCATCTGGGTGGCGCCGGTCCTCGACTGAGACCTCTTCTGTCGGTCCTGCCGTGACAGCCGTTTGGGCGAATTTTGGAGCTTGGCAGTTGGAATCTGGACACTCTTGATTGGTAAGAACCGTTGTACGGTACTTGCTCCGAGTTTTTGAAGCCTGGGTTGGCTATTTGAGTTTGATTTGTGATGACCGGTCATATCTTGTATTGATTATTGTGAGAATATATGTGTTGCAACACATATAGGCAGGTAATGTGGAGATATTTCTCCGGAACTGTGTAAATTTGAACGGCACAACGTTTAAGTGCCATTTTTGATAATACTGCATATTTTGCATTATTTTTGAGCATGCCTGCTTTTAGCGCACTCCGTAAGTGGTGCTGCTGCTTTGGAAACCGGTTAAACCTCGAGGAATCTGCTCCAGCTCCCCCAGAGGGGACTCCTAATAGGGATATGTATGTGAAGCATGGTCTTTCTTCCATAATGTACAGCACAGTATGGAGGAAATACACCATGAAGGATCCTGAGTTACGATGGCCTTTGTATGGATCGTTTGATATGCGTAAGATTGAGTATGTGGAACAGTGTATGTGTAAACGGCGTGCTCGTCAAGATATGTTTGAGTGTGTCCGTTTATGGGTGAAGGAAGTGCGTGAGCGAGAGAAACGTGAGAAAGCGCTGTTTGATAAAGAGCAACGGAAGAATGATCATGTGCGGGCACAGGAAGCGAAGCGTCGGGAGGAAAAAGAACAGGCGGAGAGACAAGAGAAACAGCGTAGGCTGCAAGTCTCGGGTCAATATGCTGTTCGTCAGCCACTTTATCCTGTCCTTAATAATCTTGACGATGATTTTTATTTATTAGATCGCTCTCCGCCCCCTTATGTTGGCGCGTCCGCCCCGAGGTCGCAGGATTCTGGATCGGCTTCGGATAAGGTAGACACGCGGTCCATGTTATCGGTTGACCGAATGGGTGAGCTTCGGACAGTTTCTTTTCGTGCACTTAAGGGCAAGTTATCCCTTGCTGAGTTGTTGGATTCTTGGGAAAAATGGCAGGATAGAGAGAAGTTGTATTTTTTGGGACACTTTTCTGATGAAGTGATTTCTGCCTTTCGGAAATATTCGGAAGTTTTTGAGCCTGATGATGTAGTATTAGATGCTAAGGCATTGCGTAATGGCACTTTCTCTCCCTCTCAGGTGCCTGATGCGGTCCGACGTCTGTTTGCGCTACGGGATGAGATGCTTCGACTGCGGGACAAAGCGCGCCGGAACAAGGAGGAGGAGAGCTTGACTTTGCAGGCGGGCGACCAGCAGCCGTCTTCCTCCCAGTCAGATAAGGGCGAACTAGTGCATGCTGAACCCATGCGAGAGGCGGCACCTTTGTATGTTCCTCCTAAAGGAGCGGGAACTAGTTCGGATATTACCTCCGCCGATGCTAAGGGATATTTTGTGTACAATTGGGTTTATACTCCCTGGCATAGGGCTGATGTTATGGCTTTGAAGAATGCATTGCCTGATCCCCGCAAGAATCCAGCGGCCTTTTACGAAGAAGTAGAAGGGGCCTTGAATTCTTGTACTATGACCTTAGCAGATATAGATCTGTTCTTTGGGCTTATCTTACCACCGGATATGTGGCGGTCTGTACGGAAGGTGGACGATGTTGCCGCTTTTAAGGCTCGGTGGTCTGAGCTTGAGGATGAGGATAGGGAGAGAAAGCCCGCGCAGAAACCGCCTCAGATTATCTTGGATCTTCCCGCTGCTATTTTGACCAAGTTAAAAACAATCATTCCCCCTAAAAAGATTGACTGGAACATGTTAGCTTCGCGTAAACAGAAAGTTGATGAGTCAGTTGCAGATTTCTTTACGCGCTTTGAGGAGACATTTCATGATTTTAGCGGTCAGTCACTTACGGATGATACGGGTCGACACCTCTTTGCTGATAAATATCTGGCGAATTTATTACCGGCAATAGCAGCTCGTCTAAAAGCGAGTGAAAGTTCTTGGTCCACCGCGTCCCCGACAGCCCTCCTGACTATAGCTCAGTATTATGAGCGTCAGGAACAAGAAGCGAAGGGGCAGGAGGAGAAGAAGTCGAAAGATTTAAAAACGAAGGTGATGTTAGCGCAAGTGTATGGTCCGCCCCGTCGGGGTGTTAATAGAGGTAGGGGAGGATTCTATGGTCCTCCTTCGGGTCGATCAGATTTAAATAGGAATCAATGTGCGTATTGTAAACAATCGGGACACTGGGCCAGAGATTGCCCGGCGCTGTATGCATCGCGTCAGGGGCATAATCAGGGTGGACCGAGAGGTAGAGGGGGCTCGTCGAACTTTAGAGGGAATTCTAATGATCATGCTCGTTTTGAACCTGCCGGGCAGCAACGAGATAGATCTAATGTCTTTGATCGACAGAACCAGTATCAAGTGTCAGGGACTGACCGCTCTGGGTACCATGATTCACAGCATGCATAGGAATGCGTTGGATGGGGGTTAGAATCAGTTGAGGTGCCGGTCGATCAGAAGGGTCCCTATGTATCAGCGAAGGTTTTGGGTTCTACTGATCAGTTCCTAGTGGATACAGGAGCGACTCGTAGCGCGCTGTCTAAACAATTGGTTCCGAGGGCTCCCCCATCTGGCTTAATGGTTACATCGGTAGGGTTTGACGGTACACTCTCCCGAAGCCCTCTTTCTCGACCCCTCACATTCCAGGTTGATCCCTTTTCTGCACCCTGTCCGTTTTTGCTTGCTCCGAACACTCCTGACAACATTATGGGTCTTGATATGCTCAAGCACTTCAGAGCCACGATCCGCTGCTCCCCTGCAGGAGTGCGTGTGATATTAAATGATAATCACCCTCTGTCTGAACGGATGTGTGTGGTTGCAGAGGATGCTGTGTTAGCGACTCTCCCTCGTACTTTGTGGGCCATTTCAGATACCGATGTGGGACAGATGGTGATCCCGCCCGTTCACATTAGTGTCCAGGAAGGGGCGGTGTTACCACGCCTCCCGCAGTATCGTATTTCCCAGGAGGGGGAGGAGGCTCTTATACAGATTGTGCAGGATTTGATTAAGGTGGGAGTAGTGGAGGAAGTTCCCTACAACGTCTGTAACAGTCCAATTCTACCCATCTTGAAAAAAGATACGGATGCCAAAGTTTATCGGTTTATAATTGATTTGAGGGAAGTAAACAAGATCGTGATTCCTCAGTATCCAGTGGTTTCTGATATCACGACGTTGCTTACTTTGGTCCCGCCATTGGCAACCACGTTTTCAGTTATTGATTTGAAAAATGCCTTCTTTTCGATTCCTATTCATCCTGATAGCCGATACCTTTTTGGGTTTACGCTGAATAATAGGTCTTATCTATTTTGTAGAGTTCCTCAGGGCTACACAGAAAGCCCTAGCATTTACAGTCAGGCCCTGAAAAGGCAATTGGACTCCTTTGTTTTGCTCGAGGGTGTCGCCCTCATACAATATGTCGATGACATCTTGTTGGCGGCTGACACTCCTGAACTGTGTGAGGAAAGTACGTTATCCTTGCTTTCCTTTTTGGCATCTCATTATCACAAAGTGTCGAGAAAGAAATTGCAATTCTGTAGACCAAAGGTGACTTATTTGGGTCACCTTTTGTCTAAGGAGGGGCGTGCACTCACACCAGATCGTATTCAAGCTATTTTGGACACGCCAGTGCCTTCCACGCAGAAGGACGTGCGTGCATTTTTGGGTCTTGTTTCTTTTTGTAGGCAATGGATATTAGGGTTTTCACACATAGCCAAGCCATTATTAGCCCTTTTGACAAAAGACACACCTATCCCGCTTCCTTGGTCAAATGAGTGTGACGCTGCCTTCCAGAAATTGCGACAGGCCCTTTGTTCAGCACCAGTGTTAGGGACCCCTGATTATACAAAACCCTTTTCGTTGTATGTGCATGAGAAAAATGGATGTGCATTATCAGTTTTAGTGCAGATGCACGGCGACAAGCAGCGCCCTTGTGCATACTTTTCGGCCGTACTTGATCCTGTTGCCCGAGCGTTGCCTGGTTGCTTTCGCTCGGTCGCGGCGACAGCTGTGTCAATACGCCAAAGTGAGGGAATTGTGTTATCCCATAAGCTGTTGGTATTAGTCCCCCATGCTGTTGATGCCCTGCTTAATCAAACAAAGACACAGCATTTGACCAGTGCCCGTTTAACGGGATATGAGTTGACGCTTTTGGCTCCTCATATTACGTTAAAGAGGTGCGTAACGTTAAATCCGGCCACATTGTTGCCGTTTCCGGAAACTCAGTCTGAAGCACGAAAAGCACATGATTGTATTCTTGTGACTGAGGAACAGACAAAGGGTCGTATTGATCTCCAGGATACGCCCTTTCCAGATGTAGATGGAGAATTGTGGGTGGACGGATCATGCCTGAAGCTACCAGATGGTACGACTTCAGCAGCGTATGCAATTACCACACTGCAAACAATAGTGGAGACAACACGCATACCACAGAAATCAGCTCAAGCAGCGGAACTTATAGCATTAACACGAGCATGTGAGCTCAGTACAGGATTGTGTGTGAATGTTTATACAGATAGCCGCTATGCCTTCGGAGTAGCGCACGATTTCGGCCTACTCTGGAAGGAGAGAGGGTTTCTAACGTCGCATGGAGTACAGATAATGCATGGAGAGTTAGTTCACAACCTTTTGACTGCATTAACATATCCGAAGAAGATTGCTATAGTTAAATGTAGTGCCCATAAGAAAGTGATTGACAAAGTTGGAGAAGGGAATGCTTTGGCAGACCGGGTGGCACGGGAAACTGCAATGCAGCCTGGAGCTACTGCCATGTACGTAGTGAAGTCGCAGGTAGAAAGATGGCACGATGCGAAAAGAGAAGTGCTGGAAATACAGAGGACCGCTTCTGACAAAGAACGGGAGCAATGGTCCAGTGATGGAGAATTGGATGATGAGGGTTGTTGGAGAAATAAGCAGATGGATAGATGGAAGTTACCCACAGCGTTTGTACAACCTATGGTTCAGATGGCACATGGGCTAGCACATGTTGGAGCTTCCGTAATTGTAAAATTGCTTACTCAAGTCTGGGAGCATCCAGAGATTGCTAGCACGGCAAAGAGGGTAGTGCAGACCTGCATGATTTGCCTGAGGTACAACCCAGGAAAGGGTACTCGAACTCCAGCAGGAGGATTTGAGACGCCTACTGCACCCTTTGAGGTTTTGCAGATGGATTACATCCAGCTTGAGCGCTGTAACAATTTGAAGTATGTTCTAGTAGTGGTTTGTGCCTTCAGCAAATGGGTTGAGGCATACCCTACGAAAGATAATACTGCAATGACTACAGCCAAGATGCTATTGAAGGAGTTCTTCCCTCGGTATGGCGTTTGTAGACTGCTGTGGAGTGATAATGGACCCCACTTTATAGCGGATGTTATAAAATATGTCCTGAAGGGTCTGGGCATCACCCAGAAATTTCATGCAGTGTTTCACCCTCAGTCTGCAGGACTGGTCGAGAAGTATAACGGTACACTGAAACTCAAGATCGCTAAGATCCAAGCTTCGACTTCTTTGACTTGGCCAGATGCTTTACCGCTGGCATTATTGTCAATTAGATCGATACCGCATTCTCGGACCGGTCTTACACCGTACGAGATTGTTTTTGGACGCCCAATGAATATTTGGGGTCCACCACGACCTAAGGCTGTATATGATGTACCTTGTGTAATGATGAATGATTATCTGGCACAGTTAACAGATAACTTGGTTTCTATTCACCAACAGGTCCGGGAGGCGCTCCCTGATCGGTCCACCAGCGAAGGTCACAGTCTCCGACCTGGAGACTATGTTATGGTGAAGATTTTTGAAAGGATGAACAGCTTGGAACCGAGATGGGTTGGTCCTGAACAAGTCCTACTTGCAACGAGGACGGCTGTGCGGGTTTCCAACAGAAAGAATTGGATCCATTCCCTGCACTGTCGTAAAGTGCCGCCCGGATTGGTGGAGCCTGCTGTATTGACCGACCATCGAGAAATTCTGACTGCAGAGAAAGGCCGTGCTGTGGAACCGAACGACAGTGAGGAGCTCTTTCCGGACCACGTGATTCCTGGAGGAAAGCGATATCATCTCAGACCGAGGAAGTGAATTCTTCAGTATCAGGACACGTTGTCAGAACGGCCCTTGGGTTAGTGAAACGGAGAGCCAATGAGGCAAGGGGGGGGGGATCAGCTCTGCATTAGTGTAGCGACACCCGTCTTGGCCCGCTGGTGAAAAGATCAACCGCTGCCTAAGGGGAAGAGTTCTGACAACCTTTTAGTTTCAGGAAGATATTGATTTTTCATTCTGACATGGAGAAAAAGAAAATCCTTTGTGCAACAGGTTTTATGTTTACAGTAGCTATTGTTGGGATAACCACATGGTTTGTGGAGGATGTGACTCCTGCTCGAGAGTTGCTTGTTTTGACTACTCCAGTGCCTGAGGAGCACTATTTGTATACCCTTCCGTATCAAGAGTTGAAGCATCGCCAGTCTTATTTGAATAACACTTTCATCCAGATGTTGCATCATACGCATGTTGCCACCAATGCTACGAACTGTTGGATATGTGGTATGATGCCAGCTCACCAGAAGAAAGGAGGAACTCCGTTCATACCTCTTCCCTTTTCCCATAATGGCTCTTGTAGAGCATGGTACACTTTGCTTTTTGCTACCCGGAAACCTACAGTGGGACGGCTACTCTTCAGACTTAATAGGGAATGTCATCAAGATAAAGATGGATATCCGCAAGCGAATGGGACAATTTGGGAATGGGAAGAGTATCGACCGGACAATGAATCGATTCCCTATATTTTCACGAACACCAGAGACACTGTGGGGAAAGACCGATTTGTGATCCAAGTGGCACAAGCTCAAGCGGACCTGTGTGTCCAGAGTGTGGGTTATATTCCTGTTGGTGTTAGTGATTGCATCACCGTCTTAAATATCGACGGGTTGAATAACAGTACCTTCTTAGCATCCCATAATACATACTTCGTATGTGGAAATAAAGGTTATTACCGCTTGCCAGCCGGTTGGTCTGGAGTATGTTACGTTGCATTCCTATTACCTCCTGTATTTTTGGCACCTGCATCTTATCATAAAGATTTGAAGTTGTTGAATAATGTGACTGTAAATAGGTATAAACGTACTCTATCAATTGATGACGTGGACCAAACTGACACTAGTCTGCAGCAGTATATTGATTTTAATTTAGGATTGTTCTTCTTTGTTGGAGCTGCCCTAAATAGTAGGAAAGTTCGAAGGTTAACAAGAGTTGTAGAGGCTGTGACAAATCAAACCGCTGCTGCTCTTGGGAATCTTACGGAAGAATTACAGATTACTAGAATTGTTGCATTGCAGAATCGTATGGGGTTAGATGTTATGTTAGCTGATCGAGGTGGAGCTTGTAAAATTATTGGAAGTAGTTGTTGTGTGTTTATTCCTGACCACACGCCATCCGTCTATAATGCTATTAACAAACTACATAAAATTGCAGCTGAAATCCGTACAGAAAATGGCACTTGGACCTTTTCTGGATGGTTTTGGGCATTGATCACCACATGGGGATGGAAGGTTCTAACTGGTCTCTGTATCATTGTAGCAATTCTGTTTTCCTGTTGCATTTGTATCCAATGTGGTCCCTTACTCTGTTCCCTATGTGTGTCACTCTGCATTCCTGATAAGAAAGCTATTGCCAATGTCACTTACCAGAAAAATTTGACTAAAGAAATAGCAGAAATGATGAAAATTGATATATACGATGATTATCCTAATAAACCGGATGTCTTCAGTAAATGCTGAAAGGGTCGTCTGTTGAAAATTGAAATAACGATGTGAGTAAGCATTCACTGAAGACATGAATTCTCCTCAAGACCGAGTTTCTTCCTTTATGTTGACTAAAGCTAGGACTCCATTTTGTATTGTCATGCCTCCACGTGCGCAGCACGAGAAGAGTCCTACCTTCGTGTTAGTTGCTCTTGTAATCTGCCTAGTAACAGTCTATAAATAGTTCCTTTGTCCATCTGGCGCATGCCCAGACTTGACCACATCTGTTATCAGTTAGTCCTTGCTTGACCATGTTTTCGCGGGCTCAAGGAGTGTGTTGGCTCTGCCCATATATTGATTCTGTATCGAAAATGACCATAAAAGGTAATATTCTTTGCCTCATGTTGTACCCACCCACTTATGAACCCCTCTGTTGTGTATAAAAGGGGACCGTGTATGCAAGTTCTTTGTGCTACTCTATGCAATACTGAAGAGTGTTGTATGGATTGTAGGACCACCCTTAAGGGTTAATAAACTTTGTCTTTGTACTTTGCAGTTTCCGTGCCAACTTCCTTGTAGATTCCATTTGCAGGAGAGCGAACCCTTGTGTCCTGCGGGCCTAGCTGGGGCCTGTATTCATCACATTGCTTCGAGTGCGGTGGCGTCGGACACTATAAGGGAGATGCGAAGTGCCCGAAGAGACCACCCCCTCCCATTGGAGGAAAGGCCCCCGGAGTAGCTAGTGTAGTGCTCGGGGAGGAGATGCCCTTAACTAAGGGAAGGGAGTGGGCGGGTGTCACTTTAGTGTCCCTGGGAGAACGGGAGATGGTTCCTAAGATCCAGGTGCCCGCAAATACCGTAAAGTATGGGCAGTGGGTCACCATCAACGGCCAAAGAGGGGAGGCTCTGAGAGACACAGGAGCCAGTATGACTATGGTACGTAGCCAACTGGTGTCTCCAGAGCAGGTAATTCCCGATGTACTCCACCCAGCCACGATGGCTGACGGCAGAACAGGCCACTATCCGGTGGCGGAGGTTCCCTTTGAATGGGAGGGGGTTGCAGGTTCACTTCGAGTTGCCGTAAGCCCTGCCGTGCCAGTCGATTGTCTGCTGGGGAATGACATGGAGCACAATGCTTGGAAGGAGGTGGAATACCGGACTCATGCTGAGATGCTGGGTACACCTGACTGGGCCTGTGTCAGCACAAGGTCCGCGACTACCCGGAGGGGGAGTTCGTTTCGGCTGGAGCCTGGAACAAAGGCCCAGCCAGCTGCCGACCGAGGGAAGAACCGAGGACAGGAGGCGCCTGCCTCGGCATCCGCGCCCCGTGTGACGGATAGGTCACCGGAGGTGGTGGACCAGGAGTCCGCGGTGGGGGATGTTACCAAACTGGAGGACCTACCCATCCCGGCCGAGTGGCACGTGGAGGGAGGGCCGACCAGGGAGGAATTCTGCAAGGGCCAGAGGGAGTGCCCTACCCTTGAGGGACTGAGGCGACAGGCCGAAGCCCAGGCAGCAGGGAATGTTGAGGGGAACTACAACCTTTACTGGGAGGATGTCCTCCTCTACAGTGAACCCAAGGCACCCCTACATGGTTCGTCACGAGCCTTAGTAGTCCCTCAACGTTACCGAGCCTTCCTACTGGAGTTGGCTCATGAGATCCCCTTGGCAGGACACCTGGGGCAAGACAAGACTTTCGCCCGTCTTGTCCCACACTTTTATTGGCCTCAAATGAAAGTGTCGTCCGACACCTACTGCCGGACATGTGTGTCTTGCCAAGCCAGTGGGAAAACAGGGGTGAAGCTGAAAGATCCCCTGGAACCACTTCCTGTCGTTAGCACCCCCTTTGAAAGGGTGGGCATCGACATTGTGGGTCCGTTAGATCCGCCTACTACAGCTGGTCACAGGTTTATCCTGGTTCTGGTGGATCATGCCACATGGTACCCAGAGGCCATACCTCTGAGGACCATTACAGCACCTATGGTGGCTAGGGCCCTGATGGGAATCTTTACCCGAGTGGGTTTTCCCAAGGAAGTTGTGTCCGACAGGGGGACCAACTTCATGTCAGCGTACATGCGGGCGATGTGGAAGGAGTGTGGAGTGACCTACCGGTTCACCACTCCTTACCACCCCCAGACCAATGGTCTGGTGGAGAGGTTCAACAAGACCTTGAAAGGCATGATCAGAAGTCTGCCTGAAAGCCTGCGGAGGAAATGGGACGTCCTCCTACCCTGTCTACTGTTTTCTTACAGGGAAGTGCCACAGAAGGGAGTGGGCTTCAGCCCCTTCGAGTTTCTGTATGGGCACCCTGTGCGTGGACCTCTCAGCCTGGTGAGAGACGGATGGGAAAGAACTCCCAGGAAGCTTCCCCAGGACGTGGTGAGCTACATGCTGGCCTTCCGGAGCCAAATGGCTAAGTTGTGGAAGCAAGCTTCTGACAACTTGGAAGCCAGCCAAGCAGTAATGAAGGCGTGGAATGACCACAACGCTCACCCGGTGGAATTGGAGCCTGGCCAGAAGGTGTGGGTGATCGAACCAGGAGAGCTTAGCGCCCTCCAGGATCGCTGGTCAGGACCCTTTGAGGTATTGGAGAAGAAGGGTAAGGCTACCTACTTGGTGGATCTTAAGACCCCTCGTCAGCCCCTACGGGTGCTGCATGCCAACCGCCTCAAACCCCACCACGAGAGGCCCGAAGTCATTTTGATGATGGTGACTGATGGAGCAGAGGACGTGGAAAGCGAGCCTCTCCCCGATTTGTTTGCGTCTCAAGAGAAGGATGGGTCGGTGGAGGGAGTGATTCTCTCCCCATCTCTAACTCCTGAACAGCAGGAGGACTGCCGCCAGGTCCTGGGGCAGTACTCTTCGTTGTTCTCCCTTGTTCCGGGTAGGACTCACCTGTGCGTCCATGATGTGGACACAGGAGACAGCCCACCTGTGAAGTCCAAGATCTACCGGATGTCGGACAAGGTGAAGGCCAGCATTCACAGTGAAGTCACTAAGATGCTGGAGCTAGGAGTGATCGAACCTTCCAGCAGCCCCTGGTCCAGTCCGGTGGTGTTAGTACCAGAAGCTGCACCACCGGGTGCCCAACCGGAACTGAGGTTCTGTGTGGACTACCGGGGACTGAACTCAGTAACCAAGACTGATGCTCATCCGATCCCAAGGGCGGATGAATTGATTGACCGGCTGGGAGCTGCCCAATATCTAAGTACCTTTGACCTTACTTCTGGGTACTGGCAGATCTCTCTGACTGATGGAGCAAGGGAAAGGTCAGCCTTCTCCACGCCCAATGGCCACTACCAGTTCTGTGTGATGCCCTTTGGGCTCAAGAACGCACCTGCCACGTTTCAGCGTCTGGTGAACCAGATCCTCACTGGAATGGAGAGTTTCTCTGCTGCTTATCTGGATGACATAGCCGTCTTCAGTAACAGCTGGGAGGATCACTTGCGTCACCTGCAAGCTGTTCTCCAGGCCCTGAGACAAGCTGGTTTAACGATCAAGGCCAGCAAGTGCCAGATCGGGCAGGGGTCGGTAGTGTACCTTGGACACTTGGTGGGTAGGGGAGCGGTGCAACCCCTCCAGGCGAAAATCGAGGCTATTATGGCCTGGGAACCCCCCAAGACTCAGACTGAGGTCCGAGCTTTTCTGGGCCTCACGGGATATTACCGTCGCTTCGTGAAGGGGTACGGTACCATTGTGGCCCCCCTCACGGAGCTTACGTCCAAGAAACAACCTCAACGGGTAGTCTGGACGGAGGCTTGTCAGCAGGCCTTTGTGAGACTGAAGCAAGCCATGTGCGAGGCCCCGGTCTTAAGGGCCCCAGATTTTTCCAAGAAGTTCATTGTCCAGACGGATGCATCGGAACATGGCATTGGGGCAGTATTATCGCAACTCAATGAAGAGGGTCTGGATCAACCCGTGGTCTTCCTATCCCGGAGACTACTTCCCAGGGAACAGAAGTGGAGTGCAATAGAGCGTGAGGCCTTTGCAGTGGTATGGGCTCTGAAGAAGTTGCGGCCATACCTGTTTGGCTCGCACTTCCTGGTTCAGACCGACCACCGACCCCTTCGTTGGCTGATGCAGATGAAGGGGGAGCATCCCAAGTTGCTAAGGTGGTCTATTTCCCTACAGGGAATGGACTTTCAGGTGGAACATCGGCCTGGAGTGGACCACGCCAATGCAGACGGTCTTTCAAGGTATTTCCGCCTTAGTGATGAGAACTCCCAAGGGGTTGGGTAGCTCTCCCCACTTTCAGCTGGGGGGGACGCGTGTTAGACCTGTCAGCCCTTTGGGTGGTCCCTCCTCATCATTATTTATTTTGTCCCACTTTTGCCTCAAACCCTGTTAGTATTTTTCCTTTTTGGGAACCAACAGACTTTTTAGTGTTGATGCAGTGTCAGGGAGCCATTTTCCCTACCCCTGGAACTTCTGTCTGAGGGCCTGAAACACAAAATGGTGGCCACCCATTGTCACCTGTGACATCACTGGAACCTACTAGTACCTTCCAGAACATTCTAGAACCCTGTGACAGTGTGAGGCAGGTTTAGAATGTTGGGAAGCCAGCTCAGAGTTGGCAGTTGGCAGTTGGCACCTGACTGGTGAAGGGAGAGCAGCACAACACTGAAGGAGGAAGGAGTGAGGCAGCAGGGGTGGAAACTTGTGCCTGGAGTGGGGTCCAGAAACCCACCCTTGATACTAGTCCCTACTGACTGAGCCCAGCCTAGAGCCCTGTGTGGGATAAAGTCAAGAAGAACCAACTCAAGGACCTGAACAGCTGGGACAGGCCTTGGAAGTAAAGAACAGCAAGTTCCTGACCTGACTATTGGTATCATCCTGGAGACCGACGCCGAGAAGCCTAGAGACCCGGGGCCGGAGGTGAAGAAGCGGCGCTGACTGGAAAGCAGACGTCGTACCCGGAGCCGCCAGAGGTCGAGAGAGGGCGCCGACGGAGGTCGTGGAGACACCTGAGGTCGAGTGTGTGGCGTCGACGGGGGAGTGAAGTCCGCCCTCCGGAGTCGCCGGAGACCGAGGTGAATCGTGCCGGAGGTCGGGAGTGGAGATCGCACTCCGGAGTCGCTGGAACCGGAGGAAAGGAACACCGGAGGTCGGGAGTGGAGATCGCACTCCGGAGTCGCCGGAACCTGAAGAGAAGAGCACCGGAGGTCGGGAGTGGAGGTCGCACTCCGGAGACACCCGGAAGTAGGGAGATCGTGACCCTGTGACGCCGGGGAACTGACATCGAGCCGAGGCCGTCCGCCGACATCGATCCGGAGCCGCCTCACGGCGTCAACAGGAACTGACATCGAGCCGAGGCCGTCCGCCGACATCGATCCGGAGCCGCCTCACGGCGTCAACAGGAACTGACATCGAGCCGAGGCCGGCTAGCGACATCGAACCGGAACCGCCTCACGGCGTCGACACGACTCCGGCGGAGTCGGAAGTTCATAAAGAGGGCAGTAAGTGGAATAGAGGGCGCCTAAGGCCCTGTGGAGCCCTAAGAGACCATCCTAGGGGCTAGAGAGGTGTTAGGACCAGCCTGGGAGTGCCAGGGGTGGACTGAGACTGATACAGTGACCTGTGTGAGGGGTTGTGTAGGTTGGGAGAGCCATATTCCTAGATTACCCTTGATCTACCTCAGTTTTAGCCTCAGCCTTATCCAAGCTAGGTGAGACACCCACAGGCCATCCACATAACCACAAGCTGTGATTGGGCCAAATCAACCCATAGTACCTCACAAATGTGACCTGATTTGAAAGTGTACTGATGGCTTATATTTATTGAGAGTATTGTATTCTTTGTATTTATTGTCTCACAGTATTTATTGTCTCACAGTATTTATTGTCTCACAGTATTTATTCCCTCGCAGTATTTATTTGCCTATGTATTTTATGCACATCTCTTTATTCATTGATTATTTATGATCTGAGCTTATTTATTTGACCTACCCTTTTTACAGAAGAAGCTTTGTGTACTGTAAGTGTGTTATTATTTATTTAACCTGCAACTAAGAGAAAACAAGATAAACACAGAGATATTTTCATAAATTTTTACGGTGTAGAGTCGTTTTTGGAACGGATGAACGCATGGTTATTGTGAGGGTGTGACGTACGCTTAACACGGTGCCTGACCCCCAACCGCTCGAGCCAAGCTACCACAGTGTGTGTTGGGAAAAACCGGGTGACTGCTAACCTCGGTTGCCCGGGGTTTTCTAACAGCCCCTACATACGGTTATTTATTATTCCTACAAATTAAGTTGCTATTTTTTCTTTCACAGACAGTAGTTTATATGTATAGAGTCTTCAATTTATAAATTAGTAGACCCCATTCTCTGCAAAATATAAACAAAGTGGATAAAACTATGATTAACTGTTTCAGGTTTTCAAATATAGAAAGAACTTAATCTTAAACTATCTATAACAGCTCCTTACCATGCACTCCTTTCAGTTGAAACGTATCCGATTCACTGCTTTACTTTGAATGCCGCATTGAAAATTCACGTTCTACGCTTCCATATTCAAATTTCAACCAACCAATAAGAATCGATGTATAATAAACTCATTATCCAATCCTCTTCGTTCTCTCTCTATGCCACCTATTCTCATCGCTTGCCCGTTCTCTATTTGGTCCGTTCTGTAATCGGACCAATCATTGTATCCCCTCAGTGTCGTGTTTCCCCAACACCTGTCCAATACCCAGTGTCCAATCACATTCCATATCGGCATGTTCCCTCTTGGGTCCGCCGATGTCTTAGTTTCCGCTTCCTTTAATGACGTCAGACCAACTTTAGTATAATGCCGAGCGACCAATCGTATCGCATGTAAACATCTCGGAAACACGTTTCCAATCGCTTTTATAAGGCATTTGTGAGTTCATCAATAAGAATTCACTTTTTCAAGCTCAGTTCGTTACCGTCTACTTCTACTATTTAAGCGAATTAAATCTATTAGTGTTTACTCTCCGTGTTCCCAATTTCCATTTCATTTCATCGAGTATCAGCTCCCGATTCCTATTTCGTTCCGTTCCTATTCCTAAGCTTAAACTATTTACAAGATATAAAACTAATAGTATCCAATCCCCCATTTGTGCCAGTTTTCGCGTACTTTCATTGGCTGTTATGACTTCGCCAAAAAACTCACTTATGTATTACACATGGCTTAATTCGCTATTAAAATTCCGTTTTCCTTTCGCGCTTCAAGTTATTACCTAAAGGAAAACACTTATTTAATTACTACTAATTAGGTATCTGGAGATAATAGGGTTCTGGTGGTACCAGTGTTCTGGAGGTACCAGATTTCTGGAGGTACCAGTGTTGTGCACTTACCAATGTTCTGGACATGACAGTTTTCTGGAAGTTCCAGGTTTCTGGAGGTACTTGTGTTATGGAAGTGCCAGTGTTCTGGAGGTACCACTGTTCTGGATGTACAAGTACTCTGAATGAACCGGTTTTCTAGAAGTTCCAGATTTCTGGAGGTACCAGAGTTCTGGAAGTAACAGTGTTTCTAGAGGTACCAGTGGTCTGGAGGTACCAGTGTCTTAGATGTACAAGTGCTCTGGAGGTACCAGTGCCGTGGAAGTGCCAGTATTCTGGAAGTATCAGTGGTTTGTATGTACCAGTGATCTGGAGGTACTAGTTTTCTGGTGGTACCAGTGCTCGAGAGGAACCAGATTTGTGGAGGAACCAGTGTTCTGGATGTAGCAGTGCTCTTGAGATAACAAAGCTCTGAAGGTACCAATGTTTTGGAGGTGCCATATTTCTGGAGGTACCATATTTCTGGAGGTACCGTATTTCTGGAGGTACCAGTGCTCTGGAGCTACAGCTCTGGAGGTACCACATTTCTGGAGGTACCACATTTCTGGAGGTACCACATTTCTGGAGGTACCAGTGCATAGGAAGTACCAGTGTTTGCAGAGGTACCATATTTCTGGAGGTATCAGTGTTCTGGATGTATCAGTGCTCTGGAGGTACCAGTGTTCCTGAGGTATGAGTGTTCAGGTTGTGCCAGGGCTTTGGAGGTACTGGTGTTCTGGAGTTGCCAGTGCTCTGAAGGTACCATTGTTACAGAGGTGCCAGTGTTCTGGAGGTGCAAGTGTTCTGGAAGTACCAGTGTTTTGGAATTACTGGTGTTCTTTACATACCAGTGCTCTGGAGGAGCCAGAGTTCTGGAGGTACAGGTGTTCTGGAGAGACCGGTGTTCTGGTGGTGCCAGTGCTCTGAAGTTACCAATGATCTGGAGGTACCAGTCCTTTGAAGGGTCTGGTGGTACCAGTGTTCCAAAGGTACCAGTGTTCTGAAGGTGCCAGAGTTCTTGAGTTACCAGTGTTTTCGAGGTACCAGAGTTCTTGAGATGCCAGTGGTCTGGAGGTACCCATGTTTTAGTGGTACATGTGTTCTGGAGGTACCAATCTTGTGGAGATACCAGTGGTCTGGAGGTATGTGGGTTCTGGAGGTACACATATTCTGGAGGTGAGAAAGTTCCAGATATATCAGTGGTCTTTAGGTACCAGTGTTCTGGAGGTACCTGTGTTCTGGAGTTGCCACTGTTCTGGAGGTACCAGTCTTCTAGAGAAACCTGTTTTCTGGAGGTACCAGCCTTCTGGAGATACCAGTTGTCTGGAGGTACCCATGTTCTGAAGGTACCCGTGTTCTGGAGGTACTAGAGTTCCGTTGATGCCAGTGTTCTGGAGATGCCAGTGTTCTGGAAGTACCAGTCTTCTGGAGATGCCAGTTTTCTCGAGGTACCAGTCTTTTAAAGATACCTGTTATCTGGAGGTACCTGTGTTCCAGATGTACCCATGTTCTGGAGGTGGCAGAGATACCAGTGGTCTGGAGGTACTAGTGGTCTGGAGGTACCCATGTTCTGGAGGTTCCGGAGATGCCAGTGGTTTAGAGGTACCCGTGTTCTGGAGATGAGTGTTCTGGCTTTACTAGTGTTCCAGAGGTACCACTGCTCTAGAGGTGCCAGTGTTTGTAAAGTACCAATGTTCTGGAGGTACCAGTTTTCAGGAAATGCCAGACCTCTTTGGGCATCAGTGTTCCGGAGGTCCCAGTGCTCTTGCTGTACCAGTGCTCTGGCTGTACCAGTGCTCTTGCTGTACCAGTGCTCCTGCTGTACCAGTGTTCTGGATGTACCAGTGCTCTGGAGGTACAAGTGCTCTGGAGGTGCCAGTATTTTGGAGGCACCAATGTTCTAAATATACCAGTGTTCTGGTGGTACCAGTGTTCCGGCGGTAGCAGATGTCTAGAGATGCCAGTATTCTGCAGGTACCAGTGGTCTAGAGGTACCAGTTTTCTGGAGGTGCTAGAGTTCTGGGGTTACCAGTGTTCTGGAGGTGCCAGTGATCCAGAGGTACTAATATTCTGGAGGTACCAGTGTTCTGGATGTATCCGTGCTCCAAAGGAACCTGTGTTCTGGAAGTTCCATATTTCTGGAGGTACCAGTGCTCTGGAGGTACCAGTGCTCTGGAGGTACCAGTGCTCTGGATGTACCAGTGTTCTGAGCAACCAGTGCTCTTGGGGTAGCAGTGATCTGGAGGTACCAGGTTTCTGGTGATACTACTGTTCCAGAGATGCCAGATGTCTGGAGGTACCAGTGTTCTGGAAGTACCTTGTTCCAGAGGTACCAGACTTCTGGAGGCACCAGTGTTCTGGAGTTACCACTGCTCTGGAGGAACCAGTTTTCCAGAGGTACCAGATTTTTTGAGGTACCAGTGTTCTGGAGGTACTGGTGTTGCCAAAGTACCAGATATCTGCAGGTACCAGTGTTCTGGATGTACCAGTGTTCTGGAGGGACCAGTTTTCCTGAGGTATTTGTGTTCTGGAGCTAACAGTTCTTTGGAGGTACTGGTGTTCTAGAGTTGCCAGTGTTCTGAAGGTAACAATGTTACGAAGGTGCCAATGCCCTGGAGGTGCCAGTGTTCTGCAACTACTGGTGATCTGGACTTACTGGTGCCCTGGAAGAGCCTGTGTTTCTGGAGGTACAGGTGTCCGGAAGAGACTGGTGTTCTGGAGGTATCAGTGTTCTGGAGGTGTCAGTGATCTTGAGGTACCAATGTCCTGGAGGTACCAGTGCTTTGAAGGTGCTCTCAAGTTACTAGTGTTCTGGAGGTACCAGTGTTCTGGAGATACCGGTGTTCTGGTGGTACCAGTGTTCCGAAAGTACATGTGTTCTGGAGGTGTCAGTGTACTGAAGGTATAAATGTTGTGAAAGTGCCTGTGTTCCAGAGGTACCAGTGTTTTGAAGTACCAAAGTTCTGGCAATACCAGTCTTCTGGAGGTACCAGTTTTCTGGAGGTACCAGACTTCTGGAGATAACAGTGGTCTGGAGGTAACCATGTTCTGGAAGTAACCATGTTCTGGAGGTAACCATGTTCTGGAGGTAACTGTGTTCTGGAGGTACCAACCTTCTGGAGATAACAGAGGTCCGGAGTTACCTGTGTTCTGAAGCTACCCGTGTTCTGGAGCTGCCAGAGATCCGGAGATGCCATATATTCTGGAGGTACCATTGGTCTGGGGTGTGCCAGTATTTTAGAGGTACCCGTCTTCTAGAGATACCAGTGGTTTGGAGGTACCTGTGTTCTCGAGGTACCCATGTTCTGCAGGTACCAGAGTTCTGGAGATGCCAGCCTTCTGGAGATGCCAGCGGTCTGGAGGTACCAGTGTTCTGGAGGTACCAGTGTTCTGGAGGTACCAATCTTCTGGAGATACCAGTTTTCTTGAGGTACCAGTCTTCTGGAGATACCAGTGGTTTGAAGGTACTTGTGTTCTGGAGGTTCCATGTTCTGTAGGTTCCAGATTTCCAGAGATACCAGTGGTCTGGAGGAACCAGTGGTCTGGAGGTACCCATGTTCTGGAGGTGCCAGAGTTCTGGAAATACCAGTGGTCTGGAGGTGCCAGAGTTCTAGAGGTGCCAGATTTCTGGAGGGCCAGAGGTCCGGAGATACCAGTGGTCTGGACCTAACAGTTGTCAGGAAGTACCCATTTTCTGGAGGTGCCAGAGTTCTGGAGATACCCGTCTTTTGGAGGTGCCAGTGATCTGGAGGTGGCAGTGATCTGGAGGTACCGGTGTTCTGGAGGTAGAAGTGCTCTGGATGTACCAGTGCTCTGGAGGTGCAAGTGCTCTGGAGGAGCCAGTGTTCTGGTGGTACTAGTGTTCAGGATATACCAGTGTTCTGGTGGTACAAGTGTTCCAGATTTCAACAGATACCAGTTTTCTGGAGGTGCCTGAGTTCAGCGTGTACCAGTGTTCTGGAGGTGCCAGAGATCTGGAGGTATCAGTGTTCGGGAAGTACCAGTGCTCTGAAGGAACCTGTGTTGTGGAGGTTCCAGATTAATGGACGTACCAGTGTTCTGGACATACCAGTGTCCTTGATGTACCAGTGCTCTGAAGGTACCAGTGTTCTGGAGGTACAAGTGCTCTGGAGGAGCCAGTGTTCTGGCAGTACTAGTGTTCAGGATATACCAGTGTTCTGGTGGTACCAGTGTTCTAGAGGAACCAGATTTATGTAGGTACCAGATTTTCTGTAGGTACCAGTGTTCTGGAAGTACCAGTGCTCTGGAGGAAGCAGTGTTCTGGATGTACCAGTGCTCTTGAGGGACAATTGCCTGAAGGTACCAATGTTCCTGAGGTACCAGTTTTCTGGATGTACCAGTGGTCCGGAGGTACCCATGTTCTGGAGGTAATTGTGTTCTGGAGGTACCCGTGTTCTGGAGGTACCAGAGTTCTGGAAATGCCAGTGGTCTGGAGGTACCTGTGTTCTGGAGGTGCCATTGTTCCTCAGATACCAGTGGCCTGGAGGTACCAGTGTTCTGGAGGTACACGTGTTCTGGAGCTGTCAGAGTTTCGGAGATGCCAGTATTCTGGGGGTACGAGTGGTCTGAAGGGGCCAGTGTTCCAGAGGTACCAGTCTTCTAGAGAACCAGTTTTCTGGAGGTACCAGTCTACTGGAGATACCAGTGGTCTGGAGGTACACGGTTTCTGGAGGTATCTGTGTTCTGGAGGTACCAGAGATTTGGAGATACCAGTCTTCTGGAAGTACCAGTGCTCTGGAGGTGCCCGTGTTCTGGAGGCACCAGAGTTCTGGAAATACCAGTGGTCTGGAGGTACCTGTGTTCTGGAGGTGCCAGAGCTCTAGAGGTATCAGTATTCTGTACTTATCATGCTCTGGAGGTGCCTGTGCTCTGGAGGTGCCTGTGCTCTGGAGGTGCCTGTGCTCTGGAGGTACCAGTGTCCTGGAGGTACCAGTGACCTGGAGGTACCAGTGACCTGGAGGTACCAGTTTTCTGGTGCTACCAGATGTCTGGCGGTACCAGTTATCTGGAAGGTCCAGTGCTCTGGAGGAACCAGTGTTCTGGATATACCAGTGCTCCTGAGGTACCAATGCTCTGAAGGTACCAGTGTTCAGGAGGTACCATTGCTCCTGAGGTACCAATGCTCTGAAGATACCAGTGTTAAGGAGGTACCAGATTTCTGGAGGTACTAGTGTTCCCAAGGTACCAGATTTCTGGAGGTTCCAGTGTTCCCAAGGTACCTGATTTCCGGAGGTACCAGTGTTCCCAAGGTACCTGATTTCTGGAGGTTCCAGTGTTCCCAAGGTACCAGATTTCTGGAGGTTCCAGTGTTCCCAAGGTACTTGATTTCTGGAGGTACCAGTCTTCCCAAGGTAACTGATTTCTGGAGGTACCAGTGTTCTGGAGGTACCCATGTTCTGGAGGTGCCAGAGTTCTGGAAATACCAGTGGTCTGGAGGTGCAAGAGTTCTAGAGGTGCCAGATTTCTGGCGGGCCAGAGGTCCGGAGATACCAGTGGTCTGGACCTAACAGTGGTCAGGAAGTACCCATTTTCTGGAGGTGCCAGAGTTCTGGAGATACCAGTCTTTTGAAGGTGCCAGTGATCTGGAGGTGCCAGTGATCTGGAGGTACCGGTGTTCTGGAGGTAGAAGTGCTCTGGATGTACCAGTGCTCTGGAGGTGCAAGAGCTCTGGAGGAGCCAGTGTTCTGGTGGTACTAGTGTTCAGGATATACCAGTGTTCTGGTGGTACAAGTGTTCCAGAGGTAGCAGATTTCTGCAGATACCAGTTTTCTGGAGGTGCCTGAGTTCAGGGTGTACCGGTGTTCTGGAGGTGCCAGAGATCTGGAGGTATCAGTGTTCTGGAAGTACCAGTGCTCTGAAGGAACCTGTGTTGTGGAGGTTCCAGATTAATGGACGTACCAGTGTTCTGGACGTACCAGTGTCCTTGATGTACCAGTGCTCTGAAGGTACCAGTGTTCTGGAGGTACAAGTGCTCTGGAGGAGCCAGTGTTCTGGCAGTACTAGTGTTCAGGATATACCAGTGTTCTGGTGGTACCAGTGTTCTAGAGGAACCAGATTTATGTAGGTACCAGATTTTCTGTAGGTACCAGTGTTCTGGAAGTACCAGTGCTCTGGAGGAAGCAGTGTTCTGGATGGACCAGTGCTCTTGAGGGACAATTGCCTGAAGGTACCAATGTTCCTGAGGTACCAGTGTTCCGTATGTACCAGTGGTCCGGAGGTACCCATGTTCTGGAGGTAATTGTGTTATGGAGGTACCCGTGTTCTGGAGGTACCAGAGTTCTGGAAATACCAGTGGTCTGGAGGTACCTGTGTTCTGGAGGTGCCAGAGTTCCTCAGATACCAGTGCCCTGGAGGTACCAGTGTTCTGGAGGCACACGTGTTCTGGAGCTGTCAGAGTTTCGGAGATGCCAGTATTCTGGAGGTACGAGTGGTCTGAAGGGGCCAGTGTTCCAGAGGTACCAGTCTTCTAGAGAACCAGTTTTCTGGAGGTACCAGTCTACTGGAGATACCAGTGGTCTGGAGGTACACGGTTTCTGGAGGTATCTGTGTTCTGGAGGTACCAGAGATTTGGAGATACCAGTCCTCTGGAAGTACCAGTGCTCTGGAGGTGCCCGTGTTCTGGAGGCACCAGAGTTCTGGAAATACCAGTGGTCTGGAGGTACCTGTGTTCTGGATGTGCCAGAGCTCTAGAGGTATCAGTATTCTGTACTTATCATGCTCTGGAGGTGCCTGTGCTCTGGAGGTGCCTGTGCTCTGGAGGTGCCTGTGCTCTGGAGGTACCAGTGTCCTGGAGGTACCAGTGACCTGGAGGTACCAGTTTTCTGGTGCTACCAGATGTCTGGCGGTACCAGTTATCTGGAAGGTCCAGTGCTCTGGAGGAACCAGTGTTCTGGATATACCAGTGCTCCTGAGGTACCAATGCTCTGAAGGTACCAGTGTTCAGGAGGTACCATTGCTCCTGAGGTACCAATGCTCTGAAGATACCAGTGTTAAGGAGGTACCAGATTTCTGGAGGTACCAGTGTTCCCAAGGTACCAGATTTCTGGAGGTTCCAGTGTTCCCAAGGTACCTGATTTCTGGAGGTACCAGTGCTCTGGAGGTACCAGTGCTCTGGAGGTATCAGTGTTACTGAGGTACAAGTGTTCTGGATGTACCAGTGCTTTGGAGGTACTGGTGTTCTGGAGTTGCCAGTGCTTTGAAGGTACCAATAGTCTGGAGGTGACAGTGCCCTGGAGGTGCCAGTGTCCTTGGCTTACCAGTGTTCTACATTTACTGGTGGTCTGGTGGTACTGGTGCTCCGGAGGACCCAGTGTTCTGGAGGCACAGGTGTTCTGGAGTGACTGATGTTCTGGAGTCACCCGTGTTCTAGAGATGCCAGAGTTTTGGAGATGCCAGTCTTCTGGAGGCAATCAATCAATCAAGCAATCAATCAATCAATCAATCTATCAGGGGAATTGTAAGCACACTACTCACCCGTGAGGGTCCCAAGGTGCTGTGTGGGGGCCGAGGGGAGTAGCAGCTCTGGTCAGTCAAAGAGCCAGGTCTTGAGTGTTTTCTTGAAGATGTTCAGGGAGGGGGTACTTTTGATGTCGATCGGAACTCGTTCCAGGTTTTGGCCGTGACATAGGAGAAGGCTCTTCCGCCTGTTTTGGCTGTGTGGATGTGAGGGGTTTTGGCGAGGGTGTGGTCGGCAGATCGGAGGTTTCTTTTTGGTAGGTGGAAGGAGATTCTTTCGTTGAGGTATTGGGGTCCGGTTTTGCGGAGGCATTTGTAGGCATGGGTGAGTATCTTGAAAGTGACTCTCTTCTCGACGGGGGGCCAGTGGAGGCTCCGCTGGTGTTCGGTGATGTGTTCGTGTCGAGGGATGCCGAGCACGAGCCTGGTTGCGGTGTTCTGTATGGTCTGGAGCTTGTGGAGCAGAGACTTGTTGATCCCGGCGTAGAGGGGGTTGCCATAGTCGAGTCTGCTGGTTATGAGTGCGTGGATGATGGTCTTTCTTGATTCAGGGGGGATCCACTTGAAGGTCTTTCAAAGGATGCGGAGGGTGTTGAAGCAGCTTGAGGCAATATCGTTGATCTGTCTGGTCATCGAGAGGGAAGAGTCGAGGATGATGCCAGTGGTAGAGGTAGCAGTCTTCTACAAATACCAGTGTTCTGGAGCTACCAGTTGTCAGGAGGTACCAGTGATGCAATCCCACCTGGGCTGCGTGGTATGGGAAGTGAAGACACCTTCTCTGAGCGATGTAACCCCGGCCTGGGCTGCAGTGGTAGGGAAAGTGAAGACACCTGCCTCGATAGCGGTGGTTTGTCGTGAATGTTGATCCTGCTTTGAGGTGTTGTTACTGGATCGATGTTCGTAAGAGCAGAATGCAAGGACTCGCTAATGGTTCTTAATTCAGAACAGACTACAATAAATGAGAAACCATATGCAGGGCATGCTGGTCGCAAGCATTTTAATCATTTAGAAAAGCTTTTTTTTGCCATCCATAGAATATTGTGTTTATATTTTGACTCTCATTTCAGAACAAGTGATGAGATACACTCCTCGAGTCCTCCCCATGTGCATGGTCCTTGCTAAGGGCTGCATGGCTATTGCTGAGGTCGTCAGACTTCTTCTCTGCTGCTTTTTCCCCTGACATGGCTCTCAGCCCTCTCAGATCTGCAGCTCATTGCTGTGACAGTGGATGGACGGGGGTGTTGTTGTCACCCCTCGGGAAGTCTGTCTGTGGTGACGAGCCCTCCAGGGGAAAGTAGCCCAGGTACAGTGCCCCCGCTCCACCTTCAAGCACAGTGTGGGAGCCCGCATCGCAGGTGCTTTCTTCAGCTCTAGCATCTGGTCTGGTTCCTTTTTTGCTGCCGACTCTGGAGCTTTGGTGACCCTCCCCAGCGTGGGATGTATAGAAGGATCCGCCCGGGCTGCGCCACCTCAAGCAGGACGTAGTTATGATAGTGTACATGCAATATTTCTCCCCAACAATTTCCTGCAGCCTTGCAGTGACCCAGCAGAGAGCCTTTGGCTTCATGTGAGCAGGGTGAAGTGAGTGGACCCAGTCATTAATGGTTGCCAGAAGTAGGCTTTATTGTAATCTAAAGTGCCCATCACACAGCATCTGTGAAACACATCTTAGTCCTCTAAAATGCCAGCAGCAACTGACATACTGGTCAGCGCTAGTACCCTAGAACCATGGGAACATTCCTATTCACACATGGAACAATTCTTTTCTAACATGACATCATAGGATGATCACACAACACAGGGCATAAAAGGATGCCATTGATTGCCTAGAATGTAAGCCAATCAAAGTGCCGGAGAGGAGGCTGCCATGCCAACATTCTCTCCAACTAAGGTCAGGATCTGACTGACAGTAGTTGAGTCATCCTGTAAGAATCCATCGGATAGGCTACACACCTGCAGTCTGTAGAATTTGCCACAAATAGGAAACACACTGTCATTTTCAGAGAAATGGAATTCAGAGTGCATGGAAGGGAGGGAGAGAGCCAACACTAACATCAGGCATGGTGGGCAGAGGGGAAGTGGGAAGAATAAGGGGTAGTGGAGCAACGACTGTATGCGTGGGTAGGTTATCTGTCTGTCTGTCTATCTATCTTTTGCAAGCCTCTTAATTTTTCACTCTTTTCAAACTTCTCTTTTTGTTACAAAATCATTACAAAAAAGCATTATGAAAGGCAAGAGCCTGGCAGCCAACGGGAAACAACTTTTACAATGCAGTCATTACATTGCAACATACTTGACATTGCATGTCATTACAACGCAGCCATTACATTGCATGTCATTACAACGCATGTTACTACAACACAGGCATTACATCGCAAGTCATTACAATGCATACCGTTACAACGCATAGTACCCTTACACTATCCAACACTTACCCTACTGTTGCACTCACTGGAGTTAGAATAGTAATTATTACCCCTATACTATCCAACACTTACCTGAAATGCGATGTAATTGTATGCATTGTAATGGTATGTGTTGTAAAGGTATAATGGGATGTGTAATGGAATGCGTTGTAAAGGTAGTTTCTGAAAATTTGATGTAATGGCATGCGATGTAAAAGAATGCGTTGTAAAGGATGTTGCAATGTAAAAACTGCGTTGTAAATATATGCATTGTAACATCATACATTTGCAGCCAACACCAGATCGATTGCCTTTTTTAGGTCACATGTTAGTTTCACCTTTTTGATTTTATTAACATTTTTGGTATAACAGTTGCATATAGGGTTACCAGCCAGACTTCATCCATAACTCTTTTGTTGTGTCTTTCATATTTGCCTTCCACCCACAGCTCAGAGGGCCATGAAGAAACATGTGTGGGTGATAAAGATGAGTGGGGCTGTCCAGAGTTTCCCAGATATTCGAGAGCTGGGCAGGCTGGATGGTCTTGTACGGATGTGAGCTGCGTACCATGCTTACTGCTGGGTTCTGTCTACTAGTTTTATTTGTGTATTTCTAGGAGTTTAAAACTATGGGCTGGATCGCCTCTACTCTCCTCACTTCACCCCCTTTCTTCCTGTTGCGCACGCCTGTCTTCTGACTTCACCCTCCTTTCTCCCCACTTCACTCTGCTGTCCTGCTCACCTCCCCACCTACTTCCCCATCTCGTTCTTTCCGCCTCATCCTACTCTGTATGTGATACACCTGTTTCCCTGCTGTGCCCTTCTCTTTCTTCACTTCACCCACATATTTCTCTCACCTCACCATTCTCTCTTTCCAGCTTATTCTGCTTTCACTCTGTCTTGAGAATGCCATCCTCTCACTATGCTTCAACTTACTCTCGCTCCACTTCACCCTTCTACTTCCATCTCACCCATCTCTTGAGGACAATGGCGCAAACCTGCTCCTCATTTGCCAACGTGTTTCTGCCCGATGATAGTAGCCAAAGCGGTCTGGGGCTACAGGGACTTAAGGATGAGATACCATGGGGATGCCGCAGACCATGAATTAAATTAATTCTCATATAACATTGTAAAAAGGTTCTTGCTTAATTCCTACTTGGGTTCAGCTCATACCCTACACCCCACGTTAGTTCAGTTCCATTGTCACAAATATAGGGTAGCAAAAGTAAAATGCTACTCTTCCTTGAAGCATTTTCACTAGGTCCACTACAGAGTGCAGTAATACCCCTGTAGTAACAACAACACATCACTTAATCACAGGTAGGTACCCCCTACCTAACTTTTATATGGCCCACTGAATATGCCAAAATCATCATTACTAGTGGCCACCTTCATTAAATATCCTTATTAGAAAAATTATTATGACTGATCTTTTGCCCTAATATAACACCCTGTGTCACTCCTTAAACGGTGGGAGATTCTCTGACAAATACTTCACCTCATATAAATAGAAAACTACACCTCCCATGAGCACCATGTTGTATTACCAGCCTTGACTTCCACATGTGATTAGCTCAAGGGAGATTACAAAATTTTCCAGCATCTGCAACAAGCATTATTAAGGACACGAAGGCGAGGATTAAGCTTCTCAATCTTTACTACTCATTTCACAGCAGCCAATGAAAAAACAGTAAAACCTGAAAACACTTCAAATCCCAAGAGGCTTTGAACCACGCCAGCTTCAACAACCAATCAGAACAGTCCAATGTCTACAAAATAGCGAGGCACCATCTTACTGCCTCTTTCTTTGCAACGCGCAGTCTTTTCCTTAGTGCAAATCAAAACAGGATACAGTTCCAGCTCTCAACGGAGAGCAACTCCAAATAACGGGTCTCAAAAGAGAGAACTTTATCCATTAACAGTGCAGAATCAGTAGCCAGAAGATATTCCATCTTTAACTTTGTTTAGAATCCGTTCCTGAAATCAGAAACTAGTTTGAAAACCATAGAAATAATGAATTATGACAGTCAAGGTAGCGAAGAATAATCATGTAAACAAATACATAATATGACATCATTATAGTTGAAATACAACTCTAACCCTGTCCCAATGGGTCAGATAATCATCGCCTCCTTGTTCTTAATAGAATAGAATTAATAGAATCTAAAATTCTCCTTGGATATGCTGGAAAATGTTGTATTCTATGGCAGGACCGGAGGCTCAGATTATGCTGGTTCACAGCTTACCAACAACCACAGAAGAAGCATGTTCAATCAGTTTGTAATAGAACATCTTAAAGATTGAATCAGATGACCAATCTGCTGCCTTAAGAATGTCTTCTAGTCTGGATCCCATAATAAAGGCCTTGGATGCCATAGTGCCTCTAGCAGAATGAGCACCATACAAAGATACATCTATACCAGCTTCAGCCATAACCCACCGAACTCAATGAGCTAAAGTAGCCGCCGATAGAAAGGTTTCTGAATTGACAATAGCAGAGGCCCTAAGGGTTCAGTTCTGTGAAATAAAGTACGTTCTCCATAGCTTTTTAAACATTTAACCACACATAGTTTATCATCGTGAGGGAAAGCAGGATAATCAACAGAACATGACATCGTTTTATTTCTTCTGGATATAATGAACGATACACCATGTGGAGAAAATAACCTACCTGCTAGAACCATTGCATATACATCAGACACTCGTCGACAAGAAATGAGACATAACAACATGGTAAGTTTAGTTGAAAGTTGGTTTAATGATAAATCTTTATTCTGTGGCCAAGATTCCACTAGTGCTAAAACATTTGACACATCCCATAAAGTGTAGTATCTGGGTCTCGGAGGATTAGCGACCCTTATCCCTTTCAATAACTTACATACCACCAGATGGACTCCAACAAAGCAGAACTAAAGTTGTTTACTGACCTATAGCATACTCCTGATTCTGCACATTCTGACAGAAAGTTTAAGATTTCTTTCAACTCTGATCCCGCGGGATCCACCTTCCGTTGAAGGCACCAAACCACCCAGCGTTTCCATGCAGCAGAATATCGCTTACGGGTGGAAGGAGCCCAAGCCTGTTGTATAAACTCGGCAGCCACTGATGAAAGGCCTTCAATTTACTCATGTCTCGTGAGAGCGTCCACACCATGAGTGTCAGCTGGTCTTGTAAGACCAGAGGATGAGGAGATCCCACTGGGTCCAGGAGCAATTGAGAGAATACAGAAAGTTGGATGGGCAGATCCACTGACAATTCCAAGAGTGTTGGAAACCACAATTGTATCTTCCACAGAGGTGTGACTAACACCAATGGTGCTGATTGTCGACTGACCTGGGCCACCACTCTCGGGATCAGTGCAAAGGGAGGAAAGGTGTAGTTACTCTGTGCGTTCCAAGGATGAAGAAAGGCATCCGATCCCATCGCCATCGGATCCGGTCCACAGCTGTAGAAGCGGGGAAGTGGGGAGTTCAGACGAGAGGTAAACAGGTCTATCCGACATGGGCCTCGAATAGTCATGATCTCTTGAAACAAGGCAGGATGGAGTTTCCAATCGCTGAAGTCTGTCAGGAATCTGGAATTCCAGTCAGCCACAAGGTTGTCTTTCCGGGAATGTATTCTGCCAGCACTGTGATCTTTTGTGCTAGGCAGAAGTGCAATAACTCTCTGGCAATGTTGGCTAACAGACGAGATATGTACCTCCTAGGAGATTTATGTATCTCACCGCTGACACATTGCCCATCCGGAGAAGCATGCTACAATCGCTCTTTATTGGGGGGATCGACTTGATGGCAAAAGAGCCCGCCAACAGCTCCAGACAGTTGATGTGTAATTTCAGTTCTTCTGCTGACCAGTGACCAGTAGCGAAGTAGCGAAGTCTCTGCATCTTGCACCCCAGCCTCAGTGACTGGTGTCTGATTCGATAACAACATCGGGTGACACTCCGAAAATGGCCTTGCCATTTCAGGCTTCCATATGTGTTGGCTAACATAGAAGTTACTCTTGTGCTTCGGATGACAGAGAAATCATCTGATCATAGCTGAACTTTTGTTGAAGATAATGAATCTTGAGGCGTTGCAACACTCTGTAGTGGAAAGGACCGGGAAATATTGCTTGAATCGAGGATGCCAGAAGGCCTACAATCCTCGCTAGGGACCTCAAAGAAACAATCTGTTTCGACAATGTTGATTTGATTTCCCTCTTGATGGGCTTGATTTTGTAAGAAGAGAAGAGCTATTGAGCCGTTACTGGGTTGATCTGAAAACCCATGAAATGTACTTGTTGGGCTGGGGTCATCATGGACATTTGGGGATTTATTAGAAAACCTGAAGTCTGTAGAAGAGAAACGGTCCATTGAAGATGTGTGATCAGTTGGGTCTGGTCTTGTGCCAACAGAAGCATGTTGTCTAAGTAGATGATCATGCGAACTCCTATCTCTCGAAGGCGAGTCACCAGCGGTTTCAATAACTTGGTGAATACCCACGGAGCTGAGGAAAGGCCGAACGGGAGGGATTGGTATCAAAGCCACTGTCCTTTCCATTGAAATTGGAGATATCATTGATGTAAGGGAAAAATTTGAATTGTCAGATAGGCATTTTTTAGATCCAAGTGGACCATCCAGACAGTTTCTAACAACAGATCCCTTAACAGATGGATACCTTCCATCTTGAAATGTCAGTAAATCACAAAAGGGTTGAATTCTCTGAAATTTAAGACTAATCTCTGGCCTCCTCCCTTCTTTTGTACTATGAAGACGTTGCTGCAAAAACCTTCCAGCATGAGGGTTCTTGCAGCAATAGCTTGCTTTGTCAAAAGTTCTAGCAGTTCAGAGTCTATAAAAGACTGTTCTTGTAGAGAAAAATAGAGAGGGGGAGGGGCCTGTTGAAAGGGAAGACACACCAATTCTATTTGAGATATCTGAACAGTGTTCAGGATCTATGTATCTGAAGTGATCGTTGCCCAGTTGTGTACCAAATGCATAAATCTGCCCCCAAGGGAATCGAAGGGACAAAGAGAGGGTTTGTTACCTGAAGCTTGGGGCATGGTTTCTGAAGCCTCAATTGATCCCTCTGTTGTAACATCTGCAAAAACCGTGTGATCGGGGGGCGTGGCTAACAGCCGAGGTGAATGGCGGCTCTCTAGCGAGGCTCCTCAGCCCTCACCACAAATCCTGCATTAATCCTGACCCATACCTTGTGCCGACCTTGGATTTATGGGGTATTCAGGCTCCTGCACTTACTGGACCTGGAAAACTGAGCAGAGTAGCCCCAAGGTGCATGAAAACACGGAGAAAATAGCAGCGACCGCGGCGGCCCGGAGCTGTAAATTGGCGGCGACCACGTAATTTGGTGGGTGAGCCCCTGTACCCACCACAGACTCTTGGTAACACCTGCGGACTGACCAGAGCGCAACTGAAGAGGCGGTGGACTGGCCACTGATGTGTGGGCTCCGGGCAGAGAACTGGCAGTGAGTGTGCGGGATTTAAGCAGCGCTCGAGTAATCGGCCCATGGGGAAAAACCGAGACCCGGGCGGGAGCGCAGCACGAGGCCTGAGATGCTCCCCACATCCATAGAAGACTCGGAAGGCCTGACAGCAGTGCCGCTGCGGGCGGGACACTATGCAACATCGTGGGGACGGTGGCTGAGGGGCCCCGGGGAACGACCCCCCCCTCCTCCGGGAATACCGGGCCTACAGTCGAGAGAATGGAGAAGCACTGGTGAGCATCACGGGGCTGCCTCCCCCTTCGGAAGAGTAAAGAGATGCCCTGGGCTGCACTGGGTGCCCCTAGCGGGTGGGCGGCCCCACAGACGACCTGCTGCCGGGGATACGGCCCAGCTGGGGTGGTGATAAAGAGGATCAGGAGCCGAGGCCTCGCCTGACACACCTAGGCCCGGCTCCACGCCGAAGAGACTGCTGGGCCCTACCGGACATTGCCGCGACTCACGACCCTGCTACCCTCCCAAGGTGTCCGGCGGGGGCAGCAGCAGCATTACGCCACCAACTACCACTGACAGTCTCTAGAGGCCGGTCCTTGGGAAACCCGACAGGCCGCCGGTGGGACTGTCTTTTCCATCGGGCAGGCAGCAGAGACTACTGGGGTCGGCCTCGGATAGTGGACTACATTCCCGGTTCGACGACTCGAAAATGGCAAGTGACAAAGGACCCAAGACGTCTGCCCAAAATAAACTGGCTAAATTTGCATGGAACAGGGCAGGAGACGAGCAAGACAAAGTGCAGGTAGAAGCTCAGGATAAAAGAAGCAGCCCTCATCCCCAATCGGATCTCACGCTCCACGACATCATGGAAGCTATCTCGGGAGTGCGTACCTACCTGGAAGCCTGCATTGATTCTGTTAATGTGGAAATGTCCCTACTCCATGCAGGCTTAAAAAAAAAAAATGGATGCCAATGTCAAAGACCTGGGGGACACGATGGCTGTACTACCGTTGGACACATCCCAACTCCAAAAACAAGTCAGCGAACTGCAAGATCAGCAAGCAGTGATGGCAAAACAGCTTGATGACTATGAAGGACGGGCACGGAGAAACATCGGCATCCTAGGTGTGCTGGAACACGAAGAGGGGCCTGCAGCGGACCTCTACGTTGAAGAACTAATAACAAAAGGCTTAAAGCCCAAAAAGCTTTTGAGCGATTTCTCTATTGAAAGAGCCCATCGGCTTCCTGGGGGGCGTCCTAAGCCAGGGGCCCCCCACATCCGCTCATCGCCTGCGTCTTTAACTACAGAGACCGAGACACAATCTTGCAGATGGCAAGAGCCAATCCTCCACTCAAAATAGGCAATAATGGGGTCACATTCTTCCCAGACTTCACGGCAAAAGACCAAGCCCAACGGTGCCGTTTTTTGGCGGTGAAAAAAGAACTCTGAGAGCGTGAAGTGAAATATGCCATGCTGTTTTCGGCAAAGCTGCGGGTAGAATCGGAGGGGAAGACGTAGTTCTTCTCCTCACCGGAGGACGCCTGGGAGTGGCTGGATGATTGGCGCAGAGTTGGGGGTCCATGTAGGGGTCAGAATGGTGGACTCCGACTGCTCAACTCCACTCAGGGGACGGAGCAGGAAGAAGGGTTATCCCGAGCTGAAAAGGGAATGACGACATGCAGTGGAACAAATTGATCCACAGATCGGGACGGACATGTACTGTTTGCAGATAAGTGACCAATTGGGGTTGGAGAACTAGGGGAGACTTCTACACGCTTCTCCTGATTGCGGGCTTTACAGGCCAGCTGATAGACTTAAACTGTTTGCCCTTGTATAGTGGTGCACCGTGGGGTTGAGAATGGACATGGGGGAAGCAGAAATGCAGGTCTCAGATACTAAATTGATCAATCCTGCCTAAGGAGAGGGAGGGAGCGATGCCAGCCAACACCCACAAGTATTCTCGGGGGGGGGGGCACTCTGCCTAGTTGGGGGGTGGGTATTTCTAAATCCACCGGCAGGGGGGCAGAGAGGGGGACGGGGGCAGTTTGGGGTGGTGGGTTTGGGGAGTTTTGTTTATTTACGTTTTCAAGTCACAGGTCAAGTAATGTCGTATTTCACATCTACCATGGACAGTCACCTTAAAGGAAAAGTAGCCGCAATCTGGGTTGCAACAAGTGAGTACATCTGTTCTGGCATGGATATATACGTGGGAAGAAATGCCTCCAAGTTGCAGGTAGCATGCCCCAGGGGGCCTTGGAGTACTTAGGTCCAAGCATACGACATCTGATGACGGGGGCTAATATGGAAACGTCTCTCTCAGTGATGGTGTGGAATGTGAATGAAATGGGGGACAAAATCAAAAGGGGTATAGTGTAGCAATACTTAAAACGACAGGCCCCCGATCTGGTGCTACTGCAGGAGACGCATATGGTTGGTAATAAATGCAAAGCCCTTCCATGATGGGGATATAAACTACTGGTACATGCTGACTATACTTCGGGATCCCGTGGGAGGGGTATTCTGATCAAAAAGAACTCAGCACTCACATTGACACGCACATGGGCAGACCCACGGGCCGGTTTGCAGTAGCAGAGGCACAATGGGAGGGCAGAGTGCTTAATGTGGTTTCGGTGTACCTCCCTCCGGCGCTGGGTAAAGACGCATTGGTAGACTTGGGGAAGATATTGGCTGACCTTCCCATGGGTACACTGATAATGGGAGGGGACTTTAATATGACTATGGACAATCAGAGGGATAGGTATCCACCCAGGCCGGTGCCCCGACCGCATTCATATATGGAAGAATTTGCCACGGCTATGGGTCTCACTGATGTGTGGCGTACACTACAGCCAGATGGAATTCAGTATACTTATAACTCCAATGCCCAACAAAGTTCCTCCCGCATTGATTATTTCCTAACACATTCGGTATCCATCAGACATTTTCGCAATCCCCAAGCCCTACCAAGAGGCATCTCCGACCACTCCCCAGTAAGAGTAGAACTCGTGCATTTTGAGTGCCAGCTGCGTACTACATTAAGTCTTAGCCCCTGGTTACTGATGATCCCTGATATCAATGAGGAACTACTTGATCAAACCAGTAACTACTTTAAAGAAAATGTGGGATCAGTAGATTTGGCGCAGACAATATGGGAAGCCTTTAAAGTAGTGGTGAAAAGCCAAGCCTTGGCCCTTAAGGTAGAGTATACCCAAAAAAGGCAGTAACACTTAGTTCACATGGAGGGCGAACTCCACCAATTAGAAGATGAAAATATTTGTGCCCCCTCGGAGGACGCCAGGCACTGCCTGATGCTTAAGCAAGAGGAACATAAGATCTTGGTTAGAGAACAAATGAAGGCCAAACTCCTCCACATTACACTTAGACTGTACGAATTGGGGGACAGAGCTGGTAAACTGTTGGTGTGGCTCGAGAAGAGGGAACAAGGTGAGCGATGGGTGCCCAGGTTGACTCTTAGGGATGGGTCGCAGATCACACATCCGACAGACATCGCCGCTGCGTTCGCAGACCACCTGGAACAAATATACACCCCATCCACCACATACACAATGGAGGATTCCCGCCAACTCCTCGCGCATAGTGATCTACCAGCACTCTCTGATAGCGATAGCGATAGGGAAGCATTAGACGAGGATCTGACAGACCTCGAAATCCAACAGGCCATGAGTAAAATTCAATCGGGAAAGGTGATGGGGGCCTAACGGAATCCCCATAGAATTCCTATAAGTGATGGCCACCCAGGTGGCCCCCGGGCTATGTTTAATGAGAGCTATGAGAAGGGGCTCCTACCGGAGGACCAGCGACTAGCATCTATCGTAGTGATCCGAAACCCGCTGACGATTGCAGCCCCATCTCTTTGATTAACGCAGAAGCAAAGATTTTAGTGAAAGTACGAGCCTTGCGCCTAGTCACGGTCATCTCATTGTTAGTCCACCCAGATCAATCTGGCTTTATGCCGGGGAGAAACACAGCGCTCAATATCAGACGTTTCCACGGTGTGCTCGCGCGCTGAGAGTTTATTGAGGAAGACGCAGTGGTACTATCCCTGGATGCCTCAATGGCATTCAACTCTATCGAATGGCCGTATTTGTTCGAAGTTTTGAGGCGTATGGGCTTTGGTACGAAATTTATAGGCTGGGTGAGACTGTTGTATACAGATTTGCGAGGACAGGTCCGAGTAAATAATTATACATCCTGAATTTTACCATTAAAAAGGGGCACTAGACATGGCTGTCCTCTCTCCCCCCTAATTTTCTCTTTGATACTGGAGCCGCTGGCCTCCTGGGTGAGACGAGACATCATGGTGAAAGGGCTGAAGTGGGCGGAGGGGCATGATGATCGAATATTGCTATATGCCGATGACTTTTTACTTTATCTCGCCCCCCCCTACAGATCCCTACATGGGGTGTTAAATATATTCACAAACTTTGGGAAATACTCCGGCTATGCCATGAATTGGAATAAATCAATACTGTTCATCCTCAAGGGCCGAGTTACCTGGCTCCCCCGGGCTGCAGGGTGGAGGTCACGGAAGAATATCGGGGTGTAAAATCCCCGATGTACACCCACTCAAAATTATTTTGGTTTTTCTTTTATTAATTTTATAGCGGCCGAACGACTCATAAAGATCAAAAATCTGGAAGGCTTTTGCCTGGACTTCCTCCTCCGGCTTTATTATGAGCATAATATAATTACATTTTTGCCATAGAAGGAAGTGCCCGTTATTCCTAATAGCTATCGCAAGAGGCTCAATAAAAAAAGCGAATAACACCGGGGATAACGGGCAACCCTGTCTAGTTCCCCTTTTAACTTTTACTTGGCCGACCTGAGTAGCTTTAATGATAATATTGGCCTCTGCATTCATGTATAATTTTGCCACCAAGCCTATAATTTTAGAAGGAATGCCAAATTTTGTTAAAATACAGAATAAAGTCTCCCAGAATGTGTATTGGTTCCAAGTTGCCTTCCAGCTATAAAACCATTCTGATCGGGGTGAATTAAATGCGAGGCGCTTCCGTTAAACCGATTGGCTAAGAGTTTAGTAATCAATTTATAATCAGAATTTAAAAAGAGTAATCGGGCGATATGAGTTAGGGTACTCACTATTTTTACCTTTTGTTTAAATACTAACTACATTCCCTTCTCTAAAAGACAGAGGTATAGGTCCTCCTTCCAAGATTGAATTTGCCAATAGAAGAAGAAAATCCACAAATACACAAGCAAATGTTTTAAAAAACTCAGAAGAGAGACCGTCTGGCCCACAAGCTTTACTATTCAGGAGGTTCTTAATCACATCCCCTAGCTCTTGTTTTGTGAATGGTCTCGCCATAATTCTTTTTTCTGAGTCTGTTAAAACAGGTAATTAATTTTCCTGAAGGAAAGCTCCCAAAGAGGACATATTGATAGATTGTTGATGGCCATATATCTTATCATAGTGTTGTACCATCATATCTCCTATTGCTTCCCTATCCTCTGAGCGGAGCCCTGAAGTAGGACATCTCAATGCGACTATTTGATTACTTACAGCCCGCTCCCTAGCCTGCCATGCTAGAAATCCGCCAGTATGATTGCTTCCCTCAGAAATCTTTTGCCTAACCTGCTGATAAAAGAATTAACTTTTTGCATAGTATTTCTCGGCCAGGTTCCGTTTAGCCCGATCCAACTGTCGTTGGTTTGCCGCAGTGGTGCTAGAAAGGACTCTATCTAGGGATCTTTGCATATTCTGCTCAAGTATTTGTTTCTCCTCCTTCCTACGCATTGAAATCTCTGCGTCTTTAGCCACGGCAAGCCCGCGGAAAAAGGCTTTAAACGAGTCCCAGACCAAGTGCATTGGGGCTGAGCCATAGTTTCGCTCAAAATACTCTCTAATTTCTGACTTAATAAAAGAGATCCAATTTTCCTCAGATAGGTGCTGCCGATTCAGCTGGCATCTTCTTATGGTTTTCTTACATTCACCCTGTTATAACTCTAAAATAACCAGTGCATGGTCCGAGAGCCCACTCTGTAGGATTTTTTGTGATTTAAAAAACAAACCCCGGGAAGTAAGAAAAAAATCAATCCGTGAAAACGTGTGGAATCTCCCTGAGAAGCAAGTGTAGGCGATTTTAGTAGGGAAAGCAGCCCGCCAAGGGTCGACAATATCAAGCATTGAGATATAGCTTTGAACCAATTTGAGAGATTTATGCTTTAGCTGTTTTTTCTCTTTCATTGAAGAATCAATTTTTGGATTCATCAACAAATTAAAATCTCCCCCCACAATTATCTCCCCTGAAACCTGGATTAGGGATTGAAAAAATTCCTCATATGGAGTAGGGTTATCCTCCACTGGGGCATAGAGGCTAGCGAGTGTCAGGGATCTATGTCCTAAATTACAGGTGACCCAACACCATCTTCCACATTGGTCACTCGCCGCATTGACTACCTCTGCCTGAAGTTTCTTACTAAGAAAAATAGCTGTCCCCCTATGAGCTGCAGATGATGAGGAGAAGCCCCTATACGCCGCCCAGGATTTAAACATTGGGAAGTCTGCTATTTTGCACGCTGGTATATGGGTTACTTGTATCAGAATAGCCGAAGGATTCTCTGTCTTTACCCAGGCCTCAATGGCCCTCATTTTCCTCTTATTATTAAGGCCATTTACATTAAAAGAGACCACCTTCAGTAATTCCCTATTTCCCATTGATCTTCTTTCCAATTTGCCATGTTACGAAAAAAAAAGACACGCTTTTATGTCCCCGGATGAGTTAAAAATATTTAGCAAAACTCCCAGTTTCAGCACACAGTATGCACCTAGAGGTAAGCGGGATAACTGTCCCCCCTTTTCCCTATCTAAATCGTGACGGACATATGTATTGAAATCTTAAATATGGTTTTCTTTTTCTCCCACATGCTCCCTCTCCACCCCTGTGTTCCCTCCCTTGGCCCATTGTCGCCCAGGCAGATGACCGCCCCTGCTCAGAGCAGACAACCTGCCCCCCCCCACCCTTCTACTGGCACAATGACTTGGTGCCTAGTGCTGTAGAACAGCCCTACCCCCCTTCCCTCCCCTCCCCTTCTTGATCCAAATAACATAACATATTAACCGCTTACAACAGCTACCGCAGAAAAAAAAAAAAAGAGAAAACCCACCAAGAAAGAAGAAACAGAAAAAGCAGTAACAATCCTCTAACAGCCAGAGGCTCTATAAAAACAGGAAAGGAAAGGGAAACCCCCCTAGCTACCAAACAGAAGACTAGCTAACAGCCATTAAGGTTTATCCTTAGATATCTGCTGCAGTAATTCCTGTGCATCTGGGACGCTGCAAAAGACGTGGAATTTGCCCTTAACTAGCAATTTCAGCTTGCTCTGCTGGGCTATCATTTCTTGCACTCCTAGTGCTTTAAACAAATGTAGCATTTTAACAAATTCTTTCTGACCTTTTTGCTGCAGAAGCGGACATGTTGGAAATAAAAGCGGCATACTGGCACTCCTGCAGAATAAAACTGTCTTTGTTTGATAGCTCTTGATAGAATTTGTTCCTTGATCCTAAAATCCCCAAAATTGAACAAAATAGTCTGTGGGAACTTGGCATTAGAAGGAAGGTGTGCTGGAACTCGATGGGCTCTCATTATTGTTAGATCACCATTAAATTCAGGGAGGACGGTCTTCTTTATGAATGAGTCGATCCATTGTGCCGTCTGCTGGCCTTCAATGCCCTCCGGGATCCCCAAAATTCGCAGATTTGCGCGTCTAGAGTGGTTCTCAAACTCCTCCAGCTTAAATTCCAGCATAGTTTTCTGGGACTGAAAACTGTCAACTTTGAGGTTCATAGATAACACTTAATCCTTCAATTGAGAAATCCTGGATTCTGCTTCCGAGAGCCGCGCCGGGACCTGAGCCATATTTTCCTCAATCTTTGTCATGCGGGCATGAATTTCTGCGATTTCGGCAGATTGGAAGATTTTTAAGTCACGGATTTCTTCCAGTATCAAATTGAGAAGTCTCTTGGCGTCCCATTGCATGGAGAATGAGCTACTGTCTAATGAAGGCTGACTCTGAATTGCGTTAGATTTGTCCACCACCTGAGAGCCCTCTTGGTCAACCGGCATGGCCACCTCCACCTCCTCTTGCGTTGACACTTCTGGGGTCGCCAAAGTAGCATGATCTATAGCTCCTTCTCCGACTACTGGATTTACCACGCCTGAGGATAGACGGAGGGGAAGGGGGGATGACTAAAATTCACGGAATTTAAATTTTCCGGGCACAAGCCCAGAGAGGTATCCACAGAAAGCGGGTCATTCCCTTCCATCTCCTGCTCAGCTTCAGCCAAGGGTCCGCCCTGTTTAGCCTTGAAAAAATAGGGTATTTTCTATACTCAGTGGGCTCTCCTGCTGCGTCCCCCGGCGTTGTGATTACTTTAGTCAAGGTGGCAGAGATTGGTGAGTCCGCCCCTAGGGGAGCCAGCTCAGTAGGGCTAAAAGAAGAGTCCGAATCTGCCAGAGCAACTTCATGAAGGTCACGTTTAGTAGCCTCAGCGCTTGCCATCTCAGCAAATTCAGACAGTAGAGGGAGACCATTTCTGAATGCGGCTGCTTGATTCGATCGTGCCGCGACCTGGCCAGCTCGTTTCTTTGCTTTCTGGCCCAAATTCGGGGATTCAGCCTGAGTAGACTGAGCAACCCCTTTAGCTGTTTTGGTTTGTTTTCGCATGATGTACAACTTGCCGAGCCCCTCAGCCTCTGCCGTTTGCTCGCCAGAGAGTGCTACCAGATTTACTTAAGAGTCCTAATGGGGTCACACCAGCGACCCTCAACCAGGTGAGTAAGAATACATTTTTCACTTACCCCCCTCCTGGAGAGAAACCTGGAGCCCCACTAGGACGATCTCACATCCTTTTGTCCGGGGGCCACAGCAGTATATTCCCGTGGGCTCAAAAAAAAAAAAAAAGGCCAAATAGAAGCCAGTTCTAAGCAGGATGCCTTGTATTTTTACTAGCGCCGGCTCTGGAGTCTTCTATTTCAACTCCACTCCTAACTCCGGGCTCCAAGCTCCAGGAAAGTGAGGCACGAGGGAAAACCCCCCCCAAATTACCAAAAAGGAACATCCAGAGGTTCCTCCTCCTCGAACTAAGCAGCGTCTGTTGCTGAGACTCTGCCTGCCACTTTAGCACAGAGACCGGCTTCAAAGGCTCTGTAGCTCCAGAGCATCGGCTTCGTTAGGAACAGCGTCCTGCACAGCTTCGCGATTCCTCGCAGCTGTTACTGGCATCTGACGTCAGGAGAGAGTGAGGGGGAGTGGTTGTGGCCTGCTCTCAGCCGCTCATCCCGCAATTCAGAGCAAGAATGAGCCGAGCTCAAATACAGCATTTTGTTGAAATCTTCTCTCTAAATTCCATTGTTTATATCTATATTTAGGAAAGCGTCAAAGTTAAGGCTGTATTTATTAACCAGTGTCACTTCAATATTATTTAAATATTATTTATGCCACTTGTCATAAATCCTTAGCACTCATCCAGTTCTGGGATTGTCAATAGATAAACATTTTCCTCACTTCAAGGCAAAAGCAGATAGTGAACCAGGGCTCAGGTGTGTTTCTTGAATTATGTTTCTTGTATCATAGTTGTGTCCAATGCATAATGATCCTATGAATCTGCAGCCCTCTAACATTTCAATTTATGATTTTAACAATGCTTTCATAATGCAATACATTAACTCCACATATCATACTTCCAATTACACTGGTGTTGTACCTAGTTTACCACTGCATGTAACATATTAATTATATTGCATGCCTTCCTGGTGCCAACTGGAAATTTACTCTGTTGTGCACTGGTAGTAATTAAACTGTCTTCATCCTGCCTACCCTCCCGCCTCCCACAATGACCCCAATCATCATCATTGCTCAAACCCTGTAAACCCCATAAACATATTGTTAGAAAGTGGGTTTCTGGTTGGCAGAAGTGTGCACCCTGTCCAAACAGGAACCAAAATCCTAGTCAGGGTCAGTCAAATACACACCCCATATTAACCTGTGCTCAACCTCTGGTAGCTTGGCACAAAGCAGTCAGGCTTAATTTTTAATGGTGATGTGTAAAGTATTTGTTATTTGGACAACACATCAAACAATAAAACAGTGGAAACCCAGCACAAAAAGATACCACACCTGGTTAGTAAAATAGTGCTTCATTTAATGAACAAAACTATACCAAAACCACAAAAATCTAATAAGTAGATCCTGAGATATGCAATTTTAAATGTTAAGGTGAAAAAATGCATTAAAGCGCAAAGCACCAACTTTGTTTATCTGGTCACACCAGATTGGGACAAAGTCAGAAGTTCAGGCTGACCAGGATGGAGTATTGGCCAGCTATAGGGACCCACCTGCATCTGCAGAACACAGTACCTTAAATCCTGGTGCGTGGTCTGCGCAGAGTTGCTTTGCAAGGCTTCGCATTGTCAGTTCTGAGAAGGCAGAGCACATTTGGACAACTTCCAAGGGTCCAGGACTGGGGTAGCACCACTTGGTTACGGTGGACTTACAGATGGTAGAGTCCAAGTGCTGTAGCAGGTGAGTTTGAAGTTTTTGGTGTCCCTGAGTCTTCAGAAAACAAGAGGCAAGCCCATTGAGTTACTTAAGTTCTTGAAGATGTAGAGATGAAGGTCCAGCACTGCTCACTCCCATGCAAGGAGGGCAGCAGAGTAGGCACAGCAGAAGAAAGAGTTCAGCAGGGTGACCGTCTTTTCAGCAGCACAGCAGTCTTTCTTGGCAGAATGTCCTCAGGTCCAGAAGTGTACCAGTGGTGGTATCTGAGGTCCATTATTTATACTTTGGTGTCCTGGTTCTCGAAGGTGGGAGAAGATTCTAGACAGTGGCTTTGAAGTGCAGGTCATCCCCTTCCTCCCCTGCCCTGGCTCCAAGCTAGCTGGAGTGACAATACAGGGTTATTAGACCTATTGTGTGGAGACAGGGAACTGCCTATATTGGTGCATATGGGGCTGTGCTTAGCTCCTCCCCATCAAGCCTGTTAATGGCCCTTTAAGGCCCATCAAGTCACATCTAAGTTCCCATTGTGTGTGGCTATCTAGAGGGAATGCACAAGGCCCATCTGTAACCCACCCCAGACATGTTTTCATAGACAGGCAGAAGGAACACAATGGTTAAAGTAAGTAAATCAATAAACAGCACAGTTCAAAACGGGGGGTCTAAGGGAATTTTTAATGACCACAACAAGATTTATTCCCCATCACAAATATCGCAAAACAGTTTGAAATCTTGGGGTCAGTGAACAAACTATGAAAAAAGTATATACAAATAATATTAAAAATGTATCAACCTCTCAGATCTGAACCAATGACTAAACCTCACAGAGTCAAGCTGTGGGCATATTCCTTTATAGGACGAATTCCCTCACTCACCGTAGGTGACATGCTTCATCATTTGGGAATCTCCTCCCAGAGGAAAGCCTAGTTCCTCCGGGGGCTGCAACCTCCTCTCTACGAGGAAGGAGCTCAGGGATGTTTTGTTTCAAAATATAGGTGGAATTTGCTAAATCCACAAATGATGAGATATTGGTAAATGTGAGGAAGGACACAGCGCAAAAAATAACTAAATGTGCAGGAAGTGCAATTTAAAACTAGTTAGAGAGTGTAAATCGGACACTTTATTCTAATACATTCCCTACTAGGATTAAAAGAAACAGTGCACCAGCAGTATAGATTTAAACTGCTTTGGTGAGATGGAAAATAGTGGTCGACATGTTTCAGCCTAAAGCCCCATAGTGGGCAAAGCTTTCATCAGGACCTTAAATGGTGCTGCTGCATAAATGTGTGTGTGTGATGTCAACAAAAAAGGATACTTGAACAGGAACTTAAATCAGTCTTCTGTTCTTCTAAAAAACATTACCTACAGAGGAAGAAATAGACAAAGCACAACATAATATTTGATTCTGTAGTCAAAAGCCAAAGGTCCAGATACTCAAAGTTCTACTACAACATGAAAACAAGGCTTACCCGCAGTTTGCTGGGTAACCATTTCACCTCAACCTGGCAACAGCTCCGGATGGGGCACCGCTCTGAAAAAAACGATTTAAAAACCATTATTAGGTCCAAATTCATATAGGTACCTGGAAAACATTGTTCCTATTGCGGACCTCATGTAGTATGTAGTATTAAAACGGGGGAGACGACTACCAATGCAAGAGTAAAAGCACAAACAATCAGAAATACATGTAAAAAAAAGGGGGGGCGGGGGAGGGGTGCGGCGGAAGATCTTGCTTAACTAATGCAAAGAATGATCAATAATGACTGATCAATATACATAAATGGGGGTTCAAACATAGTCGTATATCCCAAGGCCAAATGATAGAATTATCGAGTATCTCAATATATGAAAAAATATGTGAAAAAGACATTGAGAGAAGTTGTATATATTGGCCACCTACAACACATAAGTGAAAGATTGATACTGTACCACCAACAACTTGACACAACACTTGGACCTCAGTGCTTGAGTATAGATAGCCCATTTTTCAAGATATTTTAACTAACATATAACCTGCTAACCTTATTGCAGACAACATATGAGCCAAACAACCCCATTAAAAACGTCTGTATCAAACAAGCTACTCGGCGTGTAGACAAACAGGTATTAAGATATTCAATACGGGGACACTCACCTCTCCGTAGGTACTCCGGGCCCGAATTGAGCCTGTAACCGGAGGTGAGTGCCCCGCAGATCTTTGTGAATATATAGTAGTTAGAATCTTGTTGATCGTAAGCCGGTGTGCCGTGTTGAGGACAATAAGTCCTAAAACGCATACGTTGTGTCAGAGACACTATTCACTCGCGCATGTGCCAAAAGAAAAGACAGAAGTCTTTACAATGCGCATGCGCAGATGGGAAATGCGGCCACGATCCAAAAAGACAGCGTCAGAAGGCTGTATACAACAAACCCTAATGCGTCCCTCGGCAAGTGGAGAACGGCATCCCAGGTCGCCATTAACAGCAGTGTGACCATGCCAAGGCCTACGCTGTACCAAAGGCATGTCATAATTATGTTAAACATATGTGTAGATAGGATGTAACAATTCTGGAAACAGGCTGCTATGATAAAACAATTCCTATTATCTCTCCATTCTGATAAACAAATAGAAAGGACCAAAAGGGAACCTTAATCAAGATCATGGTTCCACGAAACACAAGGGTCCTTAACTGTGATTGAGACTGTCACAAAATATAACAAAACCACATAACCCCTGGTTTCTGTCTCATAGAGCCATGCGGTCTTATTGTAGAAAATTGGAAAGGTCTATCACGTGGATCAAAACCATCTATCCTGTAGAAGTCACTTACAAAGACACCCATGGAATATCATCATTCAAACCCACCAGATCCGTCTTAAGTTTGTGCACCCACCATTGTTCACGCCTGAATAGAAAGGTGGAAATATCAACAATGTGTCTGGGGATAAATGGTTTCTCCAAGACTGACCAACGAAGGTCTTGTGGGCCATGTTGGGCTGATAGAAAATGATTGGTCAACCTTGTTGCTGTCTTTTTACATCTGATCATGCTCTTGTGCTCCAAGATGCGGGTCTTGACCTTGCGTGTGGTCATCCCCACATACCGGAGGGAACAAGGGCATGTAATAATGTAAATCAAATTCTCACTGTTACAGTTAGTGTGAGTCGAGAGTACCCAAGGTCTAGTGGAACCAATCTCGATCTCAGATGTATGAGTCGTCTGGGAGCAAACCGAACAGGAGCCACAGGGAAAGTGACCTCGTACTGGGGGTAAATCCCATAGAGTGCCCTGTGTGTCCTCCCTCTTGCTACGTGGACGGGTATGTACTAACCGGTCCCTGATGTTAGAACTTTGCTTAAAAGAGAAAAGTGGGTGGGGGAGTGGTTTCATATCGATATTCAAGATCTTCCAATTTGACAAAATGCTTTTCTTGATCTTGTGAGAAAAGCTACAGAATGTGTTGACACAGGTAATCCTCTCAGAAGATTCTTTAGAATTAGTAGACTCTAATAGTGCGGCCCTTTTGTTATTAGCTGCACGTTTCATAGAGTGCTTGATGAGTCTTCTAGGATACTGCCTGGTTTCAAGTTGAACTGACAAATTCTCAGCATGTTCTTTATATTTGGCCATGGTAGAACAGTTCCTTTTGACTCGCAGAAATTGCCCAAAGGGTAAATTCGCCTTCAAAGCTTGTGGATGGAAACTATCGTGGGCCAACAGGGAGTTCTTAGCCATGGGTTTCCTAAAGAGCTCAGTGCTCAAGCCTCCAGCTAGAGGGGAGATCATGATATCCAAGAATGGTAAGTTGGTCTTGCTATATTCGCAAGTGAACTTCAAGTAAATATTCCTATCATTGAGCCACTCCTGGAACTCCATGATAGAGGAAATATTCCCTCTCCAAACCACCAGCACATCGTCAATATACCACCTCCATAGACGGATATGATCTTTGTATGGATTATTCGTGTTGAGGATGTGTTCCTGCTCAAAATTGTGCACATATAGATTAGCTAGACTGGGAGCGAAAACGCTCCCCATTGAAGTTCCAGACACCTGCAAAAAGAATTGATCTTCGAACTTAAAGAAATTTTCTTTCATAGCTAACCTAGCACAGTTAATAATGAATGGAACAGGAGTAATGGAATCCGGTGCTTTCTCTCGTAGTAAGATTTCAATGGCAGCAAGAGTCTTGTCCTGAGGAATACACGTATCAAGAGATTCTACGTCAAAAGAGACGAGAAAATCCTTTTCTGTGTCAAAATCAATGTTGTCAACTAAAAGAAGCACATCCTTAGTATCTTTCAAATACGTGGGCATCTCTACTACCAAGGGTCTTAAAAAGTGATCAACAAATGTAGACAGGGGTTCTAACAAAGAACCCAATCCCGAGATGATGGGAATAACAGGTGGAGGCCTCTGGTTTTTGTGTACCTTAGGCAGCGTGTAGAAATAAGGTGCAACTGGAAAAGACTTAATCAGTAAAGTAGATTCATGAGACGTTATCCACCCATTAGTGTACGCTTCCTCTACAGCTATTTTAATCTCTAATTCTAGCCTCTGTGTAGGATCTTCATTCAACTTTTTGTAAAATCGAGTGTCTCCTAATTGTCTGAGACATTCGGTGCGATAAGCTGTCGTTACCATTATCACAATCGCTCCCCCTTTGTCCGCGGGTTTGATTGTGATAGTGTCATCCAAAGCTAGATTTTGCATCGCTAGCCTTTCATTTTTATTGAGGTTCTGAAATTGTCTACCATTGTTGGCACAGATCTTATTGACTTGTGCATTTACTGCCTTCTCAAAAGTTAGTACCTGTGGAGGAACTTGACTTGCAAGAGGGGAGAAAGTAGATTATTGTGGTTTTGTTATATTTTGTGACAGTCTCAATCACAGTTAAGGACCCTTGTGTTTCGTGGAACCATGATCTTGATTAAGGTTCCCTTTTGGTCCTTTCTATTTGTTTATCAGAATGGAGAGACAATTGGAATTGTTTTATCATAGCAGCCTGTTTCCAGAATTGTTACATCCTATCTACACATATGTTTAACATAATTATGACATGCCTTTGGTACAGCGTAGGCCTTGGCTTGGTCACACTGTTGTTAATGGCGACCTGGGATGCCGTTCTCCACTTGCCGAGGGACGCATTAGGGTTTGTTGTATACAGCCTTCTGACACTGTCTTTTTGGATCGTGGCCGCATTTCCCATCTGCGCATGCGCATTGTAAAGACTTCTGTCTTTTCTTTTGGCACATGCGCGAGTGAATAGTGTCTCTGAAACAACGCATGCATTTTAGGACTTATTGTCCTCAACACGACACACCGGCTTACGATCAACAAGATTCTAACTACTATATATTCACAAAGATCTGCGGGGCACTCACCTCCGGTTACAGGCTCAATTCGGGCCCGGAGTACCGACGGAGAGGTGAGTGTCCCCGTAGTGAATATCTTAATACCTGTTTGTCTACACGCCGAGTAGCTTGTTTGATACAGACGTTTTTAATGGGGTTGTTTGGCTCATATGTTGTCTGCAATAAGGTTAGCAGGTTATATGTTAGTTAAAATATCTTGAAAAATGGGCTATCTATACTCAAGCACTGAGGTCCAAGTATTGTGTCAAGTTGTTGGTGGTACAGTATCAATCTTTCACTTATGTGTTGTAGGTGGCCAATATATACAACTTCTCTCAATGTCTTTTTCACATATTTTTTCATATATTGAGATACTCGATAATTCTATCATTTGGCCTTGGGATATACGACTATGTTTGAACCCCCATTTATGTATATTGATCAGTCATTATTGATCATTGTTTGCATTAGTTAAGCAAAATCTTCCGCCGCGCCCCTTCCCTGCCCCCCCTTTTTTTACATGTATTTCTGATTGTTTGTGCTTTTACTCTTGCATTGGTAGTCGTCTCCCCCGTTTTAATACTACATACTACATGCGGTCCGCAATTGGAACAATGTTTTCCCGGTACCTATATGAATTTGGACCTAATAATGTTTTTTACATCGTTTTTTTCAGAGCGGTGCCCCATCCTGAGCTGTGCCAGGTTGAGGTGAAATGGTTACCCAGCAAACTGCGGGTAAGCCTTGTTTTCATGTTGTAGTAGAACTTTGAGTATCTGGACCTTTGGCTTTTGACTACAGAATCAAATATTATGTTGTGCGTTGTCTATTTCTTCCTCTGTAGGTAATGTTTTTTTAGAAGAACAGAAGACTGATTTAAGTTCCTGTTCAAGTATCCTTTTTTGTTGACATCACACACACACATTTATGCAGCAGCACCATTTAAGGTCCTGATGAAAGCTTTGCCCACTATGGGGCTTTAGGCTGAAACATGTTGACCACTATTTTCCATCTCACCAAAGCAGTTTAAATCTATACTGCTTGTGCACTGTTTCTTTTAATCCTAGTAGGGAATGTATTAGAATAAAGTGTCCGATTTACACTCTCTAACTAGTTTTAAATTGCACTTCCTGCACATTTAGTTATTTTTTGCGCTGCGTCCTTCCTCACATTTACCAATATCTCATCATTTGTGGATTTAGCAAATTCCACCTATACCTTTGAAACAAAACATCCCTGAGCTCCTTCCTCATAGAGAGGCGGTTGCAGTCCCCGGAGGAACTAGGCTTTCCTCTGGGAGGAGATTTCCAAATGATGAAGCATGTCACCTACGGTGAGTGAGGGAATTCGTCCTATAAAGGGATATGCCCACAGCTTGACGCTGTGAGGTTTAGTCATTGGTTCAGATCTGAGAGGTTGATACATTTTTAATATTATTTGTATATACTTTTTTCATAGTTTGTTCACTGACCCCAAGATTTCATACTGTTTTGCGATAAAGTAAGTAAATGCCAACTTTCTAAAAGTGAGAAAAAGGGAGGTTCTGGAAAAACCAGAGCCTGTGTGAATCACAGCTCAGACCTAAGGTCTCAATTTTCGTAAAACAAAGTATTTGTCAAATGTTAATTTACATAGAACGAAAACATAGCATGATTTTGTGTTCGAAATACAGTACCACCATGATTGTTTAGAAACAAAATTATATTGTTTTGGCTTTATAATTCAAGCTATTTAGTATGCATTTAAAGTTTCACATCACCTATAACAATGCATAGCCATTCAAATCAAAGAGAACATACAATGTTGCGTTAAAAATCCCAATGCATTTCGGGTAATGCCTACCCTTCGTCAGGGGATAAATGCGTACAACATTAACAATAAACAGTTTACAAAATTTCTTGTGTTCAATTCTTCTTGACCT